>NW_027527955.1:2823087-3027079 GCF_008692635.1 Crocuta crocuta
ACTTGGCCCAAAGTATGATTACCAAACTCATCTGATGAGGTATCTTGTCATTTTTAATTCTTTTTCTTTAACGTTTATTTATTTTTGAGAGAGAGGGAGAAAGAGTGTTAGCAGGAGGGGCAGAGAGAGAGGGAGACAGAGGATCTGAAGTGGGCTCTGCACTGCCAGCAGAGAGCCCAGCATGGGGGTGCAGCTCCAGAACCCTGAGATCAGAACCTGCCCCAGAGTTGGATGCTGAACCAACTGAGCCACCCAGGGGCCCCTGTCATTTTTAATTCTGAAGGGAACGGCAAGCACAGAAAAAGTGAGGCAGAAATAAACAGAAATTGGAAAATGATTGGAGTCTGAGAGAGCTCTGCGAGGATCAGCCAAACTCATGGAATGATTAACCTGAGAATATCTTTATGACAGTGAAAATAAGAAACTGAGCTTAACATGCGACAACACAAGAACACGATATGTGGGTATAGGATCTGGGGGCTGAAGGACTGAGGGCATGAGCTCCTGGGAATTTCCAGAAATTGTGGGAAAGGGCTTTGGATTTTAGAGATTCTGAAAAATTATCCAGCTTTCCAATATCATCATAACTCAGAATTTTTAAATCTTAATATTTTTATTATTCCTACTCTTCTTCTGGTGTGCACTTTTTTTTTGTATTAAGTTAAAACCTTTTATGTTGAAAAGTACAAGCCAGAAAGGGGTGAGGGTGGTGGAAAATAGGAAATATTTCATGCAGGGTATTTTACAAACTACTTTTATTACTAGATGTATTTTCCATTTCTCATTGTATTTCATTTAGCACCCTGTTAACTACCATTTTTAAGAAATTTCTTTTTTTTTTACATTTTTTAATGTTTATTTACTTTTGAGACAAAGAGAGAGAAAGAGTGCAAATGGCGGAGGAGCACAGAAAGAGGGAGACACAGAATCTGAAGCAGGCTCCAGGCTCTGAGCTGTCAGCACAGAGCCTGACACGGGTCTTGAACCCACAATGTTAGGATCCTGACCTGAGCTAAAGTCAAACACGTAACTGACTGACCCACCCAGGTGCCCCAAGAAAATTCTTACATTTCTTAATTTTTACTGTTTCACTATATTTAACACTTGGCCTCTTGGCTCATTGGTAGTGGTGGTTTGTTTTATTTTAACAAATTGAAGCCTGAGTCCTATCTCTTAATACTTGCAGTTGGAGGTCGTAAGTGGCCTCGGACTGTGGGGAGGAGAGGAGGCTTTCTTTGCCTTTGACAAGCTGCAGTTAGCTATCACCCCCACACCAGTTAATTACTTCATGAGAATGTAAAGCCCTGAGGTTAGATACCACTCCCTTGGGAATAATTAACAATATAGATGATCAATTATCCATAACTTCGTTCATTGATGGGATTTGAGAAATACCATTTCGTTTCCCATAGGTTAATTCAGGCCTTTGATTCTTAAAATCCTTCATGGTTAGTTTGGAAATTAATCAAACTTCAAGGTCAGTTTCCACTTATCTTTGCTGATGCAATAGATTATTTGATTACTTGAAGGTGATCAAATCTAAAAATACTTATAAGTGCTAGGGGAATAGAAGAAGATCATAATGGCAACAAAGGAACATTTTTCTGCAGAAATAATAAAAAGGTATGGTCATACATTTTTGATAAGAAAACAAATTTTTAAAAAAAATTAAAGAAAAAGAATGACTATCAGAGAAAAATACTTAAAAGGAACCAAGCCTGAATTGGTGGGGTTGTTTCCTCAAGAAGAGATGTGTTGCACTTATGTTTGTAAATTAGAGTGTGCTCGGGGTGCCTGAGTGGCTCAGTCAGTTAGGCACTCGACTTTGGCTCAGGTCATGATCTCGCGGCTTGTGAGTTCAAGCCCCATGTCGGGGCTCTGAGCTGTCAGCACAGAGCCTGTTTCAGATTCTACGTCTCCTTCTCTCTCTGCCCCGCCCCCTCACACTCTGTCTCTCTTAAACATTAATAAACATTAAAAAAATTAAAAAAAAAATTAGAGTGTGCTCATCCCTTTTGTTTTGAAGGTCATAGTCAATGCCGATGAGATAAGCTTCCACACAGAATCATGAGCACCTTCAGACCTTAGGGTGTCTCTTTTCTTTCTGAGGCCAGAGTCCGTGTGAGCTCATGGGAGAATGACAAGCAGTACCTGCAGGCGAGACTCAGGAGGGAAATTCTCACTCCCTTTATCTCGCCTTTACCTCCCGTGCACCTGAAGCCACCTTTATCTCACCTTTACCTCCTGTGCACCTGAAGCCAAAGTTGCTACTCCTGCAGCAAGACAGCCAATGTCATGGGCTTCTAGCAAATACCTTTTCCTAGTCTCTAGCATTCGTCATCCTTATTCCACAGTGTTTTATACAATTTCACCTCAGGCTGTACTGATAATCTGAATAAAATAGGGGCGCCCGGGTGGCTCACTCATTATGTATCAGACTTTTGACTTTGGCTCAGGTCATGATCTCACAGTTCAAGACCCGTGTCAGGCTCCACCCTGACAATGTGGAGCCTTGCTTGGAATTCTCTCTCTTTCTTTCTCTCTCTCAAAATAAATAAATAAACTTAAAAAATTATATGTTGGTTTGACTATCTTTAAATTAGGAGTTTCAAGAGGCACATGTGTGTGCACATATCCTAGTTTGTTATGGAGGGTAGACTTAGAAGCTGAAGAGTAAAGTATTTGAAATGGGGGCAAAAAATTGAACCAAACCTCAGTACCTTGACTTCACTTTCTTGTTATACTCGTTCTTACCTAGAATGACCCTAATCCCTGTGCACCAGTAGGTCATTGGGCAGAGGAGAATTCTTCTTTCTGATCCTCCAGACATAATCAAGCATGCCTGAATCTTAGGCATGACAGAATTATTAACACTTTACTCATGCATTTAGCTTTTCATTCAGTTCTTTGTGGTGTATTTACTGAGGACTTACTGTATGTTAGGTACAGTGGAAGGTACAGGAGACAAAGCTAAGCTCAAAGAGGATCAGGGACCTGCCCTAGCAGAGCTTAAAGTTTGTGCAGGTAAAAGACACTTAAAAAGTGTGCAAATAAACAGCCCAAAGTAATTGAGTTTTTCGTAAGGGACAGGAAGGAAATAAAGAAGATTCTAAAGTGAATAACATCTTGGGTAGGGAGAGGGTCAGAAAATGCCTCTTTGAAGATATTCCATTAAAGCTGAAACCTGGGGGCACCTGGGTGGTTCAGTCAATTAAGCATCTGACATCAGCTCAGGTCATGATCTCATGGTTAGTGAGTTTGAGCCCCGAGTTGGGCTCTGCGCTGACAGCGCAGAGCCTGGAGTCTGCTTTGGATTCTGTGTCTCCCTCTCTCTCTGCTCCTCCCCTATTCACTCTCTCTCTTTCTCTCTTTCTCAAAAATAAATAAACATTAAAAAACTTTTAAAGCTGAAACATGAAGGACTAGAGAAAAAGAGTTAGCCACACTATTCTAACATTTCGTCAGCAAAACACTCATTAGTGGGCTATTTCTCAAAAGCAAGTAAAATAGATTTGCTTTGATAGAAACTTTTGGGGCTTCAGCTCTGCTCCCTCAGCTTCTCTCTTAACCATCCTCCACCCCCAAAGAGACCTCATTCTTGGCCCTCCTCCTGGTACCGGGATAAGCCTTACCTCAAAAACCAATCCAAGACCCTGTGGAACCCAGCTTGAAAACCACTGTGCAAAGTGGAGCCAACGGTCAACTGTTTCATGTTGTCTTTCCCTGGGAATCACACGCAAAAATATGTGTCTTTGGGGGTGCACCTGGGTGGCTCAGTCTGTTAAGTGTTTGACTCTTGATTTCTGCTCAGGTCACGATCTCATGGTGGTGAGTTTGAGCCCCACACTGAGCTCTGTGCTGACAGCGCAAAACCTGCTTGGGATTTTCTCTCTCCCTCTCTCTTCCTCTCCTTCTGCCCCTCTCCCACTCATGCGTGTGTACGCTCAAGTGCATGCTCTCTCTCTCTCCCAAAATAAATAAATAAACAGTTAAAAATATATATGTATATTTTACTTGTGGTTGAGCCTGTGTTCAGCTCTGACATATATTTGAAACTTTCCCCTTTATGTCCCAAATTTTGGATACTCAAATCTCCATAAACTAAGTGTGTCTCTGTTCTTGGTCTAAAGCTTTGGTGATCTATACCCTCGCTAGGAGGCTGTGCACGCTTGAATTAACATTAGATCATTAATGATAATAATGAATGTCTGTTAGGTGTATTTAATGATAGTTAGCCTTGATTAAATACTGAGAGGCTCAGCATTCCACTTGGGCATCTCATGTCAAGAGGGCTTCCAGTACCTCTGCCTTTGTCTATTCATTTCTATTCTGTGCTGCATGGGACAAACATAGGCATTTTTTCCTTTTGAACAGTCAACATATTTTTTTCTTACTTCAATTCCATTGAAATAATTCAAAGAATGAACTCCTTCAAAGAAGCAAAGTGCTTAATTAAGGCTGCTTGTAGTTGTTGTTGTCAGTTATGCAGGGGTATCCAAGCATTATTGAGAAAATAATTTAATCACATCACTCGCACTATGGTGTGGGAAGCAGCATTTGCGTCTGTGAAATATCCAGCCATTTATTGTGCTGCCATTTAAATAGTGACCTATAGGACAAACTTCCAGATTTTTCTTATAGCGTCAAGTCAAACTATATTTCATTTGTACTGAAAATTTTTGAAAGTCATGAATGATTCAAAGTCCATCAACTGCAAGATAACTAAGGATGCACAAATTTTCTCTTCAGGATCACTGGAATTTAAATAAGACAGAGTACTTTGGTAAACCTATTATATAAAGATCATAAAAGCATCATCTTTCAAATGTCATAAAGAGCTAATGTTCCTCTGGCAAAATCCAAATAAATGTAAGCTATTTCCAGCTTTGATCTGTGCTTTAATTTTACCAGAATTCCATTTTAACAGCCTGTGCCTAGCATTTTAAGGTCCGAGTTGTGAGTCACTATATCAAACATGCAACATAAAAGAGAATGCAGTGAACTGAATACTATTCCACTTGATAAATACTCAAGGTCAGGTAGACTGGGGAAGGGAAAATGAGGTTGGTAGAGAGCAATGGAAAAAAACACATGTTCAAGAAGCAGAAGATGCCAGGAATGTAGATTTACCCCAGCTCATCTCTTGATTTATGTCATTATCTATCCTAGTCAATTAAATTCAGCAATTACAGAAAAGACAGTGTCTGAGTTCCCATCCTGACTTCAGTATTTAAAAGTTCTATAACCTTGAGCAAATGTTCATAATTTCTTTAAGTTTCTTTTTTGTCATCTGTAAAATGGGAATTAGACAATATAACTCATGCATTTTTGTAAGAATCAAATCACATAGTCCGACATTAAGCACTTAACACCACAAAATAAATTGTCTTTTTAAAAATATTTATTTATTTATTTTGAGAGAGAGAGAGAGAATGAGCAGGGGAGAGGAAAAAAGAGAGAGGGAAAGAGAATCCTAAGCAGGCTCCACACTGTCAGTACAGAGCCCGATGTAGCACTTGAACTCATGAACTGTGAGATCATGACCTGAGCTGAAATCAAGAGTCAGATGCTTAACGGACTGAGCCACCCAGGTGCCCCACAAAATATACTATCTTAATAAATGTCTGTTATTATTATAAAATAAATAATCATTGAGGATTATCATATGTCAGACACTGAGAGAGCTTCTAGGGACATAAATGTAGGTAAAAAAGAGTCTATGGTTTTCAAAGTGCTAATAATTTCAAAGCACCTGGACCAGGACAGAGTAGGAAGAGTGAACAGAGATATCTAACCTATGCTGAAGGTCTGTTGGGAGATCCGTGCCCTTTCTACCCTCCAGGGGTCTGGGAAACCAAAATGCCCCAAAGTTTCCGGTGACTGATAGATGGGAGCCACTCCAACCTGGGCTTCAGCTGTTACAGAAATGACCTAGCAGCTGAATAGCAGCTGGACTGGCTTTATTCTCTTCCCTGTCAGGTAGGCTGCTGACCCTTTTACCCGGAGTGTCTTGTTCTCTCGACAAGTTTTGGTAGGGGTAGAGCCTCAGAAGGAACAACTTCTGCACTTTTGCATGGCCCACAAACTGATATAAGTATGTGAGAGCAGCTTTTCTCTTCTTCCTTTTTATTCGTTCCCATTTCCTTCTAAGAAGGGTGTTTCATAGACTGAAAACCTTGGACCACGCTGGTGGTCATTACAGGATGATTTCATGCAGCTGGAGGGATCTCAGAGCTCAACTTGCACTTCACAGGGTAGAGTTAAAGTTTCATGGAATGCTTTCCTTTAATACTCAATAATTCTATAGTATGTAAAATCTGTGATTTGAATAGGTCCTAAACTAAATTAATGCCATTCAAAACTTTTTTTGAACAAAAGAATATAATGTTTAAAAAAAAAAAAGACCAATTCCCCACATCCTTCTATAAAAGAGCTCACCCCATAAAGTTTTTTACTGCCTGGGCTACATTGTTACATATTTTGACTTCTCTCTCTCTCTCTCTTTTTTTTTTTATTTTATTTGTTTATTTTGAAAGAGAGAGTGGGGGAGGGGCAGAAGGAGAGAGAGAGAGAGAGAGAGAGAGAGAGAGAGAGAGAGAGAGAATCCTAAGCAGGCTCCTCACAATCAGTGTGGAACCCAATTCGGGGCTCGAACTCATGAACAATGTGGTCATGACCTAAGCAGAAATCAAGTCAGACACTTAACCAACTGAGCGATCTAGATGTCCCTGTTGACTCTTCTTAATAAATGATTCATAAAAATGATTTAAATAAGTTTGATTAAGCAAATGGGAGGCGACTGAGTGGTGACCCAAAGTCTCCCACCTTTTCCTTTCAATATTATACTGCCCTATGAAATCCAGCAGTAGCAGTTCTGTGCAGACTCTCCCGAGGGCTTCCTCTCTCCTGGTCATTTCTGGCTTTGCCCTGGGATCCTGCAGGACACAGGAGCTCACTCACACTTGACCCCTCGTGGATTTCCCCTTTCTCTTTTTAATGCCAATGGAGACAATGGAAATCAGCCCTTTCCTTGTTTCCACTAACAAATTATTCACCCAAGGTGAAGGTGAAGGGGATTACGAGCTATAAATTTCCAGTTATTAAATAAATAAGGCACAGAAATGGAAAGCACAGCATAGGGAATACAGTCAATAATATTGTAATAACAATGTATGGTGACAGATGGCCACCACACTTATGATGATCACCACATAATGTATAGAATTGTCTGATCACTATATCAAATACCAGAAACTAAAATAACATTGTATGTCAACTATAGTTCGATAATAAAAAGTTATTTTGTATATAGCAGATTTTACAAAGATTTAAGCTACAAATATAACTTGTGCTACTGAAATGCAACAAACTAAAATTGAATGTTAATCTTCTCCTTTCAAAAATAAAGATTTATTGGCCTCTAGACTGTGTCTGCATTACTCAGATCTCTTCTCCTTTCCCCTCCCTTCCCTTCCCTCCCCTTCCCTCTCTTCTTCTCCTTTCCTCTTCTCCTTCCCTTCCAGGATCTCCTAAACCTAAAAAGATAAGACTGTTCATGCCACATATTTTTCAGACAGCTGCAACTTTCTCAAATCCTATCAGGAAAGTAGTCCTTTGTCCTTTGTATATTAAAGCCTTCCCGTTACACTCTGCTATAACAGACTGGCTATACCAGGAGGGAGAGAGCAATATGAAGATTTATTTCTCTTATATGAATTATGTCACCCTCCCTTTTCAATGTGTTAGCAGTTTTAATCAGCTTGAGTTTTTAATAATGCTTTTATACTTTTTATTTATTTTTATTTTTTCAATTTTAATGTTTATTTATTTTGAAAGAGAGAATCCCAAGCAGGCTCCACGCCACATGGGGCTCCATCTCAGAAACCACTTTATCATGACCTGAGCCAAAATCAAGACTTGGAAGTGAAACTGACTGAGTCACCCAGGCACCTCTGCTTTTCCTCTTTTTTTTTTTTTTAATGTTTTTTATTTATTTCTAGGAGAGAGATAGAGACAGCATGAGCAAGGGAGGGTCAGAGAGAGAGGGAGTCACAGACTGAAACAGGCTCCAGGCTCTGAGCTGGCAGTCAGCACAGAGCCCGACGCGGGGCTCGAACCCACGAACCGCGAGATCATGACCCAAGCGAAAGTCGGACGCTTAACCGACTAAGCCACCCAGGCGCCCCTGCTTTTCCTCTTTTTAACACTTAATATTGAGTTGTTATTATTTTAAATTAATCTGACCCTTAAAGAGTTAGTTTATGGATTTTTGTAATTGGGTGTCTACAGTGTGAGAAAGTTGGAAAAAAAAAAAACTATGTCTATTCCTAAATAAGTATCATCTTAGATCAGTGGAGTTTGTTTTGTTTTATGTGTTGTGTGTTGTGTGTTGTGTGTTGTGTGTGTGTGTGTTTAGTAGACTTACTAGAGCCAAATTCTAGATCCCTTATACACCGGTGTCTGACCTTGGATAAATTATCTTCCAGGAGTTTTAGTTTCCTCATTAGTGATGAGGTTGGCAATAACCCACAGGATTGTTTGAAGATTAAATGAAGTAACTCAGCCGGGTGGTGTAGATGCTCAGCATATGAACAGATGAGTTACACACCTGTCTGCAGAGCTGTGATCTAAATTATGCTGGTAGGGTAGCTTGGCTGCTAGCTCTTAATGTCTTCCAAAGAACCGACAGCTACACTAACAGCCTGCCTATTAGCAGAAGAGCCTAAAGAATCTTCTGGAAAATGACTCCCAGTCACTCAGCAGAGCTCCCAACTTCCCTTGTACTAAAAAGTAATGCAATTAAGTGGAGCAAGGTCCTTCTCGGAGATTTGTGCCATCCCCAACCTTCAGAATACTTCTTATTAATTAAACTGCTTGAGAACCCCTCATTTTGGCCAAGTTCCTCAGAATAAACCACTCAAGCTAAAACAAGGCTTCCCTGACCTTCTTGCCACTTCTACTTCACAGATGGGTGGAATGTTGTTGCCCAAGTCACTACTCCCTTTTTGACCATTGTTCCCTGATTCCCACTCACCCAGTGAGAGAAATTCATCACCCTCCTCACCCCTGACTCAAACTTAGGTGGTTTGTTATATTAAAGCTCCCTAAGAAACATTGGCAGGATGGTCGTCAATCCCAGTCAGCATGTGTGGGGTGAAGACAGATGCCCTGTTAGGTCAGAGCTCAGCATCTAGCTAAACAGAATTACGCAATCTTTCATTAATTTACCAGGAAAATGTATCAGCAGAGCTCATTAATTTCTAAAATTAAAATCACTAGGGAACAAATTTAAGGCACCATTTTTCCATGAATTTCTAATGGCCCCCATTACTTATTTCAGCAAATTGTATCAGGTGGCAAGTAAGCATCTTTGTAGAAATAACAGGATTGGGATATGCTTTCCTATGAAATACAACTAGAAATCCCCAAGATAGAAAACTCCTAGAGCATAAGACATATACCCTCTAGTCTTCTCTGTAGGAGGTTAACAAACACTTGACATATAACCTGCATACATACCTTCCCTTTTTTCATTTAAACAGTTCAATTTTTAAAGAAAAGTGTATCAATCACACTAGATGTAAGGAATCAGAAAGACTGAACTCAGGTATGTCTTTTTCATCATTCAGAATGCAAAGGGCTTGGACTTGGAAATGAAAGCTAAAGTTAAAGTTCTTGACCCAAAAGGAGTAAATGGTTAGTGTGCTGTTTCATCTCCAAATATGAGAGAAAAATATACTTTTATTGTTTTGGGGGACTTTGGTTAAATATATTAAATCATTGGGACTGTAAAGATTTAAATGAGAAATTTGCAGAATTCCCAAACTTGAATGCCATTTAGGATAATAATAAAATAATTATCAATATCACTTGTTAAGCATTTTCTATGCATCAGGTGCATTATGAAAATGACCTTTAAGCCTTGCAATCACCCTGCAAGATAGATATATATGGCATTTGGACTATGAATACTATACCAGAGTTACAAAGCCCAAGTTTTGAAGCCAGATCTCTCTTGATTTCAAAATCCAAGATATATTTTAATTGAGGAATTTGGATCCTGAAAGCATATTTGTCACACTGCCCTATCACAAGTCTGTGGCTGACAACTGAAACTTCAGTTTTTCATTTTGAATAGTGTTGAAGATAGGCATATGTTAGATTTTTTGACTCTTCTGTATTTAGTAAAATTGGTACTTTTTCTTTAAGATTCTGAATTGTTACAATGAGTAACAGAGAGTCATACAAATGGATATTACATCAAATATTTATCAAACTCATGCAAGAAGATCCAAGGAGATCTTTCTAGACAAATTTTATTATAAGCATTATCCTATTTTGTTAATATCCCTACATGTACACAGATATCAGATAAATATTCTTATGTTCTCTTTCTCATTCTTCTTCTTGGACAGGTTGGCCCAGGGGACATTCCTCCAAACAACTTTTTCTGCACTTGATCCCTAAGGGCACAGCAGAGCAATTGGGGCTCAGATAGCTGTAAAGCACCAAATATTAGCCATCTGTAACTCTGGTAGCCAACTCAACTCAGGATTCTTGACCACTACCCCAAAGAAATAAAAGCTGAGTCCACAACCTGCCTGTCCTCTTGCTGGATGATACTTGGAGAGAAAGAACCACACATGCTTCACTCTTTCAGCCTCAGAGCACAGCCCAGGGCCTCAGTCACCTTAGACACCCAATACATGCTTGCATAAAGGATGAAAAAAATGTGATCTTATTTTTCAGCCTCTAACCCTATATTGTGACATGTTTAATACTTTTCACTTAACTAAAAAAACCTATAAATAATTATGCAAAAATATATATTTACTTCATGCGGGCTCAAATCACACACACACACACTTTATATATACTTATGTATATTTTATGTATATACACATATAAATCCTTCATACATGTACATCTCATATATATCTCCTTTATGAGTGTGTGTATATTTATGGTATATGTATAGGGGCACCTGGGTGGTTCAGTTAGTTAAGTGTCCAACTTCAGCTCAGGTCATGATCTCACCGTTTGTCGGTTCGAGCCTCGTGTCGGGCTCTGTGCTGACAGCTAGCTCACAGCCTGGAGCCTGTCTTCAGATTCTGTGTCTGACTCTCCCCTGCTCATGCTGTCTCTCTCTCTCTCTCTCTCTCTCTCAAAAATAAATAAAACACTAGGGAAAAAACCCTTAGTATGGTATATGTATAAAGGATAATGTATATAAATATACATGAATGGTCCATATTCCTTTTAATGTATATATCTTATATATCATATGTATCTCCTTATGTATATTATATATCTTTTATATATCATATATATCATCACATATATGTATATCATATATATACCTAAAATATATACTTACATAGATGCTATAGATTTTATATTCTTTAATAAGTTAATTGTATATTAAATTATTTTATATTTTTAATGTTTTATTTATTTTTGAGAGAGTGCAAGCAGGGGAGGGGCGGGGGGGGACAGAGGATCTGAAGCAGGCTCTGAGTCAACAGCAGCAAGTGGGGTGATGAGGTGATGGAACTCAAGAACCATGATATCATGACCTGAGCCGAAGCCACTGAGCCACCCAGGCACCCCTGTATATTGAATTATTTTAAAAGAGCTGGTAAACTATAAGCAGTTATGAAGTTTTCAATAAACTAGAGCTTATCTGCTATGAAGATTTATTTTCAATGTAACTCTTTGTATTAAACAATATAAAGGAGATGAATTACATATCATAATACTCAATTTTGTTGAATTTTAATATGTCAACATGTAAGCATTTATAATTTAGACTATATCTAAAACTTGAAAGTCCTTTAACATAAGGAACAACAAATGATTGAAAAACAGGGCAAACATGTGGTTCCAAATTTATTGAAGTGGTAATTCCAGTAATGTTCCTCAATTTTTGCTTTATAGTTTATTCCGTGAGCTTGTTAGTACATATCTTTTCTTTCCTTTTTTAGTTGATACTATGTTTGTTCAAGGATGTGAAAAATGAAGTAGTAAACTCTTCACCGAGTTTACTTTGGCTTGTCAGTTGATGCTATGACTCAAAAGAAGAGAAAAGCTTCACGAACCATAAGAAATTATTTTATTTGACCAAAAAGTGACAAATCAAGTCATGTGGAGGGGAAAATTGTATTTTGTGTGGATGCTGTGCTTTCTTTTAGTGCTTTCCTGCTTTCTCAAATATGACCATAGCCTTTTTGTTTGTTGGTTTTTGTTTTTAGTGTTTGTGTAAAATATAGCTGTTGAATTTCTCAAGAGCTATAAGAAAGTTTCTAGTGAAGTGATGGATGATCATTAGTTATTGGATTGGTAAATAAGAGTCCAAAGATATAGGAAAGGCATCCTTTGCTATGAAGACCAGTGTTATGTGTGTTGGGGAGATGAAGGGGAGGTGTCATAGAGGAGGGCTGTGATGCTATCCAGCTCACAAAGTTATTGATGCTGTCACCACAGGTAGAATATTTAACTGAACTGCTTAATGTGTGATTTCTTGAAGTCTATCAGCTTATCAAATAGACTTGACTTTGAATCTTATTTCTGCCACTTTCCAGCTTGTGACCTTGAGAAAGTTACTTGATCTTGCTCATCTTTATCTTCCTAATCTGCAAAGTGCGAATGAATATAATTGTGTTTAATTCATGGGGTTTCTGTGAGAATGAAATTAAGTGGATCAAGGATTCCCTTGTGGGAATGACTTTTTATAGGAAGGTGGTAAGTGTGTCCCTAAATACATTTAGGTTCAGGAATGAGCTCTCTGTGCAATAATGCAAAGAAGTATATGTACTCAGGGGGGAAGCAGTGGGAGAAAGGCCCAACCAGGCAGTCAGAGGACCAGGAACAAGACATGTCAACTGGGTTATCTTTTCCTCAATCCCCAGATAAATTCATTCACCACCTTATGTTGGATCTACCTCTGGAATATATTCTGAATCAGATCTCACCGCTCTACTTATTCCACTAACGTCACTAGCAACATATCCAGTAGAAACTCAATATAAAAAGGGTGTCATGTCTCTAAGACGGCCCCAGAGGAACAGCATCCAAAACTCCCTTCTAAAGGAACAGCTACTAGAATTACACTGGGAACACCAGAATTACCGTTTATACAGTTGGACATTGAAAGATGAGAAGTAATCTCCCAGTTCCCTGAGCTCCTTACTAGGCAGCTTCTGAGAATGCCTCCCTTCCCCTTTAATTCATGATTATTCTCATAGAATATATTTCCTCTTATTGAGAGATCAGCTGATGGTGCCTGTTTATGCCCTTTGTAACATGAAACAACCCACTGAGCACAAGTTCTGTTCAGCTTCTCTAGGGCCCTGTTGTTATATAAATTATATTCAACTTCCACCACAGAGAACTGACAAAACATGAACATTCGTTATGACCTTCAGTTACGACCATAATGCCTTGAAAGGCCTGCAGATGTACTCCTTTACTGAAAGGAAATCTTCAAGGACACACAAAATAAAAGGAAGGGTTAAATTATTTTGCAGGTGGTTGTTTTGTTCTATCAATTTTATTTTTGTGTAGTCAGCTGTTGGTCGTTGCAGCCACCCTCAGGTGGACCGGTGTCTGTCTTTTCTCTCTGGTCTCCCTTTCTTCCTCCTTGGCAGTGCTCTGAGTCTTTTAAGCCTGGTTTCAGAGCCCTAAATATCTGTGAACCAGTTCTTTGGCTCTTCAGCCCCCAGGAATTGCTGGAAACCTACCAAAGAGATTTTTTTCTCCCATTGACATTGACCACTTATATGACACATGCCTTGTGATAATGGGTCACTTTTACCCTGTTTTACCAATGACAGATGGAGTGGGGTTAGAAAAGAAGAGGGTGGAGAAAAAAAAATTCCATCCTGTTACATATGTGTGAGAAGGCACTGCCATGGTTACACTTTTTTTCTAGGTCACAGTTAATAAACACTGACAAATTGCCTATGAGCATTTTATTCCTCTTATGCTGAGATATGAATATTGGATTTAGTTTCTCCATTTTTAATGGAGGAGTCTGCATCCATCACAGGAGGGATAGAAGATGGAGACTCTGTGAATTAGAGGCATAGTATCTAAAACAGCTTACTCTGTAGCTTTAATAATATATTCTTTCCCAAACAGTATTTGCTTCCTGCACCTATACTAGACACCCAGAGAGTGACTGTCTAATTTGCAAAGCTTGTGATGAAAATGAATGGCAGCTAACAGCAGGCAAGGTAGTCTAGGCTCCTGACTTGCCAGTAAAGTAAAACGGCTTCACCAATATTTGTCATTACATATTGAGCCATCACTTCTGAGACAGAACAAAACACCCAACAAACACATTGTCATAATCACCAGCAGCAATTAACATTCTGTGAGCCTGTTTCTCTAACGCCTAAGCTCTTCATGCTCACAAATACCTCATTTGCTCTCCTCTCAAAAACCCTGCATTCTTTTTCAGGCCAGAGAATACAACTTGTACCTTTGTGCAGTGCCCTACAAAATCAGAGAGCAGCAACCTATGCCCCTGGGCTGGAAATGGAGCTCTTTAAACTGCAGATAATAAGTCTTAGTAGTTAGAGAGATGAGGCGAGGTAGGGCTGAACTTTAGCTGTGATTCTCCCAGTGTATTTTTGCAAAAGCTCTCATGGGCCACCATGTGAGGATTTTATAGCAGCTGGAATTCGCTGACATAGAAAGTTAAGCCCTCAGAGCTTTCTATATTACCCTGATGAAACCATGCAAGGTACGTGACAGTTAAACTACCCTTTTTCGAGAGGTTCAGAGCACCACAGTGAAGGACCCTTACTTGTGAGTTACAGCCGCTTTCTTATGCAAGTTGTTATAGGCCATCATGTTTGATGGTGCTTGACTCTGCCAAAGAGATGGACTGTACTCAGTTGGGTCCTTGCCCAAAAAACAAAATGTGTATACTGGCAATTAGTCTGAACTCTATAATATCGTGACATACCTAATTGAGTCTTCTTTGAATGATCCTAGGATGATAGCTGGCCAACTTCATCCTATCTCCCCTTAAGGAGTCTCAGTGCAGATCCATAATAGTATCCCATAAAGTAATACAGAAACTAGAGTATTGTACAAATTAATATATACTGTTTTAATAAATAAAGAAATAATTAGACTTTTTAAGCTAAAAGGATTAATTGGAAGGATACTGAGCCTCCCAGGTTAATTGGAGATAAGAGGACTGGGTTTGGAAAACAGCCAAGCAAGACCCAAAGGTCTTTGGAAGACTGGACAGTAGGAGACACAGAAAAGTCACACAATAAGAACAGGGAGTCTCTGAGTCATTGTGCTATAGCAACTATAAATAACCTCCAGTAATCTCTTATATTATTGAGTGGTTTGCTCCAAGATTCAAGGTCCCCAGGCTCAAGACTGACTCTACATCCAATGCTTAGCCCCGACTGCTCAGGGAAATTGGGCTGGGGCCCCAGTGGCCATTGAGGCAGGAGTTGGCCACTACCTCCTTCATTGTGTGATCACACACAGTGAAAGACCACTTCAAAAGGAAGATTGAGGTGTCATTTGGAAGAGAGGATTGAAACACCAGTAATGTGAAATGTGGACTGCAATCACCAATTTTTGCTGCCCCAACACCCACATTTATACCCTTTTCCCCAAACATACATGAAGATTAAAACACAAATAAGCCACAAATCCTGCTGCGTATACAATGCCACGATCCCTCATATTTCAATAAACTTCTTACTTTTTCTTTTCAAGGCTCCTACCTAATTCTCATGACTTACTGATTTCAGCTCAGACTTGAGATCTCTGTCCATTTATTCACCCTTGAGAAAGATCACAACCAACTCCATTACAATATTTACCTACATTTGCTATATCTAATAGTAGGGTAGATGAAAAGTAAAGACAAGGGAAATTAGTTAAAATATGTAAATATATTCATTAAACAATAAGGAAGGGAATATGGGTGGCAAATATTGTCCTTATTTCTGAAATTATTAGAGCTGTGTAGACAACTTTCATCTTCCTCCAACATATTCCCTTTGCATTTAGCCAAAAAACCAGCAAAAACCAGATGCCTCAAGGTTCTTTGACTATTAAAATGCCAGTTTAACTTCTGATGCATGTTGGCCTAAAGTGGCCAAGAGGCATTTTCAACTTCTAATTAAAAACTATCAATCCTGGGGTGCCTGGGTGGCTCAGTCAGGTAAGCATCTGACTTCAGCTGAGGTCATGATCTCATGGCTCGTGGGTTCGAGCCCCACATCAGGATCTGTGCTGACAGCTAGCTCAGAGCCTGTAGCCTGTTTCAGATTCTGTATCTCCTTTTGTCTCTGACCCTCTCCTGCTCACACTGCCTCTCTCTCTCTCTCTCTCTCTCTCAGAAATAAATAAAACATAAAAAAAATTAAAAAACAAACAAACAAAAAACCCCAAAACATTGCTATGTTTCCTGGTTCAACAATTCCTCACTTAAGTACAAAAACGTCTAAACCAGTGGAGCCCAGATTTGCATGCAGAGTAAAACTCAAACTGAGCTAGGAACTGTTGTTTACAAGAAGAATGTTATAGGCTTACAAAAGAGCAGAGCCTATTCTAAAGGTATGGGTTTTCTAACATGATTTTGTTATGGAGTCCTCCTATAGGCTGTACACATTATCTAAATCTGGCACAAATACTTTAAATAACATTGAATCTATTGGGTCATAAAAATTGAATGTCATAGTTTAGACCAGCTCTGAACATTCTCTTGTAACTATACTCTTAAAATGGAGAAACTTAAAAAAAAAATTTTTTTTAATGTTTGTTTATTTTTGAGAGGCAGAGAGAGACAGAGCACGAGTTGGGAGGGGCAGGCAGAGAGGAAGACACAGTATCTGAAGCAGGCTCCAGGCTCTGAGCTGTCAGCACAAAGCCTGATGCAGGGCTCGAACTCATGAGCTGTGAGATCATGATCTGAGCCAAAGTCAGACACTTAACCAAGTGAGCCACCCAGGTGCCCCTACAATGGAGAAGCTTTTGTGTTACCCAGAAAAATAGCTTAAGCATCAAACACAAATATAATTTATGTTGCTTCCAAAATCCGAATAGGATTACCTAATTTCTTAGTGTGGAGCATAGGTTAATTTTTCTTTTTTCTTTTTTTTCTTTTTTGAGGAGATATTCTGAAGTGCCCCAGACTATTAGAACACCACAAACTTCACCAAAAATTGATCTTTTACATTATTTCCAAAGTGTCTACAGAACAAAACTGTCCACTTTCCAAGTCCTATTAGCATGATGTCAACAAAACACTAGACCGAGAAGGCCAAGGTTTCTATTGATTCAATTGTAGAACAAAATTAGGAGGTTGACATATCCCCGAGTTAAATATCTGTCAGAAATGAACTTCTGTTGTTGCCTGCTTATTGGGACAAAGAAAATAAAAAGTATTAACTTCAAAAGTTGTATATCAGGTGTTCAACAAAGGTGACAAATCTGTGATATCATTTCCATTGGAGGTATACCAGGGTAAGCTGTCCATTGTCTTCCTGCGGGATCCATCTATTTTGTCCTATACAGGCTAGACAATAAAGTGGAAATGTGATTATGAATCTCTGCATCTTCTTAATATTTAATCATCTCTATGATGTTCTCAGGGATGTTGAAATGCTTTTTGGTTTACTGTTTGAATAGAGATAGATAGTTCCAATGAACCTGCACTGGCCATTCTGACAAGTCTTTAATCATGAGTCAAGGAGCCAATAAACTCACCTATTGATAATAAAAATACAAATGAGCCAATTAGACAAAATCTGTATAAACATTTCTCTAAAACAGTTACGTATATGCTCAATAAGCACATGGAAAGATGCTCAACATCATTAGTCATGAGTGAAATTCAAAAGAAAACAAAAGAAGGGGCGCCTGGGTGGCTTAGTCGGTTAAGCGTCCGACTTTCACTTAGGTCATGATCTCGTGGTTCGTGGGTTCGAGCCCCGCGTCGGGCTCTGTGCTGACTGCCAGCTCAGAGCCTGGAGCCTGTTTCAGTCTGTGACTCCCTCTCTCTCTGACCCTCCCCTGCTCACGCTGTCTCTCTCTTTGTAAAAAAAAAAAAAAAAGAAAAGAAAAGAAGAAATGAAGCAGCATGCACTGAATGTGATTTTGCTTCACACTCACTAAGACAGCTACGGTCAAAAAGATAGATAATCACAAATTTTGGTAAGGCTGTGGAGAAACCAGAACCCCCAAAGTAGTTGGTAGAGCCACCCTAGAAAGCAGTTTGACAGTCCCTCAAAAAATGCAACATACCATTTGACGATGTCACACCTAGGACATAATGAAAATAAATGTCCACACAAAAATTTGTACACAAGTGTTTATAGCAGTATTACTCATAAAAACCCAAAAGTAGAAGCAACCTCTGTGACCATCAACTGATGATAGGCTGTAAAAAGGGAAGAATTACTAATAGATGCTACAACATGAATGAATCTTGAAAACAATATGCTTTTAGCTTAAAAAAGTCAGACACAAAAGACCAATTTTATGACTCCATTTAGATGAATGGAGTACAGGAATACATAGACAGCAGATTAGTGATTTCTGTGGGCTAGGAGTGATGGGAAACTCTGGAGGTGATAAATAAGATATGGGCTTCTTTCGGGGGTGACAACATGTTCTAAAATTGTGGTGATGGGAGCACCTGAGTGGCTCAGTCTGTTAAGCATCCAGCTTCGGCGGAGGCCACATGATTTTGCAGTTCGTGAGTTTGAGCTCCGCATCAGGGGCTTTGCTGACAGTTCAGAGTCTGGAGCCTGCTTCAGATCCTGTGTCTCCCTCTCTCTCTGCCCATCTCTTGCTTGTGCTCTGTCTCTCTCTCTCAAAAATAAAATAAACATTAAAAAATAAATAAATAAATTGTGGTGATGGATGCACAATCCTGAATACAGGAAAAACCGTTGAATTATACACTATAAGGGAGTGAATTGTATCTTGATAAGGTGTTATTAACAAGAGAGAACAAATGAGTCATTCTTTTGCTATGATTATGGAAGGTAAATATTTCAACTCTATATTAGATTGAAGAATAATCACTGATTGGATTTGAAATCCCACTGTTTTTCATGAAGATTTTAGTCAAACTTCATCATGGCTCCATAAACTCCCTTTGGACAGATAACAGGATCCCTTGAAATTAATATTTATTGACAGTGTCCAAATTTCCATATAGTTTAAGGTTTATCCCATTCCCCAGCATACACATTGCCTTGTTAGTAAACAGGTCTCCTTGCAGAAATCTAGGAGGAAAGCATAGTGCTGAGCAGATCAGAGTACCTTGCAGGGGTGTCAAAAAGTCCTTGTACTTTAAAGATTTGATTTGTAAAATAACTCAGGTCAAGTTTTGTCCAAGAGGCTGTGAATCTCTGTTAGGGTGGCCCATTTCAAGGGTATTTTTTTACATTTATTTTACAAATCAGGGAGAGCCTTAGAGGGCTAGCCATCTGTCTGTGCCCCAGGGATCCCATGGACAAGAAATCATCACCAAAACTCTTTGCAACAGAGAAAAGCACTTCTCAGACTCAAGTGTTTGGAAAAAAGAGAACTGCTTGGGAATATAATTAGGGGTTCATGATAGATTTCCTCCAGCATTCTTGGCTTCCAATGCCTTGTTTTTAATCAGGTCTATTGAGAGGTAATTTACATACAGTAATGATCACCCATTTTAAGTGTATAGATTTATGATATCTTAGAGCTGCCACAGCAAAGTACCACAAACTAGGTGACTTAAAACAACAGAAATTTATTATATCACAGTTTGGAGTCTAGAAATTCAAAGTCAATGTTAGAGTGCTCTCTCCAAAGTCTCTAGGACTGGCTGCTGCCTTGCCCCTCTCAGCTTCTGGTAGTCCCAGGTGTTCCTTGGCTTGTGATAGCATAACTCCAGCATCTGCCTCTGTCATCACAGGGCAATCCTCCCTGTGTGTCTGTGTCAAAATTTCCTTTTTATTATAAGGACACCAGTTATTGGGTTAGAGCCCACTTACACTAGTATAACTTCATCTATGACCATCCTACTTCCAGATAAGGTCACAATCTGGGGTCATAGGGGCTTAGGACATTGACATACTTTTTTGGGTAGCACAAGTTAACATCATATATCCATCTCCACAATCAAGAAACAAAATACTTCCATCCACCTAGAAAAGTCTCTTTGAAATCTTCTGTAGTCTATTCCTTCTCTTCACATATTGCCTCTGACAACTACTAACCTGATTGCTTTTGCTATGGTTTGCCTTTCTTAGAATTTCACATAAATGGTAATATACGTATTATACATATCTAATGATATTAAGCAGATAGTCTTGTGTTTGACTTTTCACTCAACAATGATTTTGTACATTTGTACATTTGGCATAGCAATAGTTTGTTCATTTCTTTATTGCTGATTAGATGAATATACCACAAATTATTTATATATTCAATGTTTTATGGGCATTTAGGTTGTTTCCAGTTCTGAACTGTTATAAGTAAAGCAGCTATGAACATTTGTGTACAAATCATATACAGTTTCATTTTAAGGAAGTAAATATCTGGAAATGAAATTGCTGGCCCATAGGCTAAGGGTGTAATTAACCATATAGGAAACTTCCAAACTTTTATATATGTGTATATTTGTACATAGTCTAGAATGGACTTGATTTAACATTTATATGTCAAAGGCATTTTATTGGATGTAGAATTGTCACTTGCTACTCTTTCCATACTCAAAAGATGATACTCTGTAATCTACTGGCTAACATAGCTTTTGATGAGAAATCTGTTGTAAATCTTGTCTTTGTTTCTACGTGGTGTCATATTTTTCTGGTTGCTTCAAATATTTTCTCCCTATCATGGCTTTTAAACAACTTGACAATAATGTGCCTTGGTGTGGTTTTTCTTAGTGTTTCTTTTGTTTGGAATTTATAAAACTTGTTATATTGTGGGTTGATCTTGTCAGCAAATTTTTACTTGCTATTTCTTCAAGTGTTTTTCTGTCTCAACTTCTCTGTCTCTTTCTCCTTCCTACTCTAACACATTTGTTAGACTAACTGATAGTAGCGTCTCACAGTTCATGGAGTTTTTCATTTTTCTACTGTGTTGCCTTCTTTTGGATAGTTTCTATTGCTGTGTCTTCAAGTTCACTGACCATTTCTTTATAGTATCTAATAGGTTATTAATTGTTTCTAGTGTATTTTTCATTTTATATATTGTAGTTTTAATCTCTAGACATTCCATTTGGGTCTTTTGAAAATCTCAAGTTTTTCTTATCATTGTGTTTACATTTTTCTTACTTCTTTAAGCATATTTATAATAGTTATAATAGGCATAAAACCTATCTATCTAATGACAACACTTCTCTGCTTCTTTATATTGCTTTTTTCTTCCTAATTATATATAGGTTATAATTTTCCACTTTCTTTCCTACCCAACAGTTTTATTTTTATGCTGGACATTGTGAAATGTCTATGGTTTTTGTGGTGAATTTTGTTGTATTCCTTTATACCATGTTGCTTCTGGCACACAGCACATTTACTCACTAAGTCATTTGAATTATTTCAAGATTTTCTTTTACGTTTGCTAGAATGGTCCAGAGTAAACTTTAGGTATAAGTTAGCCCAAGTACTAAGACAAAAGCTTTCTGAAGATCGTACCCCACGTAGTACAAGGTCTTTCCAGTCTGGCTGTAGGGGGGAAACCTTGTGTGAATTTGAGAAATTTCCCAACATACTACTTTTAGGGTCTTACTTCTCCAGCCTTGTGGAGTTTCACCCATATGTGCTCAGAAACACTTTGACTCAAAGATTCAAAAATATCCCTTAAAGACTTTTATAGCCTTCCCTGTGTACAGCATCCCTTTCTCCAATCGTCCTTGAATTCTAAATCATCTCAACTCAGAAATACCACAGTCCTCTGTGTATGGAGTTCCTTTGCCAGCATTGCATCATGGAAACTTGACTGCAGGCAACAATAATTGGCATTCCATTTCTTCATTTATTTATTTAATAAATATTCATTGAATGCTCACTCTATGCCAGGCATTGCTTGTTGCACTAAATATTTCCAGTGAAAAAAGCAGAAAACTTCCCAGGATTTGTGGCTCTTACATTCTAATATTTTACAAAAAAAAGAAATTTTTTTAGAAAGATACTCTAAGAAGCATGGAAAAAATAGGAGATATATACGAAATACAGAGAGTCGGGAAAATAAACAAGAGCCAAGGTAATGCACAAAAAACAATATGTACTGCACATGCTATTGCTAATGAGAAGAATAAGCCCTCTAACCATTTTTGGATTATTCCATCATTTGCTTGAGACCTAAAGTCTTAGAAACAATAATCACATTGGCAAGATCTAAGTCAGTGCTTACTCCCTGAGTTCCTGAAGTCAGAGAGAAAGAAGATAAGGACTCCTTAATTTTCACTGTAGAAATGAGGCATCATCTCCACCAAGATGGCACATAATCAAGAATTCCTTCAAAGACAGAGTTGATATGATTAGGAACAAGTGTAGGGGTGAGATGCTGGACAATCAGAACATGACAAAAATTCACTAAAGTTGCATAGAAAAGTCAGGACCCAGAGAAATGGCAGTATTAAGAAACCAAAAGAAAGCAGAAGCTGAATTAAAGAATTAGAGAAGCAAAAATAAGGATCAGTTATTTATTAGTAGGAAAGAAATGCGCAGCAGAGAGAATGAGAGCTGAGTCTGGAGCAACCAAAGTGGCCCTTAGGTCACCAGTACTGTCGCAGGCTACCTAGCGCTAGCTGTGTTCTGGAAAGCAATGACTCATGTTCCAATTGCCTCTGAGGACTGGATTTATGCCAGATATGATATTTTTCTCTCCCTTTTTATTGCCATGTCCATTTACAGCAAACTTATCATTAAACAAAGACACCAGAGTGTGTCTGTTTCTTAACATCTGAAGGAACAGACCAAACCCTGCTCTGCTAACTAATGAGGATGTTATGCAAGGACAAGGAAGCGCTGGAACTTCTCCAAACTGTGTGGATTCCTTTGTCCCAGTGGTCAAAGGAATCCCATCCATAATCTCACTTGGAACCTCCACATCTTCCCTGCCTTCACTAGGATTACTGCTCTAGGACTTCATTTTCAGAGGTATGACAGAAGATAGTAACGAATGACTATTGTTCCCACCTGTGACTACCCAGCAGCCACCATTCATTCAAAATCAGTCACTGGGCATGGAAATTTTTGCCCTGATATTTAGAGAAATTAAGTGTGCCATTTTGATTTTTCCAAATGCGAACTACTTTTGCTGTCGCAGAGGGCTGGACACCGCGGCAGTTTTCCCCGAAGAACAAACTTTTCCCTTAAGCACAATCAGCTGTGAATCAGGAGTTGTAAAGTAGAGAGAA
Organism: Crocuta crocuta; assembly: GCF_008692635.1. NCBI lineage: Eukaryota > Metazoa > Chordata > Mammalia > Carnivora > Hyaenidae > Crocuta > Crocuta crocuta. Next base: position 2,846,480 of record NW_027527955.1, read on the forward strand.
CAATTAAAATCAATGACAGCATTTAGTTTCCTGCCAAGAGTAGCTTGCCCAGTTAACAGACTGTGCTTAGATGCCTTTCAGTGCACCGAGAACACCCTGCGCTAGCTGGTTGCTCAGCTGGGGACACACTAATTGCTTTTATTAATGAGAAGAGCTCTCTTTTCTCCACTGATGTTTCTAGAACTTCCATCCCATGCTTGGTTGGTGAAGCATCACTGCTACAAGCTGAACCACAGTTACAATATTTTTCTCCTAATCGAGATCAGCAGAGCATAATTTGAAGAGGGAAACAGGGAAAAAAAGAGTTCTATTTGAATTCCTAATGGTTCTTTTCGATCATGAGCTTTTTAGAGTATAAAATCATAATTATCAAATGAATTTTAAAAACTGCATGTCCCCATCAAGTTCTGCACATTAGTACCAGGTGGTTAGATGCTAGCTTCAAAGTTAAAAGCACTGGACTTACAGTCCAAAGATTAATGTTCCTATACCAGTTTCTCAGGGAAGTTAATAGTACTACTTGATATTCCTGAACAATAATCTCTTTCTTTCTTTAATAAAAAGGGATAATCCAGGACCAGACTGTCCCACAACTCTCACAATTAAAAAGAAAAACAAACCAAAAAAACCCCTAGAATCTGAAAGCTTATAGACATTTACTATGCTCATCCTACCAGAAGAGGTTCAATTACCAATCATTGAGTACATCTTCTCCTACCATAGGTCCACCATCATGCTGGCCAAAAGTAGCTAGTTCATGTCCCTTCTCTTACCTTCGTCAACTGCTCATTCTACAAAAAGCCCAGCAATTTGGCTAATAGAGCCATGAGCAATTAGCAAGGAAGATGCTTGCTTCCTCCTGTTTCCAAGCACCAGCATGACCCACAGTTGAAGGGATTGTTTTGAGGGACATTATTGTCCTCCTGACAACATTTTCTCTTCAAAAGAAAATCACTTCTCCTACTGTTTATATAATAATACAAGAGAATACAGTATTGTGGCTGGGAAAACACTGCAGATACAGGAGGAAGTAGACAAGGGAAAAGTAGACAAATAGAATGAAGAGGAAAAATATGTAAAGGGGGATCAAAGACAGAGAAGCCTGGGGTGATGGAGAGCAGATGAGCAACAAGAAAGAAAATGACATTCCAGGAGAGAGATGCCAATTTAGCAAGAGACATCAACGGACATTTGAAATCAATGTAGAAAAAACTATATTATAAAGATAATTTTTGGAATAAAGGTCAACCAATATGCAGAGCTGTGCGATATTTGTATGTGGAAAGAGAGATAGTCAAGTTGCAGCTCCTATTTATATAGTTTAACATGTAGATCTGGTGATTTAATACCTCTGTAATTACATATATAATTGACACTCTTATAACGTTTTATTTATTCTTCCAGGGTTGTGTTTATTGCAGACTGTCTCATTTTAGAGTTATTTATGTCCCTGTCTGTCTCCTTTACCAGTGAGTGGATTCTCCCAGGCCAGAGCCAGGTCTTATTCATTTCTATATTATCCTCAGCACCTCACATAGTATCCATCATGCAATAAAAGTTTAATAAAAGTTTAAATTGAATTGAATTATTCTGATAATTTATTAGTGTGTGTGTGTGTGTGTGTGTGTGTGTGTGTGTGTGTGTGTGTGTACTAAATTGTTCTGGAAAATTGCACTTTAGTTTTAACTTCTCAAGTTAGAAATATAACAATAATGCAATAAAATACCAAGAGGACAATTCTGATAATCTGTTCACTAAATAATGACTGAGGAATAATGATCTATTCTTGATGACGTCTATCTGTCCTTAGACTTAGGGAGTAAGGAGAGGAGGTGTGGGCTGTAGAATTGATATAGGGGTAATTATCCTTGCTAGCAGGTAGAGCAGATTTAAGGGAATAGCATTGTGTATACAAAAGAACATAATACAAGCCACAATCCCTGCCCTTTACTAACTGTAAAATCAATTTGGAGGAAAAAACCTAAAACAATTCAGTCAGTATGTAATGGAAGCAAGTCCTACATTTTTTTTACATTATGGGAATATTTTGGCAATAAGTGATAGAAGGCATCACAATTGTTCTCACAACAAAACTAGTTTAGCTCCCTCCTCTATTTTTGTCTAGTTATCCCAAGGGAAGGCTTCTAGTCTAAATCTTCCTGATTAATTACCCCACACTGCTGGTGTTTGAAGCTCCAGAACCAGGTGACATGTTGGAGGCCGATAGGGCTACCAGCTAGTGGACTTTGATCTGCTGAGAGCTCTTACAAATATATTGGGTAGCATTTGAATGTAACTCATGGTCTCTCTTAATTGAGAGTAATGTACAACGTCCTGATGACAAACGATGAAGCTGCTTCTCTTCTCTTTATCCGTGTGTGTGACAATTCTTCACTCAGGCTGTGAATATGTGTAAAGACCAGTGGGTGACACAATGGTGACTTTAGATGAATAGGCTGAAAGACCAAGCTGATGTAATGCACATGGCATTTTGACTCATGCTGTCTTTGCTCACTCTAGCAATTCAAGCTTAAGGAGGCTGTCGTCTCCTATGCATTATAGAAGTTTCAATTCTCATTATTTTTATGGTGATTTTTGGTTTTTTAGACTGGAAACTATCAGAAATTATTTTCATTGGAGGAGACAACAGTAGAGATAGAGGGGAAAAAAGGATTCCTTTATGATATGCAGAGAAACCTGTTTACATGAGGCATTGAAAACTCTGAGGCTTTTAATGTTTTCTTCACTTTTTGGAATTCAAATGAGAGTAGTAAAACACCTAAGGATAAAAGGAAAGGGTGTCATACTTTAACAAAGAATTATCTGTTTCATGATTACTTTAGTAAAATTGGCTGTGTCCATATCTGAAGTTGCTAATGGATGTGCTATGCTATTAGACAAAATGACTATCAGGATAGAGTTTAATATTGAAAACATGGGGTGCATAGTCAAGCAGTGTAACGACTTACAGAAAATGGAAGGAAAGGAGAGAGACAAAGTAGGAGGGATGGAGAGAGGAAAATAGCTGATTTTGAAATAAAAATCACTTTATTTAAATCTAGAAATAAAGGTTTTGAAAAAACAAACTATCCATCAACTACTTACATATGGAAGCCCTTAACATCTGGTTCTTTTTCTCTGACCCAAATCTTGCCGTCCTAACAGTAAACATGAGACCCTAGAGACCAGATCGATAGAAGCTACCAGATAGAAGTTTTAACAGCCAGTTTCAGGATTCAGATGCAATCATTCTCTTATTTCCTGGGTGGATTAGGGCAATTTTCCCTTGTTGTTAATTTATGCCTCAGTTTCTCCATCTATAAATCTGGAATATAATAATAGTACCTCATTAGATTGTTGCAAAGATTAAGTGCATTAATACATATAAAGCACTTAGAATAGCTACTGGCACGTGGCAGGTGCTCCATAAAATAGACACCATAGAATAGACACTCAGGGTTCATTGACTATCTGATCCACCTCTGCTTTCAGTTGCAGCAAGTTACTTCCTGAACCCTTGGCCTTCTATTGGATACAGAATAACTCTGTCTCTAAACATGTAAACTTTAATATTGCTGGACCCGACCATACCTATTATCTTTCCACCTTTCTGACTCCTTAACCTTGGTATCCAATAGCATGGGAATCTACTATTGACCTAAATAAGGTTAAAAGACAAATAACAGTTTGAGAGAAGATATTTATAATTTATACTAACAAGTGAATGGTGTAAAGAAATATAAAGAATCCCTATAAATCACTAAGAAAAAGACAAACAACTCGATAGAAAAATGATCAAACGGAATGGAGAAACCACTTAAGGAAAAAGTAGGTGGAATGTTTGAAAACATAGGAAAAATGCTCAAACTTGTTAGTAATCTGGAAGAGTGAAAAAATAATGAAACATTCCATACTTTAGAGATTGGTATGAACTCATAGTTGAACTTACCAAATGTTGGCGAGGTTATAGGATAAGAACATCATGTGTCCCTGGTGGGAATTTAACTGATAGATATCCTTTGGAGAACAATTTGGTAATACCTGATGAAGCTAAGGATGAACATAATTTGTGCATTAGATACCACTGTATGCTTACCAGTGTCTTTCCCCCATCTTGCCTTTTTTACAGAAACTGATTTTCTTTGCCTCGCCATCCTTCCCCCTACACACTCATGTGTTGAAAGGAAAGAAGATGCTACACACAGTTTCAGGAATGGGCTTGATTCTTTCCAAAAGTGCCATGTTCCCTTTGGAAGTGACCCAGTTGTAGCCTATAAATTATAAGAGGAGATCTGCTGTGGATATTCTTGAGAGAGATTATAATTCCTAAGAGATTGCTTTAGAAAAAACAGCCTTCCCTCTTCTGGACAATGTTGTATCTGGATGTCATGCTTCCAAATGCTGTAACCATTTTGCTACCAGTCTGAGAAGGAAACCAAACTCAGGATGGAAGGATGGAAGATGACAAAGAGTGGTTTATTCTTCTTTGTTAATTTTTTTAATGTTTATTTATTTTTGAGAGAGATAGAGAGACAGAGTGCAAGTGAGGTAGGGGCAGAGAGAGGGAGGGGGGCTGAGCTGTCAGCACAGAGCCTGACATGGGGCTCGAACCCATGAACCATAAGATCATGACCTGAGCCAAAGTCAGACACTCAACTGACTGACTACCCAGGTGCCCCTCAAAAATGTGGTTTCTTAATGGCCCTTTTGAGAATTGAATAAGCCAAGCCTAAAAAGCTGAAACTACCCCCAACAACCTCCTTTTAAGTAAAATAATAAATATTTTCATTTCTAAGCCAGGTTGAACTGAAGATTTTGCTTTTTATTGTCAAAATCAGCCTATCCATACTTTAGACCCTATTAAACTCCCACTCAGGTATTAGATGGACATATACATACAAGGACACATATTGTGGCGATCTCTATATTGAAAGGTGATCTCTCCCCAAACTGAAAGGAAATTATCTAGCTTCACTTGAATCGTTAAATATACTTTGTATAATCATAGAATGAAAGACTATGAAACTTTCAAACGAACACTTGGTCTGTTTCTGTGGGCATAGCTATATATCTAAAACATAATGTGGGGTGAGAAAAGAAAATAAGAGAGCAATATGTACAGCATACCATCTGTATGAACCATATGAGCACATAAAACAATACTTTTCTTGGTTCATTTACGTGCACATAAGGAGTAAACATAAAAAGCCATGATCAGCAGACATAAGCTCGTAATAGTGGAGAAGGGACAAGCTAGAGGTATAGAATTCCAGTTGTATGTGTAATATTTTATTTCTTTTATTAGAGATGCAAACCACATATATAGAAGCATTAGCTTTTGTTAATTCTGATTAATTACAATATGGGTATTTCTTACATAATTCTATAATTTGCAATTTTCTATATGCTTAAAATAATTAATAATAAATATTTTTAATAAGATAAGTTTTAATGTAAAAGAGATTAAAAAAAAAGACATAAAAGAGATACTGGCAATGAAACTGGAGTGGGATCATCTTGCACTATTAAATTTAAACAATGCTTTCTTGCTTGAATGCTGTACCAGGTGTGAATTTTATTTGCAATCTCTTAAAACCAGAATTCTGCACAACATTACATTGAGTCACTAGATCTCCCTTGTGTTTCAGGCCAACAGCTCCCTTTGTGCTATGCATTCTTTCCTAGGCAGACTCAACAAAATGGTAGATTGCTTGGACCACCCCACACGTAAGTATTCCCCATTTCCTGTGTGTCTTTGAGAAGTTCACAATATGTTGAAAATAAATATCAACATATGAAATTGCTAGATTCCTGACATTCCTTCATATGCTCCTTGATTCTATCCTTCTTAGCGCAAACCAACAATCCAACTTCTTTCTTACTAAGTCCAGCTATTGAGAAAATAATCACCACAGTGTTGATTTGTTACGGTCCTTAATCCATCTTGCTAATTTAGTATGGTTCTTAATCCATCTTCGACCTGTCTCTGACTGTATTGGGTGAAATCCTTCACTCCTGAGGTTTTTCTTACTATCTAAACACTTTGCCTCTCAAACTCCTGTCAGATTTCTACCCTCAGCCTCTGGCTAGATTCCAGCTTTTCTATTGAACTTCTCTCTCTAGTTATGTCAAACTGAACACACTGTTTCACCCAACAAAAGAAAGGGCATGATTGGGGTCAGAACTAATAATGTATACATGGAAGTCATACAAGACGGAGAATGAGTAGAGAGCTAAGGATGATCTCTGCAATTTTCATTTGGGATGGCATCACATTTTTGACACTCTTTTCATTGAGAGGTGGGGGTCTATGGCCCCTCTTCTTAAATATGCATAGATTTTATGACTATATTGATGAATAAAATATGGCAAATTTTAACACTGACAAATTCTGAGTCCAAATCTTTAATGAATGACAATTTCTACATCCTGGCTCTTAGGTCCCTGTCCCTGTGAGCCCTGTCACCACATATGAAGTCCACCACTTTATGACTGCCATGTTGGAGGGGCCACATCTATGTGCTCCATTTGCCAGTCTCAGCTGAATCCAGTTTGCTAACCATCCCCCTCTGGGTGTCAGACGCGTGAATGAAATCATCCTGACTCACCTGACCAGCCCATCCACCAGTAGTTCTGAGTGACCTCAGTCAGTGCTGTGTGGAGCAGAAGAATCACACACTGAGCCCTGCTCAAATCGCTGACCCACAAAACTGCAATGTAACCAATGGCTTCAAAGCATTAAGTTTTGGAATTTGCTATGTAACAATAGATAACCTGATAATTTTATCCTCCTCAGAGCCTTACATATAGTTCTCACCCATTTAATATTTTTCAGTTATTATAGGTAACTCTAAAATAAACACAAGCTCACTCATTGTTAAAATAATACAATGCATAATTATATAAAATAAAAACTGAAGACTCCACCTTTATTCCTTACCTCCATTCCATTCCCCACATCAAACTTAACCACTGTTCCTATAATGGATGTTTAGATTACTTACAGATTTTTGCTAAATAAAATAGTGCTGGAATAGCTTTTCCCTTGTGTGAGTAGTCTATTTAACTTTTAGATTCATAGAAGTCAAATGTGGGGCTAATAGTTATGTAATTAAAACTGTGGTACATATCAAACTGCCCTCCAGAAAAACCCAAATAAAAACCTTTACTCATTTTTATTGTCACCAATAATTACAATTGTATCCATTTCACTAGCCACTAATGTATTACATTTTGCCATTCTGAATGTAGTAGAAACGGTAGCTCATTGTTTTAATTGATATTTTGATATCAATTATCAAAATAGTGATAGTGATTTTCTGATCACTACAAGTGATCAGAAAAAAAGTTTGTGGCACTTTTTTCTTATGTTTATTACTACTTAAATTTCTTCTTCAGTGTATTTACTGTTTACAGTCTTTTAAAAAATTATTCCAGGGATATCTGGGTGACTCAGCTGGTTGAGCATGTGACTTCAGTTCAGGTCATGATCTCACAGCTCATGGGTTCCAGCCCCACACTGAGCTCTGTGCTGACAGCTCAGAGCCTGGAGCCTAATTCCAATTCTGTGTCTCCCTCTCTCTCTGCTCCTCCTCCACTTGCACTCTGTGTGTGTCTCTCTCTCTCAAAAATAAACATTAAAAAAATAATAAATAAAAATTATTCCATTAGGTTTTCTTTTTGTGTTTATTATTAATTTTCTGAATATTAATTTGTTTTCTGTTTATATGATGGAAATACTTTTTTCTAGTCTATATTTTGTCTTTTATTTACTAATCTATTTATTCAAGAAATATTTATTGGGCACTTAGTGCCAGACATTTTTCTAGATGTTGGGAATACAGATGTGACTTAGACAAAGCCCCACTCTCTTAGAATTAGTAGTTTAGTGTAGAAGATATTCAAGGAACAAATAGCACATAAGTATAATGTTATATCAGCGTTATAAAGAGAGACGGCTTAGGGTAAGCAATAGGAATAATGTAGTGTGCTATTTTAGATAGAGAAGATAGGAAGGCCATCTAAGAACTGACATAAGCTAATATCTAGATTCAAAACATTCCACTCTGAGAAAATAGAATGTGCAAAGGCCCTGATGCAGGAGCATGATGGGAGTGCTCCCGAGAGTGCAAGAAGGCCCGTGTGGCTGGAAGACTGCAAGTACAGAGGAAGATGGTAAGACGCCAGCCTACAAAGACAACCTAGAAAACTTAGGCCTTGTGAATTATGGACTATGGATTTCATTTCATTGGAGAATAAAAGCAATTAAGGATTTCATATAGGGCAGTAATGTAATCTGACTTCCATTTGAAAAGCATCAGGCTGGCTACTGTGGAGAACAGGGCATGTGTATGTCCATGTGTACATGTGTGAAAGAGGATGTTGGACAGTGGGAGCGGAAAACCATGTGGTTGTTTCTCCTAGCACATAGTAGGTAATTTTGGTAGCCCCGGCAAGAGATGCTTGGTAGAGAGAATTCACCAGATTAGGTATGCATTTTGAACGAAAAGCTGACAAGAGTATCTGATGGTTCTGATGTGGGATAGAAGGAGAAAAAGAATTCCAAAGTATTTGGCTTAACCACTGGGCGAATGATGGAGCCCTTTGCTGAAATAGAGGAGACTGGAGATGAACGCAAGAAGACAGCTGTACGTGTTAAGTTCAAGAAGACTATTGAGTATCTCACTGCCATGGGGACAGTAGGTGGAGTCTGGAGTTTAAGGGNGTTCACAAGTTCGAGCCCTGCATCAGGCTCTGTGCTGACAGCTCAGAGCTTGGAGCCTGCTTCAGATTCTGTGTCTCCTTCTCTCTCTGGTCCTCTTCTACTTGCACTCTCTCTCTCTCTCTCCCTGTCTCAAAAATAAGTAAAGATTAAAAAAATGATTTTTTAAGCCATGGAACCCTGTAGAAATTAGTGTGAGCAGGTAAGTGAAGCTCTCCAAGACCAAGTCTTAAGGCTTCAATATCCCCAGGGAAGATTGGGGGAGGACCTATCCTGGAGGTTTGAGAGTGACCAGTGAGGTGTGAGAAAATCCGGGAGCCTGTGAAATCCCAGAAGATGGGAATACCACCTAGAACAGTGCTTAGTGCACAGTAAATATAAATAAGAATTAACTGCTATTATTATTTCTCCCTTTGAAACCCTATGATTGACCCTCAATTAGTCTTCTGTGTTCTGATTTCAAATAGGGCTACATTCCATGACAGTTCTTGTCATTAGACTATGACAGGAGCTGGGTTGGACTCCAAGATCTGATCATAAGTGATAGAGAAGTAGAGTAAGTTAGGATTTAGAGGAAATACTATATTTGTCAATGTGAAAGTCATTAGTGACTTTGAGAAGAGAAGTATAGCGGAGAGAAAAAAATTCTAAATGGATTGGGCTCCAGAGACCAGCCGTAGGAGAAAAGATGTGCCAACTCCACTGTTGAGGAATTTTGCTCTAAAGAGGAAAAGAGAAATAGGGGAGTGGACAAAGGAAGATATAGGATCAAGGGAAGGTTATTTTACTTTTATACTATGAAAGATACTTTTTACAGGATGATTTAATGCTGATGGCAAAGAGCCAAAAGAGAGTCTAAATGAAGAAGTAGGAGAGAGAAAAGGAGCCTGGGGGGTGGCTCAAGAGTGTCCAACTGGGTGTCTCAAGAGTGTCCAACTCTTGATTTCAGCTCAGGTCATGACCTCATGGGTTTTGTGGGTATGAGTCCCATGTTCAGTTCTGTGCTGACAGTGAGGAGCCTGTTTGGGATTCTCTCTTTTGCTCTGCTCCCTCCCCTACTCATGTTCTCTCTGTCTCTCTCAAAATAAATAAATAAACTTTAAAAAAAAGAAGTAGGAGAGAGAAGATGATTCTACAAACAAAGTCCTTAGGTGGGTATGAAGCTACATTATTCAGTGCCCAGGTCTTACCTAAGACTCTGACTAGATCAGTCATCCATTTTTAACAAGATGTAACAAAACAAAATCAACAGGTGCAGAGCGAATGGGCTGATAGATGTTTTAATTGGAGCACAGAGAAGTTCGATTCTGATGGATTCCTTTTTTTCAGAGAGATAAGAAGGTCGTTAGTTGAGAACTGGAAGGAAGGAGTAGGTATTGGAGATTTCTAAATAAAAGAGAATAAGTGAATTATTTGGCTTGGCCAGTATGGCTTCACATTCCAGGGCAGTTCAGAGGGGTCACTGAAGGTGTGTGGTCATGTTAACATCAGTCTGGTGTTTTTTTATTCAATCATTCTTATGCATTTTTTTCACCTACATTGTTGACACTGTTTATGTTGTGATCACATAATAATATGATTGCATATTAATTTTTTAAGTTTATTTATTTATTATTTTGAGAGAGAGAGAGAGCACAAGTGGGGAAGGGGCAGAGAGAGAGAGAGAAGAGAGAGAATCCCAAGCAGGCTCTGCACGGTTAGCACAGAGCTGGATGCAGGGCTGGAAATCATGAATCAGAGCATGGCCTGAGCTGAAGTCAGATGCTTAACTGACTGAGCCACCCAGGCACCCCTTTGATCACATATTATAAGGGTTTTTTTCTCTTTGTGTAGGCAACTCAAATTTTCTAATTTTTTCCATAAATTCTGGGGTTTGGGTATATATATTATATATTCTTGAGAAGGCTCCATGTCTGCCCTAAAATTATTTTTTTAATTCTTCACTATTTCTTCTCATATTTTCATAATAGCTATTAGCATTTTCTTGTATGTAGATGTTTTGCATGTGCACATGTGTCTAACTTCATTTTTCTCAAAATGGGCAAAAGATATCCAACAGCATTTTTCAAAAATCCACCCCTTTCCAGCTTGAAAGCCATATTTTTCATAGGCATGCATCTATTTTTAGACTTTCATGGTTGTTTCATTTATCACCTGTCCACTCCTGCATTATTACCACATTGCTTTAATCACTGTAGTATGTTTAAATACCTGATAGTAAAATCACCATTCAAATTTTTTTCAAAAATTTCATTGTACATCTTGAGAATTTTTTCTTCCAGATAAAAATGATCTCTCAGATGGATTTAATTCAATATCATAATTGTCTTATAAAACATTGAAAATCCTGAAGGGGTTTTGATTGGAATTAAATTGAATTTAAAGGGGCACCTGGGTGGCTTAGTCGGTTAAGCTTCCGACTTTCGCTTAGGTCATGATCTACGGTTCGTGGGTTGGAGCCCCGTGTCGGGCTCTGTGCTGACTGCCAGCTCAGAGCCTGGAGCCTGTTACAGTCTGTGACTCCCTCTCTCTCTGACCCTCCCCTGCTCACGCTGTCTCTCTCTCTCTCTCCTAGAAATAAATAAAACATTAAAAAAATAAATTGAATTTAAATATGATTGGGGAACAGTTAACATTCACAATCTGAGGACTTTTCAGAGAAACCTGTGATTCTTGATATTTATTTGGGTCTTTTGCAATGTTCTTCAGAATGCTTTCATAGATTTCTTCAATGAAGAAACTGTAGCATCTTATAGGCATTTTCTGGCTCTGGCACCATAAAACAAAACTCATTTATCATCTTCTACATGGCACCTTGAGCAAATTAAGCTCTTTGTGCCATGGTTTCCTTATCTGTTAAAAGTGGATTGTGGTGGGAATAAATGAATTAGTACCTGTGAAGCACCTAAAGCATGCCTGGTGCTGCCGTCTTGAAGCCCCATAATCCTGAGCAGTCCCTTGTGCTGATCACATCACCACTGCCTTCCACAAAGGAATATGTGACAGAGGCTTTGCACACATTATTCCACGGTGTCTGAAGAACATAGTTTCCAGACTTTTAGTTCCTGTAACACGAGAGAGAGAGCTTAGCACAGGGTGCTGCTTTCAGGGAGATGAGAAAGATTTCTCATGGAAACATAAAAATATATAAAAATTATTTTGAAACTGCTCTGTAGTTGGTTATTTGTGTTTGGTGCCACTTTTTTAAAAAAGATAATCTAAAAGAAATCTGCATATAAAATCAGACAAGTTTAGGGGCGCCTGGGTGGCTTAGTCGGTTAAGCGTCCGACATTCGCTTAGGTCATGATCTCGCGGTTCGTGGGTTCGAGCCCCGCGTCGGGCTCTGTGCTGACTGCCAGCTCAGAGCCTGGAGCCTGCTTCAGATTCTGTGCCTCCCTCTCTCTCTGACCCTCCCCTGCTCGCGCTGTCTCTCTCTCTCTCCTATAAATAAATAAATAAATAAACAAACAAACAAACAAACATTAAAAATTTTTTAAAAAATCAGACAAGTTTAAAAATATTAAAAAAAATTTTTAACCTTTACTTATTTTTGAGAGAGAGGGAGACAGAGACAGAGAGTGAGCAGGAGAGGGACAGAAAGAGAGGGAGACACAGAATCCGAAGCAGGTTCTAGGCTCTGTGCTGACTTGGGGCTCGAACTCACAGGCTGTGAGATCATGACCTGAGCTGAAGTCAGACATTTAACTGACTGAGCCACCCAGGAGCCCCTAAAAATGTTTTAAAGGCAGAGGGGGAACTTTACATTAGATGAGCTGCCTGAATATCCATATATTTTATTTATATAGATAACCAATAACGTACATCTTTTGAATCAGCCATGCAAACACACGACATTCATTAAAATTTAACACCTGAAATTTATACCATATTGTGTTATTCTTCGTGTGGATTCAAAATCACTGGTTTTACTCAAATAACCATGATACCTGTTAATCATCACCGAGAGAAGGCCATGCCACAACTGCTTGGGATTACTATATTTTTTACCTAGTGGTTTTATTACCAGAACCAAAAAGACCTATTAGACTCTTCATATGTTAAAATATATTTTCTAGGAAATATGAAATGTTGATAGTAACAGAAGCCTTCCACAGAAGTCTGCAATAAATGGATACATATATGTTACATGAAAAATCTTCCTATATATTCTCTTTAAAAAGCAGAGTTTTGGACAAAAACATTTAGAACTTTCTAGGCTAGACTTAGGGAGGTGGCACTCACTCTTCCACAATCATAGGGTAAGAAGTGAAAAGATGGCAAAAAAGAAAACCTACTCCTGTTTTCCTGTCTGTTTCTCTCCCTCCCTTCCTTCCTCACTCTGTCTCTCTCTCTGTCTGTCTCTCTCTTTCTCTCTCTCCACTGAAATAGGAAATACAGTAAAACCTTGGTTTGTGACCATAATTTGCTCTGGAAACATGCTTGTAATCCAAAGCACTTGTGTATCAAAGCAAATGTCAAGAACTATTGGCTCAGTTGTGATCACGTGATGTTTGGCATCACATACTGCTCCTATTGCAAGACATGATTAATTTATCAAGTTAAAATGTATTAGAAATATTTGCTCCTCTTGCAGAACACTCAAAGAACAAGTTACTCGCAATCCAAGGTTTTACTGTATATTTAATTATGGAACCTGGTGGGTTCTCTTTCATGTAAGTATCAGCATAATAGCTTAAGGGAGGCAGGATACACTCGTTTCAAACCACCGACTCTGAGAGCCCTGGGAGTATTTTTGCTGGCATGTTCTCACTTACTGTAGTTGAACACATGCTACATGGCCAACTGAGCTAAGCACTGAAAAAAGCCTTGATCTCAGGAGGATGTCATTAAAACATGGTAACTAGGGTACTAGGTCACCGCAAAGCTACTCCTGAAAGTAAGTAAAACAGACAGAGGAGAAAATAGCCCATGTAATATTAATGCATATCGTGCTGAAGGAAGAAATATGCTCCAATTGCAGTGCCCCTATGGCCTGCTGCCCTAATTTACATGTCCTTGGACTTAACACACTCCCAAAGCATCAGTCTGTGGTTTCTGCTCCTCTCTCATGTGTTTATTTCTTAAAATAGTTGAACCTTTTGACAGAGCAGAATCAACAAGATATATTAGAGTAAAAAAACAAAACAAAGTCGAGTCCAAGGGCAGAAACTACTCCATGGTGGTTGCCCAGAGGACCACCAATGCCAGAAATCACACTGATGGGAGGGAGGGTGATAAAAGCACTTCCCTCACCTTCATTTTGGGTTTCCCAAGTCCTCAGGGTGCTACAGGAGTTCTCATTCTTACCCCAAACAGTGGATCCTTTCATTACCCACTAGCAGCGTGGTCTTTGAGGATTCTCAAACAGCAGAATCGCTGAAGAAAGAGACCTCAGAAAACAGTGCTATGCACTTCCATCCCAGTAGGGATCCAGAGCCCAGGCACAGTATGTAAATGTTTGGTACATTTACCTTTAAGTAAAATTAAACGTATTTGTCAAACTGAAATGTCATTATTGACTTAACCATTGTAAACAGCTTGAGCACCAATCTATGAATGATGATTTAAAGTAAAAATACAGCAGAGGAGGCTCCAAAACCCCTTATACTGCACTATGTAGTAATGGTAATAATGCAATAATCTCCAGAGCCCAAACCAGGCAGATGCTCCTTCAGAAAACTGGAGAGACTCTGAAAAGTAGAACTTAAGAAAAAATATTCCATTGAAATTGTTATTCAACATATGGTGGTATGTGCCATTTTCTTTCAGCCTTTGTCATTTCCCTGTCATTTAGTTTCTGAGGAAGCACTACTCGGCAGATTTTTACGACTGTTTTATTCAGCTGGATGATGAAGATGAAGGTCACATTTCCACTGCTGACTTGTTTTCGGGTGTAGCCTGGTCCTAAAGGAACCTCCTCCAGTAGGGGGCTGCACAGATGGAACAGGGAGCCATGGCCTCTTAGGGAGAAAAAGCACGTCTTAAGACAGAGCTCATCACTATAGAAATTAACCTAGTTTGGCACTTATATTTCCATATGAATCGAGTCATAAAACATAATCTACACAATTTTAGATCACATTTGACCTCTGTTTTACAAGGAACAAAAACACAAGTTACATAGTTGGTCATCTCCCTTGCTCAAAGACGCCATCAATTATTACTCCATTACTTTCCTCCTTAGTTAAGCTGCTGAAATTGAACTTAAAAGCAATAATGTACAAGAACAGGCATTGAACATATAGTTGATTGATTGAAAGAAATAAGAGGAGGTCCACAGAGAAACTATGTGCACAATGAAAAACATTGGTTAAAACAATATAGTCAGCCCAGTGTTTATAGTTTATTTAACAAGTGAATGCACCCCCAAAATCAATTTCGCTATATGGAAAATGTGGGTAAACATAATGCAGTTGGAAATAAGGATCTATACAATTATGGATAGAGAAACAATTCAAAGGAAATCAAAAGGTTCATAAGGGAAAATGGGAAAAGATAAAGAGAAGTGGCCAAAATACGTCAAAGTCAGCTCCAAGGAATGGAATGAGGCATGGGGGCAAAGAGGTCTGAGACAGAGAGTAGCTTTCCGGTTCATCACTTGGTCTCTTTAAGGGGACCGTTTTCATTCTGGAAAGGTTCCTTGGATGAGGTGAGTTTTTAAATGAAGGATTTGGAGAAAATGGTGAGGCTGGCTGTCAGCACAGAGTATCATTCTCAGCAAGCAGGGGAGAATGCCTGCATGCTAAAAAGAAATGCAGAGTGGCGGGGAAAGGAGCCTGTGCACTAGGCTGGAAGGGAGCAGTGAAGGAGATGCCAGGCGATGCACTGTGGCAGTTAATACGCAGCCGCCTCGGGGGATGGCAGGCCTAACAATAGCCACGTCAAAACACAATTCAATATCGAGAGGGAAGGATGTTGTGAGGAATTTAAATCAAATAAAAATAAAGACCATCAAAGCATAGAGAGAATAAAGGATATTAAAACAATAAAGGGTGCCCTAACTCTGCCTCCTGCACTATATCATCATTAAATTCCCCTTCCCTGCTCTGGATTCTAAAGACATTGTGACCAAGTTGGGGGTGGGGCACTCACAACCTTCGCGTTTCCAGAAATAGCAGCAGGTGATGCAAACCTTCTCGTCAGGAACTAGATATTTTTATCTTTCTGTCATCCTTAAGGAAAAAATAAAAATAATCATAGCTTGTGTTGTCGAGTGCTTCCTATTTGGCAGGCACTGTTCTGAGCACTTCGCAAATGAACTTATGCTATCCTCAGAACAGCTCTGTGCTATAATTATCCCCATTTTTTGGTTGAGGAAAATGAGGAACAGAAAAGCAACTCTCCCAGAGTCGCACAGCTAGTAAGCAAGGAAGTCTGGATACAAACCCAGGTCATTGGCTCCGGAGGCCGTGTTCACTCCCCATCCATGCTGCTGTCTCCTGAGATACCAGCACCAATACTGACTATGACCTTGGACAAGTTTGCACTCCTTTCTAAACACTGCACTATCATATGCAGATGAGACCTAGAGATGCAGACCGAGTTGTTTCTATGAGGTGCACACTGTGCACCTCAGGAACATACTCACTTGTGCCAGGACCTCAGGGGATATCGGGGTCATGTGTCCTTCATATTTGGTTCATTTATGAGAATTCTCACATATTCCTAGTTCTCTGAGAAATCTTTATTGTCATCTCATGGCTTTTTCCAAATGTAAGCGACTGGTAGCCTCTTTACAAATCCTAGTTTGCTATCAGATTTAACTTTTAAAATAAGACCATCTCCTACAGATTCTTAAGATAGCTAACCAAGTACTCGGTGAAACACACTCTTGTCTGTAAAGATTAGATCTTAAATTTATCTGGATTCTCTTATTATTGTCACTTCTTTCCCTAAAGCATGATATTGGATTTCTGGATTTGCAAATTTGTAGACTGTTTTCCTCTGTGTTTCTCCTTTTGTGAGCTCACCATCCACTGCTGATTTACAAGATCATATTCATCTCAGAGTAACGGCAGTACAATAGATGAGGGTTGAAGGGGGTAGAGAGGCAGAATAATAGAATTTGTGCTAACTAAAAAATACATAAATATGTATTCTGAATAGAGAAATGATATCTGAGCAAATCAATTATAAATGGCCTTATTCTTTTATGAGAGAGAAAAATGCTGATGCTGATAGGGATGTATTTGCTTTTAAGAATTTGGTAGAGGTCTTCCTGCGAAGGCAATATGCACTGCTGAACACTTTTGCTCTTCTCCAGCCCCTATCCATCCTTGTCGTGAAAATTTTGGAAACCATCTTTTTCCTTGGCTCCAATAAATTGCAGTGTTTGCTGCTCATCTTCTTTAACAAGAGTTCTTATCCTTTTATAAAACTGGACATCTGAGTGTAATAGGCTGTCTAAGCCCCTAAAGATATCTTGGATTGGAGAAAGAGAAAGACTTACAAATGAGGCAATAAAAAATAAATTACACAACATTAAATTTACTAAGTAAGCAAGATAATAGAGTCTGAAAGCCAAAGGTGCTGAGTGAGCAAGCTTCCACTCCATTCAGATCTCAGCTTCGATGTGACCTGCATGCTAATCTTGATGTGCGTAAGACGCATTGTCGAGATGACACTCATTATTGGCATTAGTTATTCAGTTTGTATGATATTTTTCGTTACTAACCTTCTCTTTTCCAAAGCCTATAACTGAGTGGTAAAAATTTATATCTTCCGTTATTTTTAAAGGACCAAATTTGGCATACAAATTCTAGTGCTTAAAATGGAATTTTATTTGAGGAGAAAATTGGGCTGCATTTGAACGAGACTCTATTAAGTATTACCCAAGGTTACTAGCTTAACTGTTAAATCTTAGGATGAGAAAAACAGTTAATACCACGGGGAATGGTATTTTTATTTCTGTGTACACAGTACAAACAGACTGGCAACTATGTGATAATACTGATGTAGCAAGTTGGGAGCCCCAGAAGATTCCATTCCTTTCTGGGCACTCGGGGGAAGTATTTCTGGGAATGAGGGATCAAGAGTAAAGCCTTACAGTATATCCTGCATTTTGAAAAAGCACAGAAGAGGTTTATAAGTGTGAACAGCCCTAAAGCAAAAACAGAGATGAGATAGATCTCATGGATTTGTTGGTACCTCAAAATCTAGAGCAGTGCAGACACGCTCAGGTGCTTCCAGGGGACGTGAAACTTGTGTGTGGCATGGCCGCTGCCCCAGCGAACTGGGCTGCTTGATGTCATTACTGGACATCAAATCTTTGACCCAAGACAGCATTTCTCAACATTATAAAGCTTGTGTCCCCTTTTGATACACCTGACAATCGTATCACTCTCCCCAAACCCTAGTTTCCCCCACAGTGGTCTAAGTTGAGTCATGTTAAAATGGAAATACAATGGCCACTCCAACACAAGACTTCGCATTTATTTATTCTTACTAAGTAGTAATTAATTAGCAATTAGATATATAGATCCTTTTCTAAGACTAAGTTTTAATTGGAGAGAAAGGAGTTTGAGAGGAAATGCCTTTCACAGCGCCACATACATAGCAGGGTCTAAAAAACATTGTCTAGCTGGATTCCTGGTGATAAAAATGGATAAAGGGAAAGCAGTGTTTCCAATCAGACTGGATTCTCTACTTACTCTACAGGTTTTACTCAGCCTGGGCCTGACTGTAGATGTCCAACAGTGACCAGGCAATTCCCACTGGGCTGACCGTCCAAGAGAAGATAACACTGTTACAAGCAGAGATAAGAAAACCTACATGACAAAGTGTTACTGGAGTTATTGGCTCTAACATTTTGTATGGTTATTTCTTTTTTTTNCCAGGCGCCCCTTGTATGGTTATTTCTTCCTCAGGGTGTTAGTATCCTAAATTTTAATTTATCTTATTATTTGTTTAGTTTGCATGACTGTTTCTCCCATGGTCCATTCACATACAAGCTCTAAACAGACAGAACTGAATCGTATGCAAGGCATGGAAAGCCCATAACCTAGAGCTCCCAGCGCAGGGTTGTTCATTAGACAGAAGATCAGTCTTTGCTCCTTATGGCAGCGCCTTCCTTCCCTCACACTAGTTTTAAGCAACGCCAAGTAGGCAATTACTTTTCTTAGATTACCTTGGCATAGTTTGGGTATGTAATAAATTGATGCAAGTTGCACTTCAGGTTAAGTAGGAAAGAAATATATACCCTTTCTGGTCCATTTTCCCAGCAGTAGATACTGTTTGCATAGACTGAATAACTAATAATACAAATTCTAAATAGAGCACAAGATGTTCTATTCAGAGCAATGTATGTTGACAATATCACTAGTAAGTTTTGAATATCTTTATCAATCTATTAGGAACATATAGGAAATCAATTGCCTATGAATTATAAAATAAAATTACTTTTTAAGTGCTAATTATAGAAAGAACTCTGGCCAACTTGGAAAGATTTCAGTTGAAGGCAGATTGCACATTATGGCCATTGTCTTCATTTCTGCATGTGGTCTTGCTTAGGTGCCAGGAACTTAAGTGTAAATCTGTTAATGAACAACTTGCATCCTTAAAAGCTTGCTATGTCTTAAGTCTTATGTTATCTGTCTGTGACCTATCAACACAGATCCTAGGTATGATCAAATTATTATTTCTTTATACCTCTTTTAGAACCAGACATTCCCAGTCAATGAAATCATTCTCTTTCTTTCTCAGGACTTTGAGTGGGAAGAAAACACTGTTGTAAATAGCAATCATCACATGTATATGCTCTGCGGGCGACACGCCACATTATGCTAGGCTGACCTCAGCTCCCAGTCACCCAGTGGTGCTCTGCTGGAGGTATGGAAAGTCGCACTGAATAGGCAGACCTTAGACTGAGAGAGACAGTGTAGCCCAAATGCCGCATCATACTCCAGGTCTCACTGAAGGCCCCAGGAAAGAGACCATGCATCCAGCTTTCCATGAACTGTCACACTGGACCCGTGACAAAAGCCACATCAGTCCTCACCAAGAGTAACCAAAGGTAGCAGTGACATAATACAAGACTAAGTCACTGAGAGGGCTCTAGGACACCAATATCCCACTCTGGACAGTGCTGGTAGAACCCACATGAGCTGCCAGGCTCGGCTTCCATCTGCTCTCTCTTCATCTTTTATCTTCTTTCTCTACTACTCTTCACAGTCTCATGCCTCAGTGGACCTTCTTATCTCAGAGGAAGGCAAGCTTATTTATTCATTTATTCAACAAACATTTATTGAGTACCTATGGTGTGACAGGTTCGGGAAAGGGCTCAAAGCTCCTTACTGATAGGAGCTAAATAAATCTCTTGATTTAGCATAAAAGATTGACATAGAATCACTGATAAAATATTGACTAAGACCTATTTTAGAGGCTTGTTCTGTGTTGATGACACAGAAAGGAATAAGCAAGTAATTATGTTTAGAGGAGGATGAAGGACAAAAGAAGAATAAGAATAACAAAACATCAGGGCAGGGTTAAAAGAAAGGAACATTTTTAGCACATTTTGCCAGGAAGCATGGGAGATTACTAATAAGTTAATTCACACTTTGAGTGATACCATGGCTTTTCTGAATATCCTTTATGGGTCTCAAACTAAGCTGGCTGCCCCAAAGCAAAGCGATGCTCCACCTCCTCTGCTTGATTTCTCCATATTGGTTTTCATATTATCAATGGGCCATATCAGGTCTTGAAACTGAGTTTTGAAGCCAACTAACCTTCAACAAAGCAGGAAAGAATATCCAATGGAAAAAAGACAGCNTAAAAAAGAAAAGAAAAAAGAAACTGAGTTTTGATTCTGTTCCTCACAGACACCTCACATCACAAAATCTCTGAGATAAATTCACTTTACCCAAGAAATATTAACTTGGGGCACCTGGGTGCCTCAGTCAGTTATGCAGCCATCTTGATTTTGGCTCAGGTCATGATCTCACAGTTCATGCGTTTGAGCCCCATGTTGGGCTCTGCACTGTCAATGCAGAGCCTGCTTGGGATTCTCTCTCTCTCCCTTTCCCTCTGACCCTCCCCTGCTTTCTCTCCCTCTCAAAATAAATAAATAAACAAACATTAAAAAAATATATCACCTTGATACATCCCCTCAGCTTCTTCTCCATGCCAAGTTCATGTCAACTTCCTCTTGGACTAGGAATAGTAGACTCTCTACTGCAAGTCATTTTTTAGCAAGAAGGAGGTAGCATGTTTCAGCCTCCCACCGTACTGGATGCCTTCTGTGTGCACCATGGTATGTCCATGCTGCACAATGGTGCTACCAACCTGCCCTGTACTGATCATGCCCCACTTTTGCTCTCGTACTCTGCTGGGGTGAGGGATGCATATTTGCAAATGTGCACTATGCTTGCCACCTGAAAATCCCTCCCTTGTGTTTTAATGCAGTCCCCTGGAGCTGCCATTTCATGTGGTAAATTCATATTCATTACTCTAGTCCATGTTAAATGTTGCTTCTGAGTTTTTTTTTCCTACGATTCTTACCCATATATTGAATAGAACACAACACAATGAATTGTAACAAATTACATCAACAAGCTAAACACAGTAGGATACAAGCAGAAAGTAACTTGATTATTTCTGTTATTACTGTCTTTTAAACTTTTTTAAAAATTTTTAATGTTTTGAGAGAGAGGGAGAGAGAATCCCACAGGGGGCAGGAAGAGAGGGAGACAAAGAAGGAGAAGGAGGAAGAGAGGGAGAGGGAGAGAGAGTGAGGAACTCAGCAAAGTCATGACCTGAGCCAAAGCTGGGTGCTTAACCCATTGAGCCACTGAAGCTCTCCTTGCTAACTACTTATTTTGGCCATTCCTTGTTTGGTTGTAGGGAGCACAAAGGGATGGGGCTTACAGTAATGAATTCAGAAAAAAAGTTCCAGTGTTACATGGCTAATGTGGTTGTATCCTGGGGTCAAAGTCAATTCTGCATGTCCAATGACCAAATGCTGTCTCTTTCCTGTGTGTGGATTTGGTAGAACCTTCAGAGAAACACCCTGCCCTTTCTCTGCCACCTGGGCCATCTTACTATCATTTCTGAAACAAGCTAAGCTTCTCCCAGCTGGCTCTGAATGCATTCTCTTCACCCCTGCCTTCTGGCTATCCAAGCAACATGACCTTACTCTGATGGCCACCTTGCTCCACAGGTGATCAATTCAACAGAAGTATTTTAATTTTTTTAAATGTTTATTTATTTTGGAGAGAGAGAGAGAGCAAACACATGTGAGCAGGGGGAGGGGCAGATAGAGAGGAGGATAAAGGATCCAAAACAGGTTCTGCACTGACTGCAGAGAGCCCAATACAGGGCTTGAACTCACGAGCCATGAGATCATGACCTGGGCCGAAGTCGGACACAACCAACTGAGCCACCCAGGAACCCCATATTTTTAAATAAAAAGTTTAATTTTAGAATAGTTTTAGATTCACAGAAAAGTTGCTAAGTTAATACAGACAGTTCTTATATACTTCACATCTAGTTTCATCTATTGTTTTTTTAAAATTTTTAACGTTTTATTTATTTCTGAGAGAGAGAGAGAGAGACAGAAGGAGGGAGAGAGAGAGAGAGAGAAAGAGAGAGAGAGAGAGCATGAACAGGGGAGGGTCAGAGAAAGCGGTAGACACAGAATCCAAAACAGTCTCCAGGCCCTGAGCTAGCTGTCAGCACAGAGCCCGATGCAGGGCTCAAACCCACAAACCATGAGATCATGACCTGAGCCAAAGTCGGACAGATGCTTAACCAACTGAGCCACCCAGGTGCCCCTAGCTTCATCTATTGTTAACCTCTCACATTAGTCTGGTACATTTGACACAGCTAATGNATGCTTAACCAACTGAGCCACCCAGGCGCCCCTAGTTTCATCTATTGTTAACCTCTCACATTAGTCTGGTACATTTGACACAGCTAATGAACCAATATTTATACTTTAGTATTAACTAAAATCTTTACTTTATTCAGATATCCTTGTTTTTTAAAACCCTAGAGTCCTTTTTCCATTCCAGGATCTCATCCAAGATGCCACATTACTTTTAATCCTTATGTCTTCTTAGGCTTCTCTTAGCTGTGACTGTTTTGGAGACTTTTCTTGGTTTTGATGAACTTGACAGATTTTGACGAGTATTGGTCATGTATTTTGTAGAATGTTCTTAATTGAGATTTGTCTGATGTTCTTTCTTGAGTATACTGAAGTTATGGGTTTGGGGGGTGGGGGGGGAAGACCACAGATATAAAGTGCCATTCTCATCACATTACATCTGAGTGCATGCTATTAACATGGCTTATCACTGTTGATGTTGACCTGTTGATGCTGACCTTGATCATTTGACTAAAGTAGTGTTTGTCAGGTTTTTGCATTGGAAAGTTACTCGTTATGCTTCTTTTTTCCACAGTGTACTCTTCGGGAGAAAGTCACTCTTCTTAGTCCACACTGAAGGAGTGGGGATGTTGGGGGTGGGGGGTGTTATGTGCCATTACCTTGAGGACAGAGTAGCTACAGACACTATTTGAAATTCTTCCATGTGGGAAATTTTTCTGGTCTCATCCATTTGTTTATGTATTCAATCATTTATTTCTATCACTATGGACTTGCAAATAATTGTTTTATATTTTGGGTTGCAATCCAAAGGAATCTTTTTAAGACAACTCCAGGCTAGTAGCCTCTTGCAAGTTCATTTAACCCGGAGGGAAACTGGCCCATCTTTGCCCCCACAAGGCATGTAAATGTAGACCATCCCAGCGTAGCATTTTACTTCTGCCTGCCCAGAAGTAAAGCATTTTACTTCTCTGCCCAGCCTCATGCCTTTAGTTTTTGGGTATGCATCAGAGCATTAGTTTCTACTTCTCCCACATCTAGATGATAACCTATGAAGTGGATCCTTACAAGTTCCCTCATTTGGCCAAGGCACTCAGATGATTCTTTCTAAAGTAACCCTTGATATTGACTTCTCTGATCCATTCCTTAGCCTAAATTTAAACAGCCTTGATGGTACAGGTGAGTTGAGAGTTACAAAGGCATCTTTTCACATGCTTAGGCTCTTCGGTGTAGAGGGTCTGTCACTTACTGTTCTTCAAATTTGAAGCCAAAGTTGAGTGCTCTCCAAACAGGAACACTTGTATTTTTTATTTTTTTCTCTCTTTTTTATTGTTTTTTTAATAGCTTATTTTCAAGTTGGATTCCACATAACACCCAGTTCTCATCCCAACAAGTGCCCTCCTCCATGACCACCTCCCCCCTTCCACTCCCCCCACCCCCATCAGCCCTTAGTTTGTTCTCGGCATTCAAGAGTCTCTCGTGGCTTTCCTCCCTCCCTCTGTCCCACTATTTTCCCCCTTCTTCTCCCCCATGGTCCTCCGTTAAGTTCCTCCTAATCCANTCCTATTCATTTTATTGATTGTTTCCTTTGCCGGAAACACTTGTATAATATCCTGTTATGCTGTCATAGTTTAATGATTCTCAAAGTGTGGCCCTAAACCGACAGCATCAGCATTGCCAGGGGGAATTTGTTGGAGATACAAATACTGAGGCCCCATCCCAGACCCACTGGACTGGAAACTGTGGGGCTGAGGCCAGAGGTCCGGTTTTTAGCAAGTCTGACATCTGATTCTGATGCAAGCTGTAGTTTGAGGACCACTGTGGTTAGTAGCTTATGTGTTCACTCCCCCAACTTGACTATAAGCTGTCCCAGAGCCATCAACCAGCCAAGCAAGTGACTTGACACAGGGAACTCAAACGATGAGCTGCAGTCTTGTTCAACATTGTTCTATGCTATTAAAATTGTACTGTCTTACTTTCTAAGGGATGTATTAGCTCCTACTGTTGCCAGGCCCTGGGTGCTTCCCATCCCCTGGGAGTTCCTTCAGTGCTGCCCATGCCTTTTATTAAAATCTCTTCAGTTATAACTTTTATATGTGTGCCATCTGTTTCCTGTCAGAATCCTGATGGATACCATGCCTTAAGAGTATATTCATTTCTAGGAGGTCTGGGGGGCCTAGCCAGTTGCGTCCAACTCTTGATTTCAGCTCCAGGTCATGATCTTACAGTTCCTGAACTCAAGCCCCAAGTCGGATTCTGTCCGCAGTAGCACTGAGTCTGCTTGGGATTCTCTCTTTCCCTCTCTCTGTCCCTCACTCTCTCTTTTTCTCCCTCTCTTTCAGAAGCAGTAAACTTTCTTTTTAAAGGGTATTTTCATTTTGTAAAGGGCCACAAAAGGAATGCTTATTCCAAGGAAGAAAATTGCTAATGCTATACTTTCAGGCTTTGGTTAGTTGAGGATAAAGAACCTCTTGATGATGTTCTAAAGAAATAGCTGAGTTCCTTTTCTACGTTCCGCGTGCCAGAACTATTGCAGTCCATTATACAATGTCTATTTAATTATCACACTAATAATCATGAGGTTTTAATTTTTCAGTTTTACTGGAAATCAAACTCAGAGCACTTGTGACTTGCATCAGATTACAAAACTGGGAGGCGGAGGCACTAGGAATGGAGCATCTATCTGATGACCAAGTCAGTGTCATTAAGCCCCTTTTAGGCCCCAAACTTTGTCCCTTTACCCAGGTGACTGCTGTGTAAATACTACACAGGAGTGGGGGTGCTGCTCTAGCCAATCAGGAGGCAGAGGATGAAACACTGGAGACACCCAGATCACAGCTTCTGCTTCACAATGACAGAGAACTCTCCAGGGGCCTGACAGGGCCACAGTGAAGGATGGGGCAGGAGAGAATTAAGAATTCAAGGTTAAGGGTGTGTCACAAAAAGTGTGTGGTTTTCAAGGATTAGGCTGTGAAGACAGAAGGAAATTGTACAGTATTGGGAGGAGAAGGACAAAAATAGACCATATTGCAACTAAATGTCAACATTTGGAGAGCGAGTGAGATTAAGCTAACTTGTCAACTCTCCTTGCTAGGGGCTTTCATGGCCTTTTTACCCCTGGGAAGAAGGTGGCAGTCACTAGAATGTGGTTCAAAAGCATGTTCAGGGAAGTGAAGACAGGCAGGGGCTTTTACCATCATCGTGCTAACTACAACACTTCTCCTGAGTATTAATGCCACCCCCCAAAATGGGCATAGTGGATCTCAAAGCAAGGTCTACACTGATCACAGCAAGACTTTACCTTCTGTAAGCACTATCGATAAGAATAGCCCTGGAAAAGTGCCTTTTAGTGAGTGGCTCATCTAGCCATCAGCCATAATGCCTGTAGATGGGAATGTGCATTCTAGCTGGAATGAAACATCACCTTCCTCAGTTCAGGATACAGAAATGGTGACACTTTCCCCCAGCTCTGGGTATGTGCCAGGCATGCCATGGTACATATACCCAGTGGAGCTTAGCACACCATAGCCGAGAGCTCAGACAGTATAGAATCAAACTTTCCAACCATGGTAAGTGACATAAAAAAATAAACAAGACAGGATGGAGAAGGTGGTCAAAGCCCTCTGAGGAGGAACCATGTCAGCATAGACATAAAGGATTACAAAGACAAAGACAACACTGACTGTTCAAAATACATGAGCAAAGCTTTTCATGGAGAGTGCAATCAGGGCAAAGGCCTAAAATAGGGAATGCTTTTGGTACCTTCCAGTGTGTTCTAGGCTTGGCGTGCTTGAGGGAGGGACAAGAGATGAAGCTGGAAAGAGGTATCAACTTGAGGCCATTTATGAAGCCTAAGGAGTCGGAGCCCTACGTCTCTCAGCTCCATGATTCTATGATTCCATCCAAGCAGTGGGGCCCTGTAAAAAGATGAAGGTGAATGCACTTTCCTTTCTTTGCTGAGAATCAGCTCCTGCTCCTGGAAGCCTGTCCAGAGCCTTGGCAGGTGCAGGCTCCCTTGACTTTATAAATGGGCAGCCTGTAGTCAAGAATTTCCAAATGTGATTAAAATGAAACCGCCATTGAAGTCAGGTTTGGCTGCCTGTCTCTCTGGTGCTCAGAAAGAAGAGCCCCTCCTGGACCTGGCAGGCAAACATGGTGACATTGTTTGGAATAGATTTAGGAAGGCCTGCCAGGTAGACAGTAGATTTCAATAACCATGCAGCCAAATTAGTAATTAGAGGGACTGGGTACTGGGGACGCACCATGAAAAACCCTATGACCTCTCAATAGTTGAAGTCATTGAGATAAATGAGCTCTGAAAACAGTGCTTCATTTCAGAAAGTGCACATACTTTATGATTAACTCCTTATGATCACACTCCCCCGAGGCTGGCTGAACACTGTTCATTAAAATCAGAAAACGGTAAGTTCTCAATAGTTCTTTTGGCCAGTTCAGCCCTTGAACAGTTCAAAAGAGGAAGGGTTGGCCCCAAAATGTTCTATATCAGCAGAGGTGTACAGATAAAATACATTTTTCCTGGATGCTTTCAGTTTGAATCCAAGGCCAATAGACCAAATCTCTACAATTTCCTCTCTCCATGGTTAGTTGCATCGTGGAAGAGATGGTTCCAGAACGATAAACAAAAGTAATGCTTTAAGTAAACGGACTGTACCTGCTTGTGAGAGTAATGAGGATCCACTGCCAACACGGCAGCAGCACACTTTCCTCCGTGGCTCGTTTTAATTGAAACTGATGGAGCTGGGGAGCTGACTGGGTTTTGCATAAATCATCATCGGTAATACACTTTCAAGGGTAATCACAACATTAATATACCAAGCAGGAAGTGAAATAATTAAAATTTAGCACATTGCAGTATTGAAGTTTCCAAAATTAATCCAAAGCACCTTTCCTCAGTACAAATGAGCGATTGCTTCCATCCACAGAAAAGGACATTCAAAGAAATACTACATTACGTACACCATCAGCAACCACAACAATCATCTGCATACATTTTAATTGCTTTTCCTTACTTCTCTGGTGGTGCTAGGCTTTTTAAAAAAATTCATTTTTACCTGCCTTTAAGCTAAATATATGGCATAAAGTCATGTAAAATAGAAACCCTGTAAATCTGGGGGTGTTGGAGAGAAAAATTGTTCCCATATGACCCTTAGGAAGATAATCCCAGCCCAGAGAGTGAATGTGAATATGTACAATGGGGAGAAACCTGTGGTGA
Source organism: Crocuta crocuta (assembly GCF_008692635.1). Lineage (NCBI taxonomy): Eukaryota > Metazoa > Chordata > Mammalia > Carnivora > Hyaenidae > Crocuta > Crocuta crocuta. The sequence goes on from NW_027527955.1 coordinate 2,874,252, forward strand.
TGAGCATCTCATTTCAATATATCTGTATAAAAGGTAATAAAATATCTAGGCTGGATACCATAGCTAGCCACAAGGGTAAGATAGTCGGTGGTACTAAATGGCTTCCTTGTCCTGATAAAGCAAGTATCTTTAATGCTTCATGTCTGATGAAAGAAAATCAGCAAGAAAGCTCCCTACTGTAACATGTAATCTCACATTCAGACAGCTTGAGAGCAGCAATATTTTGTGGGGGACCACACCCCAGTGTTCTCAGACTAGGAACATCTTGACCTAGAAGTACAGAAGTAGCAGTTTGGTACTTCCTTTCACCAAGATGTGGAGCAGGGGCTTCATTCAATGAGCAGGATTACCAGTACCAAGACACCATCCCAGACAAAAGCCACCCCTCTCCCAAACTATAAAGTAGGTGAAGTTTATTTGGGGTCTCCCAAGTCACCTTGGTGTTATTTCTTTTCTCCTCATTGTCACACCTTCCACAGGGAATTAGGAATCTCCCAGCATTGGGAGAGAAGAGAAGGTAATGAGTCCCCATCACCATTATAAGAATTACTTGGCTAGGGAATTTCACCTAGACTTTGTGGATGAGAGGCATCACAAAGAATAATTTTGTTGTTCATTCTTTTCAGAGGAAGATTTGGATTGTTCTTTTCCAATACACCTGTATCACATCTACCACTCTATCATATATTCCTCCTAACAAATGGTCCATGGTATCTTGGCATTAAACTACCCAGAAGCACTTAGGATTCTCTGCAGTGGAGAGTTATTTTTACCTCTTCTTCCAGATCACTTATAAGCATTGAGGGGTGCCTGGGTGGTTCAGTCAGTTGAGTGTCTGACTTTGGCTCGGATCATGATCTCACGGTTCCTGAGTTCAAGCTCTGCATTGGGCTCTGTGCTGGCAGCTCAGAGCCTGGAGCCCACTTCAGGTTCTGTGTCTCCACTCTCTCTGCCCCTCTCCCACCCACACTCTTGTCTCTCTCTTTCTAAGAAATAAACTTTAACAAAATTTATAAGTGTTGAATTATATCAGTCCTTATATCTATCCCTTACAGACTTCACTTTGACATTTACTCATCCTGAGAAGCCTTGGTGTGTTCTTAGTAAAGTTCTTAGGGGTCAGGTTCAAAGACACAGAGGAATTTCTAATGGTGGTAATTTGGACACTAGAGAAGGGGAATTGGAAGTGAGAGATGGGACAGTGTCCCCAATGTCTCTTACTTCACATTATTCAAATTGTACTTTCCATTCTGCCTATCTGATGAAGTCAATTCTGATGGCTTATGATTTGAAGCAAACACTGCCATTTCCTACATAGAAAAATCCTCTCTTGAGTTTGATTACCTTCAAGTAATAGGATACATGAAAATACATGCAGAGTAAGGAGAGCTGTCAGTTAAAGTTCGGCTTCTAAGGATCACCCGGCCAATGAGAATTGCCAGTAAACCATGAAAATTTTTCCAAAACACTGCTTCATTTGGAAAATAGTGAGGGCCCTTATCATGTTATCTTAATTCTTTTCAATGAATACTCTTACATGGTTTTTTATTTGCTTACTTATTTTTGAAAGATGAGAGAGAGAAAGAGATAGGAGCAGGGGAGGGGCAGAATCTGAAGCAGACTCCAGGTTCTGAGCTGTTAGCCCAGCGCTCAACATGGAGCTTGAACTCACAAACCACGAGATCATGACCTGAGCCAAATTTGGACATTTAACCGGCCGAGCCACCCGGTCATCCCAATGCTCTTATTACATGTTTTAAGTGCAACTCTTTCTGTTAATAACAGAGAACTGAGATGCAAACAAGTCGTACTGAAATTCTGTAGGCACAATCTAAGCAAATTGCTGCCAGTATCCTTGATCAAAACTTTAAATATCTCTCCAGGTCTTCCCTGATACATACATATCCAAATGCTTTTGCTACTGTTAAATCTCGTAGCTCAACTTCCTGGGATGTTCAGGGAGGAGTAAACTTTAGGTAATACAGGTGCCATCAATTCACATCAAGTCAAAATATGTTGACTGAATGTCTATCAAGAAGGAAAAATGAAAAGTGGAAAGCAAAGAGAAAAGAGGTGGAGGAGAAGGAAAGAGAGGAAGAAGAGGAACAGAGAAAAAGGAGAAGGAGGAGGAAGAGAAAGAGAAGAAAGGGGCAGAGGAAAGAAGAGCCGAGCAGAGATGGGGAGAGGGGAGTGACAAGAACAGGGAGAAAAAGTAGACCCTGTACTCAGCTTCACTAAGTGCCATTAGTGTGAACATCTTCCCCATCACCTTCACACACTTGCCTGTCACCACCCACCCTCCACCCCTGTGGTGATGTCCCTCAGACACACTCACCAATGCACTGGAGAAGTTACAATATTTCTGAAACTTTCAGTTTTGATTCAATGTAGCCAAGTATCAGAGAGGTTTCAATGGGGAGTCTAGTGACCTCCCCTCCAGGAAATGTGCAAACTGTCCTATTTGTAAATTACTGTGTTGCTAGAGCAAGAGTCATTTTCTTCCAGATTTTATTTTGGTTTTGATTGTGTTGAATTTTGATAACTTTGTCATCAGGCATAATTAAGAAAATAATGTAATTACGGACTACATAGCACAGGTGAAATGCAATTATTGGGACTCCCAGGAAATGAGCTCCTACAAGCAAAGTAGTGACTTGAAGGAAGATCAGAAAACCATGTGTCATGCTCCTCTGATTGAATGGTGCTGCCGTCTCTACTGGGCTGAATCCAAGCAAGCAACCAGCCAGCCAGAAGGCTAAAGGCAGGGTCAATGGGTTGCAACCCCAAGGAATATCTGGTCCCTTGAGCAGCCACAATAATCCCATAAATAGTTACAGCTGTAGTGTCTTCAGAGGAAACATAAAAAATGAAAAATTTAATGTTTTCTCCTGCCAGCTGACCTTCCCTACCTTGTCCATCTCTCTCTCTCCCTCTCTCTCTCTTTCTCTCTCTCTCTCTCTCTCTCTCTCACACACACACACACACACGCAAATATATATATATATATAAAGCATGGCTTAATGGTAAAAAAAAAAAGTTGCTAGAGACTGGTTTGTATCCTCTCAAATTTATGTGTTGAAACTTAACCCCCAATGTGATGGTATTTGGAGGGGAATAGGTCATTCAGGCCAAGCCTTCATAAATGGGATTAGTGCCCTTATATAAAAGACTCTAGAGAGCTCCCTTGACTCTTCCTCTGTGTGAGGACAGAGCCCTGTGAGAGTCAGGAAGCAAGTACTCACCAGACACCACGTCAGCCCGCACCTTGATTTTTTTTTTTATGTTTTATTTATTTTTGAGAGAGATAGAGAGACAGAGCGAGCGGAGGAAGGACAGAGAGGGGAGGGGGGAGAGAGAGGGAGACACCGAATCGGAGGCAGGCTCCAGGCTCTGAGTTGTCAGCGCAGAGCCTGTAGCATCACAAACTGCGAGATCATGACCTGAGCCGGTCTGGCGCTTAACCCACTGAGCCACCCAGGCGCCCCATCCGCACCTTGATTTTGACCTCCTAGCCTCCAGAACTGTGAGAGAGAAATTGTTGCTAAGCCACTCAATCTATGATGGTTTGTTATAAAACCCTGAACAGATGAAGACAATAATAGTTATGCAAGTAAGGTTCTCTAGGAGACAATGTATAATTTCAGAAAAGGAAATAGCATAATACATGGCACCAAACACGTATTCCATTAAACAAAGGACCTGTTAATTCTGGACCAACTTGGGATTGGAATGGGGACTGTCTCCAACCCAACCAGACCCAGAGACCACAAATAGTTCTGAGATTTTCCTCCCTCTAAAGCCACGAATTTTAGAAGACGGTTCAAGGACCCCGTCCTCAGGGGATAGCTCCACGCTAGCTGGATGGACAATGATGGGGGGAGTTGGATCTCAGTATGTGTTTGCCATCTGATAAAAGTCACATTTGTGCTGGAAGTTTTAAGTCGTAACTTGCTTTAGTTTCTGCAGACAGCAGAAGTGCAAGGGATATGGAAAAAGAACAAACGAGTGCCAGTATCTTGAGAGCATCACTGAAGGCTCCTCATGTATGATGCAGTTTTCCTCTGGATTTTGATCTTAGTTTCACCTAAAAGGAAATGCCTTTTTATTTGGCTTGTTTGCAATTTTTAAAACTTATTTGGTAAATATTTTATAATATTTAAAACAGTATATAATGAGGACTCTATGCCTCTTGCAGCAGAAAATAATTAATAATACTTGGCACTTAATGGCACTTTTCATCATTAAATCTCTTTGTAGACATTAATTAAGGGAAAGATACTTCATCTTTTTAAAGTTGCTGTTAGGCTCCCATCATTGCATTTCATGAATATCAGTTGCAATGGGAAGTGAAATATGTAAAATTCAAAATAAAAGTCTGCCAGAGGTTTGCCTGATCAGTAAAAATAAGCTTTTGCGTGTCTTCTATTGTATCTGTCCCTTCAATTAGGTTTGTAGATAGCATTTATTCATGGCTCTATCTTAAAATCGATCTTTTCTTTGATTACAAACGCTGTGATATTGTATTAAAAAACAAATATATTTTAGGAAGTATTTTGATTTATTCAAATGCAAAACCTTCATGAATAAAGGCACCCAAAGTACTCCTTTTTGTGGAAGGAGAGTTCAGTGGGCCAAGTTGGAGCAGCCTCCTGCCTTTCCGCCCTGGAAAGTGAGAGGTTTATTTGGTGAGAGAGGGGATCCTTTTGATTCTTCTTCCTCTGTCCAAAGGGACAAAATTTATTCACTTCCAGGACCAACCTTACAACCTTATTTCAATGGTCCTCTTCTTCCAGAAGTTTCCTTTCATTGGTTTCTGATGTCTGGATTTCTAAGGATAATCCCTTTATGTTATAATGTGAGATAATAAACCTGGCCTCCTACTTCTCACATAAAGTAACTGCCGGTGTACTCAGAGCTCCAACCTCCTCCCACACTTCCATGCTCACTTGTATTTATCTCCTTCACTTCTGTTTTGGCGACTCACTCCTATTTCACCCAATTCTGTCAACACTTAGAGCTTCCCTTTCGCTCCGCTCGCAATCATGTTGTTGATCTTCAACTTCTCACTCCCTACTGACCCATCCTTGGAATTCTTTAAATACAAACCATCGTGATTGTATGCATCCTCTGTAGGTACTGTCCTGTCCTCTTCTGCATGTTGGGCTTCTTACGAGAGTAGCCTTCTACATGAGGAGCCTTCATCATTGTCTCTGCTCTCCTTCCATTCATTCTTCAAATGATACCAACTGCTTTCTGCCCTCACAACTCCCTGAATGGTGGCCTTGCCACCATGCGAAGGAAACCAACCCATCATCTAAATGCCAATTCCAGTAGGTGCCTTCCACTCAGCACCTCCTCCTTTAATATCATTCTTTCCTGGTTCCTCACATATGTTTTGAATGGTCCTTTGCCATTTTTCTCAGGGTTCTCATCTCCCTGAACATTTGTGTTTCCATGGATTCTGCTGAGTTCTAATCATTGCCTTCACCTTCTCGGAGGGACTTTGTCAAGCCTAGATGGCAACTACCACCTGGAACAATAGTTTGAACATGTTACAGTCCATTTTTCTCTGCCTTTCAGCACCGTTTCCTCTGCCTGGGCTGCCATTCAGCCTGGATAGCTCCTTATCAGTCTTCAAGACCAGGTTCAAGGAGAATTCTCAAATCCTTTCTTTCTTTTCTCCTGCCTCCACCACTCCTAACTACTGACACCAGTAGCTCGTTCTTCTTCAGCCCTCCATAGCTCTTACACATGTGTGTGTGGATGTGTGGATGACTGTGTATGTACAAGATGTCTATACTTGAAGATTTCTCAAGGAAAGGGATTCCAGCTTCATTATCTTTGCATTCTCAGCACACAGAATAGTTGGAATAAGTCAGGCCAAGATGACTATTTCGGATTAGAGAATGACAGAGAATAATAATGTGAATTCTGTTCAAGGTTACTTTTTCTTTGTTTTACTCTCAAAGCAGCTAATGAACAATACAAAGGTTATAAATCAGACAAGAATGCTGGGAGGGGATATAGCTTCCCATTGCTTCTCCTTGCGTCTCGCAGAGGTATGCCCAAATTTTGGTGGTATTGACAGGCCACACAGAGTGAGACATCTGTCACATAAGAGAAACTGAGAGCTATGTGTTTGTTTTCTTTTGTATCCAGAGCCATGTCTGAACCCAGAAATATATTTTTCCACTATACAAGAAAACAAATTTGTTAGTCACTCAGTAAGTAACATCCAGCTTAATGGCAGGTTCCCAGCCTCCAAATGCTTGCCTTGCCAGTACTGGGTCAAACTTCCCTTATCTATACTTACGTTTTAGGGCTGAGGAATTCTTACATGCCCATTTATCTATTTTTCGTGGTCTGGCAAGAGCCAAGTTTATATGAGTTTCATAAATACTAAATGAATTAGTTATCAAATGAGTAAACGACCATCTGGTTGAAATAATGCACAGACTTTGTAATCCATTGTCTTGTTACCCACTGACAGCAGGGGTAACTCAGACATGAGTTTTTCCTGTCTCTCACTATAATTTTGATATTATATTCTATCTTAATTCTGCTTCCCATTCAGTCATAGAAGGCCAACTCAACTGCGGTAATGTGAATGGTGATTTATCATGATTCCATGAAGAAACCTCCTCGTGAAGGATTTAACAATAGAGTGGATGAATGTGTATGTTTATGTATGTATGTAAGTTCATTTAGAGAAGCTCAAAAGCCATTCTGTTTAAATTGAACTTTGTCTCCTAAGAATTCAATTTTATATAGTATCACTTTTGCATACAAAGCAGCAGCAAAGCAAAGCTACCAATAACTTCAGCAAGGATTTCATAACAACTTGCCAAATGTCTCAAGAGATATAAGTGAAATATGGTTACCTAAATAACAAATTACTTTTGGAGAGCCTTATACATGCCAAGGACTATGAAAGACCAGTCTTTGGATTCAAGGAACTTACAGATGTGTTGATAAAGTAAAATGTATCGTCATGAAACATTAGGGAAGAGTACATTTGATCCTATGTCAAATTATGTGATTTAGACGAAGTGCTGTAGACTAGGAATGAAGTGGGAGCATCCCATCAGCTAGCACACTACTGCAGGTACAGTAGGTCTTTAAGAAGTCAAACAGTTCTGGGTGGAAGTTCTGGAACTGCCAGGTAATTTTAACCTCAGGCAGCATTTAATTCATCCCTCTAAGTGTACATTTCTTTAACTGTGGGGTAATTCATCTATTCTACTGACTTTCCAGCTCTGCACCCTGAGTTTTCTTCCATAAACTGTTGCTGTCAAGACATGTGAGGGAATATGAATATATTATTATTTTGTTTATAATGATTATAACCAAATGAGAGAAAGACACACATCATCTCTTCTCAGGAGATCCTGTACACTCAGGCTCAGCCCAACTCTTCCACCTAAAATCCAGTCAGCCTCTTTACAAACTGCTGCTTTGTCTTGTCCTCCAAACTCCTCCTAAACTGCCGCCCCCCACCTTCTTCCAATGGTGGTGCCAATATTTCCTTTTGATTGTTCTTTATTTTTCATCTGCAAGTGTAAAATTATGACCATTATGTGGAGCCAATCCTATAAAGATAGAAGTATTTCCTAGTAAGAAGGAAGAGTAAGTTCAAAGCTTTGAGACAGAAACAAGTAGTACATAGTTAAGAGAGGAAAACATAAATGCCAATATATCTGGGACATAGAGAGTGAGGGAGGCAGGGATTGGAAGGGGGAGTGTGAGAAGCAGGCAGTCATCAGATCAGGCAGACAAGACAGGAAATATGCATTTCTTCTAAAAACAATGCAAAACCATTGTTAAGTTTAAGCAGTGAGGTGACATGATTGGATTCATGATTCATGGCTCATTCTTACTGTTAGATCTTTACAAGGGAGAGTGAAAGTATATAGATGGGCCAGGAGATTATTTCTATAGTCTGAGCTGGAGGTGATGGTGTTTAGGCTAATGTTATGGCAAGAGACTTCAAGCAATATGAAAAGTCTCAAGATACATTAAATAAACATCTCCAATAAGTGTTACACATTTAAGGAATAGAAAGGCCAGCATCACTGGGAAGTGAACAAGAAGAGCGATAGAAGTTTGAGATCTAAGAGGTAAATAGGAATCATATCAAAGAGACCAAGTGAGGAAACTTGCTGTCATATTTGGCAGAATCTATTGTCAAATTGGATGTGGGAATCAAAGGACAAAAGATGAACTAAAGATGACTTGTTTCCAAGTCCATGGCCAGAGCAACTGAATTGCTGGTGGTATCATTTACAGAGAAGAGCAAGTCCTGGGGAAGAATAGATTTTGGGAGGTGGAATCCACTGTTTTGTTCAAGACATGATAAGATAATATAATAATAACTTCCTTGTATGATTGTTGGATCAACCAAGTGACTGAATGTGTATAAAGCACTTTATCAATGGAACTTACACATAGGAAGAACTCAAAAAATATTTCTTCTTGCTTTTATTATTAACATTATTCTGTATATAACTCTCTTCATCAACTGGAAAGGTTACTAAAAGCAGCTCCATCTTTCCATGGCTTCACTATCCTGACATTCATGAACACCAACAATGCATGCTGCGTGCTGTAGAAAATGTTGGGTTGGCTTCTTTCCCTCAGGCACATGCAATCAATTTTTTGTGAGTGAAAGGAAGTCAAGCAGAGGTAAGTCAAAGCCCTTCTGCATCTGATTTCTTCTTTTTTTCTCATGAAGATTAAGGGTTTTTCACAGATGGATTACATTCTTTCCATTGTTAGTTAAGCCAATCTTAGTGAAAATTCTACTCAGGATAATATCTGAGCTGAGAAAGGTCAGTCAATTTGGCTATGCAAAGAAATCTGCTACATATATAGTCAGAGTATCAGAAAGGAATTAGAAGTAGAAGAGAAGAACTGGGAATTTATCCCCTCCCTCCAAGTCTGTCCCCACATCTGCCTCCACTACCACCTCCAGATAATAAACAGTCTCCCTCTTGACACATCCATGTGCTGAGAAAGGAATAGCAACATAGAAGATAATTGCCACACACAACAGCACATAACTTTCACTTGCCTTCAGGACATAAGAGGCACCAGGGCACCTTCTGTGAGTCCAGGGAGGGGAAGCAGTTATTTAGGTCCACCCCCCTTATCACCATCCCTGAAGCAGAAAGCAAAATGAATAAGCAAGTGGATATCATTTCCAGACAATGTGTCTCTAAAAACAAAGACTAAAAAGGACTAACATTTATCATTGAATGTGGCCCTGGATTTGTCTGGACAGTGGGTAGACAAATACGGATATAGTTTGGCCATTCCTACCAAAAGCCAAGAAGGAAGACAAAGTAGGGACATGTTGCCGCACCTTTCTTAAGGCCAGTGACTCTTCAGAATGCCTGAGTGCCACATGTCACATCTCAGATGTTCCTCTCGATGCTCGAGGGACTTTTCAGGATGACTCTGATCCATTCTAAATATTAGATCCTTATATGGTTCACACTGGCTGATTATTTGTCTGCCTTGCAAGAGGCTGAATTTGTCATCTTTAATTGACAAGAAAAGTCTGAACTCAGTCAAAGTCAAAAGTAAGAAGGCCTGAGAGTCATTGAAAATGCTACTAGGCAAAGCTCTGTTCCCCAGAAGGGCATTTTGCTCTTAAGGAAGCACAGATGAGGCCTAGATGCTTGGGAGTGTGTGTTTCTTTATGTGAACGTGCCTACTTCCCATATCACCCGTACATCATGTAAAGTGACATTTCGTCTGGTAATCACACATTTTCTTTCAGCAGCAGAGGAAATGTTCATATGCAAGGCACATGATTGTCAGCCCATGAGATAGTGCTTTTCAGCAAGCTTAATCCAGGACCCCTAGGGTCCAAATTTGTTTCCTAAAGGTCATATGTTTTTCTTCTTCAGATAACAACACATATCTCAAGTATAGCACTCTATAAGTTGAATCTTAAAATTTCCAAAGCAAAAGTACTGAACGTTTAACACTGGGGTGTCAAAGTAACCTTTACCAAAAGAAAACAGGCAATCCATACACATCTTAATAGCAACAGGACAATAAGGGGACAGGAATAATTTACATCGTTAACATATATGGTCTGAATATGCTCATGAGAGCCAACTCAAAATGTAGGGTTGAATACAGCAAGACAAGGTAGAGTGTAAGCAAAGAAAGTGCACGGAGAAATCATTGTTCCTTTCTTTTTTTAATTAGAGAAAAAAGCTTTTCATATTAAAGTATTAACCTGGGTCAAGCCTTTTTCCAGGGAGCTGACTATGCCAATCCTCTTAATTATAATCACACCAATCTGGTGTGATAAAACCTCCAGAATGCCTGCTTATGCATTGTTCAGTTAAGGAAAATGTATCATGTATGTTTCACTGTCCTAAACTGAAGGTTATTTAAGGTTGTATATAGTTTCATGCTCATATTATCATTTTTAAGAAAGACAAGAAATAGACCAAGTAAGATTCCTGTTACCAACCTTCTGTGGTGGTCCCTCCCAAAGATGTGTGAACACAGCTTTCCTTTTAAGTTCCAAAACTTTATTCCAGGACCCTCCTTTTGGGCAAGATTTGGAATCAGTAGGGGTGAATGGCACCAAGAATCCAACAAAGGAGTGATACAAACAATGGCCATAACAATTCATGCAGATTCTTCCTGGTCAGTGATGGTCACTGTTCCAGCTGCAGTTCAGATCCTGGGTACATGCAAGAAAATCACACAATTTCAGAATCTCCTAGGTGTTGAAAGTTGCAAGATCTTTTAGTCCACAAGGGCAATGGCAGTGTAGAAAGAGGCAAAGGATGTGAACATTTATGCCCTCCTAGGCTCTGCTCATTTTAAATGAGAGCCCATTAAAGTCCTATTTTTACCCACTCGGGAGGAAAAAGAAAGTGGGACCCTATATCCCTGCCCCTGTACACGAACATTATCTCTTGGAGATGCAGGGACATAGGGAGCTACTGTGTTGTTTTATAATCAAAGTCACATGCTTCTCTGCCATATGCTTGATCTGTCCTCTTTATTAGCCCCAGAGATCCTGTCAAATGCATTTGGTAGAAGAGAGATTAGCAAACTAGAGCTGACACACTCCATTCCAGAACCAGGGAGACTTTGACAGAGTCCTCTAATCCATCTGTCTGATTTTAGGAAAGGCTGTGGGATCTCATTTGTATTGTTTCCTTACAATAGGGAGAATAGTTCTGGGATATGACTGGTGACTTTTAACCCATGCACTCAGTTTTCAGTGATGGGAAGTCATTGTGCACAAAGTCTTGCTCTGTGACACTGAAGGTGACCAGCATCAATTAATGTTGGCCTGAAATAGATGATCCCTGTGAAGAGTCCCTTCTTGGATATGTTTGTATCAAGACACCAAGATCTTGAATAACTGGTTTAAGGAAAGAACATGTTCCTGTTTTGGAAATGTTTCGGGTGTCGTAAGAAAAACCAAAGGGAACTGTGTATTGAACCAAGTGGATCAGATTTGCTCAACTTCCTAGAATTTAAGGAATTGCTTGACTTAAATCAGCTGGTGTCAGCAAAGTGGGGGAGTCTTTATGAAACTGGTCTTTGAGATACTGCATTTTAAGGACCAAACTAAAATGTGACCTTCAAAAGTTAATGTTTCAAATCCATACGGCTTTGGTGGTTGTTCATGTCTCTGCTAAAAGTTAAAACAAAAATCACATGTTCAGACCAACAGAGGGCAGGTGGGAGCCAGCTGCCAAGGGAGAGACTCAACCTGTTTGCCAGTTGGAGCGGCCACAGGAAACAAACAGCCCTGACAGAGATTCTATTCTAGGCAAGCTAACAGACCACTTCAGAAAGTTGCCACCACACTTCACTTCATCAGTCCAGATCATCAGGGTGAAGCTGAAACTATCAAGAGAGGGACCACACTCTCCCAAGAAGCCCGGAAGGACCAGGAAGACACAGGACCCTCCCTACTTACATCCCTACTGCTATGGCTAGAGAGAAGAGGGGAGATAGGGTGATGTGGAGACGTTATTTCAGCAACAATGTCTGAAACGGTGTCATAGTGCAATACCCTGAAGTATTATTGAGGCTATAAGATATCAATGTCCAGTCAAAGAGATACAAGATCAAGGAGGCCTTTATGCACAGATCAGGCTGCCTGGCTTAGAACCCTTCTGTAAGGAGGACAGAACATGCCAATAAGCCAAAGGCTCCCTTGCAATGTTTTCTCAGTTTCTATTGCACAGCCATGCAAAGACCTAGAAGTCACTAAAGAGACCAGGGCAAAAAGGCCCAAAACAATATCACTTCTACATCCCCTTTCTTCTCTAGCCCTAATCCTGCCCCAGAGACATTTTTCTGTTCTTCAAAGGAGTAAAAAGCATTAGGGTGGAAGTATTTACCTTTCAAGCTTTATACATTTTACTCGTGCACAAATAAAGACCTATGAGGAACTAAGGCAGACAGGCTAAACCCCCATCCAAGTGTGTTCACAAGGGACTCCAGACTCATGTTTCCTCTTGTGCAAGCCTATTGGAGGGCAGCCCTTGGCTAGGACTGAAGTCTATGACGGAGCGCCCCAAAGGGCATGCACACACCCTAGAGTACCATAAATGCTAAGCAGCGAGGCACCTCATGGATTGTTTTAACCAAGCCAGAACAGGCTACACCCTGGAAGGGCTAGGAAAGTTCCTTCTTGAATTTGGTCACAAAATACAGAGCACAGGTGAGTTGCAGTGTACAAAGTCAAGTGTGATTTTATTACACTTAACTGATTTCCAGTGTGATTCATTTGTCTCAGCAATTGGGCATCTGTGTCCACAAAATGGAGGGCATCCAGCCAAGTGTGGGAATGTTCTGATGAAGTTTGGAATTTGTATGCAATATTTTCCATGCTTGGCTGAATTACTGGTGGAAAGCAAGATGCTGCCTAATGATAAACCTCCCCGAAAGAAGCACAGGATATGTTTTCCTGGGATTACTAGTGACTAAGCAGTTTACTTTGGCCTATTATCATGGCTCAAAAGATGAAGAGATGACATGCATAAGTTGTATTAGTGCCTTATTTTTGAATTGTTTTTTAATTTTAACCCCCCCATAGCATCTTTTTCAATTTCCTCATTTTGCCTTTACAACTTCCTGGTGATAGGGAAAAACCGGTATTACATAACTTTCAAAGGAGGAAAATCACACGAAAATAGTTAAATGACTTGCTTTCGAGTTCCATAACTCCAGCTGATCATGTATCAGAGGGATCCCAGCAGGAAATTTGGATAATTTAAAGAAGATTTAATAAAACGAATTATTATAAAGACATGGGCAATAGTAGAGAAATAACTGGGGGTAGTGCAAGAGGCTGGGGCTGGTAAAGGCCTGAAGGGGCAAGATGAGGAAGTAAATACCAAGGGCTCCTTAAAAGGAGGATGAACTTTAGTCAAGGGATGCATCCTGCCCAAAGTAAGCCCGGGTGGCAAAATCCTATTACTCTCCAATAGCCTCCTGGGAAGGGAGACTCCACAAAAGATGTCCCATTGTGTCAGCCTCACAAAGAGCCAAGCCTTCTGACTGCTAGTTCCAGGACCCTTTAAGGCCTCACCTGTCATTCATTATTGTTTCCCAGAAAACTAAGGACAGGTGTGTTATAACCAGGGTTCTAACCACCCGTGCTGAAGACTGAGTGACTACATTCCCTAGAGAAAGCCTGGCTTCTGCTTTCAGTTCAATCTAATTCAGAAAGCATGCTTTGAGTCTTGTAATGTGAGCTACACATGGGATATACTGTTATGAGAGATAACAAATTAATGCAGTTACTACCTACTCTTACTGTTCTCCAGGGTGCTTTCTATGTCTGGTCATATCCCCAACACACACACACACACACACACACACACACACACAGAAAGAGAGAGAGAACAAGGCAGCTGCAGTCAACAGTTCACATAGGAAGATAGAAATGAAGCACATTCTGTGTTTCTGGCTCAGATACTACAAAGTTAATTTTAGTTGTAAAACTCCTTAACAGACTTCCAGGAAAATGCCACCCCAAACAACAGAGTTCCTGTTAACATCTGTCTGCTGCTTGCTCAGTGACACCCAATGCCAATCTCTAAGTCCAGATCCTTAAAGCTTTCTTTGAAATTATCACCTTGGTGAGGCTCATGATGATATAAAAGAAACTGTTGCTGAAAGGAATTATTACATGTTTGGTGGTGGTGGTGGTAGTTGGGGAGTAAATAAGTAAATGTAAGTATACATGTATGGATGGATGGATGTATGGATTGATAGATGGGTGGGTTGATGAGATGACTGAATGGATGGGTAGAGGGGTAGATGAATGGATGGGTGGGGAGGTGGGTGGGTAGATGAATGGTATTAGCTGCATGATGGAAGAATTAATGTGGAGGAAGGATCTACCTAACTCTTCATTATTCTTAGTAAAAGTAAGCATGACATCCCTGTAACTTCTGAGAAGAAAGATTAAGAAAATAGGATGTAAGGGGCGCCTGGGTGGCTTAGTCGGTTAAGCGTCCGACTTTCGCTTGGGTCATGATCTCACGGNGATGTAAAAAAAAAGGGGAGGCATTTGGGTGGCTCGAGTGGCCGAGTGTCCAACTCTTAATATCAGCGCAGGTCACTATCCCAAGGTGGTGGGATTGAGCCCAAGTCAGGCTCCACACGGAGCATGGAGCCTGCTTGAGATTCTCTCTCTCTCTCTCTCTCTCTCGCTCGCTCGCTCGCTCGCTCTTGCTCTCCCTCTGCCCCTCTCCCACACTCATGTACACATTCGTTGTCTAAAATGAGAAAAAGAAAAAGAATATAGGCTCTGGAGTCAAAGTCTTGGATGTAAATTCTGAGCCAAGCCTACTTACTAGCTGAGGCACCTCTCTGTGCGTCTGCAGGAAACTGTCCCTCTCACTGCACAGTTGGCCTGCTCTTTTGCTAGTGGCACAGGAATGCGGTGGCAATGACCATTACCTTAGGGTGATACAGGGATAACAATCACCCCATGACCCCCAAGTCATAGCCCTCTCTTTAACCATTTTGGAGAGCCTGGATGGCTCAGTCCGTTAAGTGTCCAACTTTGGCTCAGGTCATAATCTCGTAGTTTGTGAGTTAGACACCCACGTCGGGCTCTGTGCTGACAGCTCAGAGCCTGGAGCCTGCTTCAGATTCTATGTCTCCCTCTCTCTCTGCCCGTTTTCCACTCACACTCTGTCTCTCTCTCTCTCTCTCAAAATAAATAAACATTAAAAATATAAACTGAGATTGTTGTGAAGAATACATAAAGTCAAGTGAGTGAAGGGGCCAGCACATATCTGACATATGAGATACAGATACATGCTATGGGATACAGATCACCTTCTCTTCTCTGGGCATTTATTCATTCATTCAACAAATGCTACATTATTCACTATCTGCCAAATAATGTGCTAAGCGCTAGGGATAAGAAAATGAATATAGCATACGACCTACCCTCAAAAGGCTTGCATTTCTGTAAAGGGAGATAGGTTTGAAAACAAATATAACAGCCATTTGAGCAGTCTGCTCCTTCTTTCTAACCTGCAATGCTTTCAAGAGGGCATCTAAGAGAGTAATGAACTTTGGAGAGTATATAAATGATTCCTTAGAAAATATTGCTCAAGATAGCAAGGATGCCCTAAGCGTGGAGTAAGAAAATCTCCATAGGGAGTTTTCCAAATCTGTTAGTTTTACCAAATTAGACATGTTCTTATAAAGTTTACTTACATTTTATGCTTGAATGGGAAATTGCAAGATCTTATATTCTAAGATCAGAGGACCTTGAGGGAGCACTTCAATCCTGCTCTACCTATTCCTCCTGACCTCAGAGAGATGAAAATAAAATCTCCCTACCAGTCTGATGGAGGCAGTGAATGGAAAATGGAATCGTAAAAGCCCAGAGTACTAATTGCACTGCAATCGCTCTTTTAATATCAAGTAGGCCTGGATTTGGGTTTGAGAAATCCACCTTCCTGTGCCGTGTCAGCTAGAACCCCCCGAGAGCCACAGACTGTGGTATGCCTGCAAGTGCATGTGGAAAACATTGTAGAGGAGCAGAGTCATATGACACTAGGAACAGCGTGAGTGCTGAAGTCATAATGTGCCTTGCGCACCCTATTTCTCTATCGCACAGCTTTCTTCTGCTCACTCTACACCATGTTCATGCTTTCATTCTTCTCAAAATCGGCCCTTTTCTATAGATGTCTGAGGCCAATTTTTAGACATTTATAGTTGGTGCCATAACAAAAGGAACACTTGTATAATCACCAGAATTCCAGGACGTGAGTGTCAGGACTTGATCTCACGTTCTAAAAATATGTTCTTTCTTTAAAAACATTCGGGTGTAGAGGAAAGACTATATGGCTCTGAGATCTCATAGACCCAAGTATAAATTCTTATTCTCCCACTTTTTAGCTCAGTAACCTTGGACAAATGACTCAACTGCTCTGAGCAGAGTTTTCCCAACCATTACAGTTTGTAGTAGAGATAATGAGTAAATTACAGGAGACCACCAGAGGGCCTGACAGTTAGCAGGCACTTGTAAGTATACTTGTCCATTACCATTCAAATAAAGTATGATTATTGGTTCTGCATTATCGTAGTAATGGCTATCCCTCATAGGCTGCCTAAGACGTGCAAGCAATCAGCCTGATGATTTCACACACACTTATGAATCTTTGTAAGAAACTATTTATCATTTTAGAAACCTTTACTCATAGATTAAGTAAGTGCTTTGTGTGGATTAACTGATTTCATTCTCATAACAATCTACTATTATTATTCCTGTTTGATAAATGAGGAGACTAAAGCACAAAGAGGTCAGGTAACTGGGTCAGGGCCATAGTAGTAAGTGGTGGGATGGCATTCAATCTAGTTGGTTCCATAGGCATGCTCTTAACTGTAAGATTATGAGAAAGGGAGCAGACAGCCAAGTCAGAACTACCTTCCTGCAGCACACACACAGAGTCTCCCCAGTGTGTTGAGACCAGCCTGGTATAGCTCAATCCAAGAAGTGTGACTCGCATCCTGGGTGAGCCTGTGGGCATCATGCTCTCGGGCTCTGTGGAGTACCCCCACCAGGACCATTGTATCAAGCCTGAGACTTTCTGTAGAATCCTGGGGTACTGCTAAGGCTGAGCAGAATTTGCAGATCCCAACACATAAAATAGAAGGAATATGTGCCTTACTTAAATTTTTAATTTTCTCCTCCTCCTCCTGGAATGCTTTCTATTTGTTCACAGGCATCTTGTGGGGGGGGGGAGACTTTAAAACAAAAGCGCAACATTATAAACTGTGTCGCATCTCTGTCAAACACCTGGTAATTCTCCACACATCAGTAAGAAGAGGCCACGATGGCACTGTGCGCCCTGGAATGCTGAGGAGCCAGAGCCCGTGGCGGCCCAGGAGGAGGAAGTGAAGAGGCTGGGGGTGCTGAAAACAGCTCTCCTCATTGGTCATCACTAACATCAGGAGCATTTTAGCCCAGGCACACTCTCCCCTGATAGAAACAGAGCAGTCATCTGTGGCATTCTGAGGAATTCCAAAAGCATGCACCCCCTCACCCTCACTGTGTTTCAAAAGGTCTCTGAGCCCAGGGCTGCCCACCAGGACCTCTGAGGTCAGACCTGTTGTAGTAGCAGCTCAGGCACCCACCTCCCCCCATCCCTGCCCCAGGCTGGTCCTGCCTCTCCTGGTCCGCAAAATGCTCCTTCCACTTGTTTGAGTGATTTCATAAATTAGGCAGTGCTTCGGCTCCAGATTCCTCCCCTAGCTTGCAGTCCTTTCTCTGGAAACATCGGCACAGGATTATCTGTGTGGAGCATATCAGAGCACGTATCACCCTACTGTTCTCACTAAAACAATAATGTTTGCAAGGTTTCTTGCCAGATTAGCTTCAGGAATTGAATGGGGACAGCTGGGTAGTGAGAAGCGGCAGAAGGGAGTTCACTTACACAGGCCTGGCTTGGGAGACGAGCCTCAGCATGTATGAGGGAGCACAGGTGTGGGAGGAAACCATTGGGGGGGGCGGGGAGAGGAGGCGGCGAGCCAGCCAGGGCCCAGGAGACACCTCTGGCCTGGAATCCAAGGAGAAAATGGGTCCATCCGCCTTGGTCAGACTGACTACCCGAAATCCCTCAACAAAGAATGCTGAATTGACTTGAATTCACCTGCATCAAAATTCTAGGCACCACACCAGAAATTACTTTTGTTTCTTTTGTTGTTTCAGGAAGCATGTCAAGCTATATGTAGCAGGAGGCCACAGTGGTGTCTTTGCTTCCTGCTCTGGAAGCCCAGAGATGTCACTCAGGATCTCAGGGTGTGACATTGCGGGACTGGCCGGCTCAGTCTGGGGCTGCAGCGGGTTGCTGTGAAGCTGGGCCATTGTCTGCCAGCTCGGTGTCTGGCCATGGACACGAGGACTTGAGAATGTGATTAATAATCAGCAGTCTGCTTGTCAGGTGATTCTCTGTTCGTCCTGGGAAGGAGGTGAGGAGAGAGGTGTGAGGCTGCTGAGGGAAGGAGCGGGTGAGCAGGGCCGGGGGCTCCTCCACCGATGCCTCCCACCTGCCATCTGCTCTCAGAGCCCTGAGCTCTCAACAGTGTTCTGGAACACAGAAGGAGTGCTGTCTAGGGTTATTTTCACTTCCCGCCCCCTCACCACTTATCCTGACCTGCTTTTCTGAACTCACCTGGGAGGGTGTGCAAGAGCATCGGGTAAGCACTGGGGCTTGAGCCCTCTTGAGAGACTGCTGGCGCATGGTGAGGCCCGCGGAGTGCCTTCTGTCTGAAAGCCAAGCAGCTACAGAAGCCCGACTTGCCCTCCTCCACCACAAGCCTCCTTAGCAAAGTTTTCTAAATCCGGGACACTCAAACTCTGTCTGATCAGTGGACCCACAGCCTCCAGATCACCTGGGAACTTGACAGAAATACGGAAGCTCAGACTCCCCCCAGATCTGCTGAAGCAGAATGTGCATTTTACAGGGTCCCCAAGTGATTCATATGCACATTACAAGTGCCAACTCTAGATGATCTCCTGATGTAAACAGGACAAGTTCTTATCACAGGGGTTTGAAGAATATCAGGAGTACAGATCCATCCCCAACCTTGTCCCAAATTATCTTTGTCGTGTGTCTTGAAATGTGATGGTTAGGGATTCATTCTTGTAGACTCTCCTCTTTCATCTAAGCTGTGGCATTTTTATAGAAATTCAAACATTGCCTGGGAGGAGAGTACCCGGGATCCCCTACTTCTTAGTGAAAAAATTAAGAAATTTTTTGGGGCGCCTGGGTGGCTTAGTTGGTTAAGCGTCCGACTTTCGCTTAGGTCATGATCTTGCGTTCGTGGGTTCGAGGCCCAAGTCGGGCTCTGTGCTGACTGCCAGCTCAGAGCCTGGAGCCTATTTCAGAGTCTGTATCTCCCTCTCTCTCTGACCCTCCCCTGCTCACACTGTCTCTCTCTCTCTCTCTCTCTCCTAGAAATAAATAAAAATATTAATTTTTTTAAAAAAATTAAGAATTTTTTTTTTACTGAGCCTGTATTATGCGCCACACATAATACCAGATGCTAGGGATAACTGAGATCAATGTAAGTTAATTGTTTTTACTGGAGAAAGAGAATTGGTCATTCAGAAAACAGCAGGCTCCTTTCTGGAAGGGAGGATTTTTCAAGGGACAGAAGAGAGGGCATTCCTAGGACAAGTGTGACCCTCAGTCTGTCTTGATAGGACCCAACTTGCCTCTGAGAGCTTATCACGTTTTTGAGCCAATGCTTCCATTTCCTTTCAAAATCATCCTCTGTCACTTCAACTTAGTGGAAAAACCCAATGGCATTTTGAAGACAAAATGTCCAGGTGCATATTTATTTTCAGAAGGAAATGGACCACACCTCATCCAGTCTGCAAAAATAGAGCAAGCCATGACTCTGCATATTGAAGCCTCAAACAGTACCTCAGAGGTGGACAGATCAAACTCACCAATGAATGAATAGTGGTCCCAATTTATTTATTCCCTCCCAGAGAACACACAGCAAGTGCAGTATATGTGCAAAATTAATGCTGACACCAATGTGCTGGTAGGAAAAACAAAAACTCTTCTCAGGTTTTCTGACTTGGTTTGAATATCTATGAATGAAGAGCACCTATTTGAATTTTTAAAATACATGGGCTGCATCATGATCTGTTTGTATTTTCTTTTTTTTTTTTCCTCAGTAACTGAATTAAGTCAACTTTTAATGAGGTAGAATCCTCTTTGTGAACTAATAACAGCAATAATCACAGTTCCTGAGTACTTATTCTATGCCAGGTGCTATTATAAGTGATTTACAAGTTGGGAGTCAAGTCTCCCTGGGACACTCACATTGCTACATGTCTTGCAAGCAGAGGCACTGACTGTTCTAGATTATTTTATTTTATTTTATCTTATTTTATTTTATTTTTTTGTCTAGCAAACAGCTTTGGAACATGGATATACTATCTCCCTCCACAGCAAGGAGCATGCATGCTTACTGTCCAACATAATGTCTCCCCTTGGAACTGCTACTGCCCATCCTAAAAGATTCAGTCTTCCCAAGCTCAGAGTTCTTCTGGAAGGCAGCATATCATGTGTGTGCAGGTGTTTTTGTGTTGCCTTGTGGAAACTGAGCTTGTGAAACCAGCATAAGGGAACTGCTACTCTAACTACTGCTTTTGCTATGAGTTAGAAAGTCCTTTGTTTCTGACCCAGGAGTCTCATGTCTTCCACTAGGATCTGTGAAATTGTGGCAGAACAACCCATCAGATTGCAGGTAGGGTAAAATCTGACTCTTCCCAGTTCCTGACAGAAGTAATATCTCATTTAATCCTCTGAACAATCAAGGTACTATTATTGCCACCATTTCACAAATAAGGACACTGATTTGATATATATTCTTCCGAGTCACATGTAATCACATTTTTATCACTGAATTATATTGACATGTCCATAAGGGATCCTGAGATTGAAATTCTAGCCTTCAAGAATATAAATCTTGCTTTCCAAGAAGTATTGTCTCTTCCATACCTCTTTTTAAATACTGCAAGTATTGGGGCACCTGGGTGGCTTAGCTGGTTAAGCATCCGACTTTGGCTCAGGTCATGATCTCACTGTTCATGGGTTTGAGCCCCATGTCGGGCTCTGTGCTGATGGCTAGTTCAGAGCCTGTAGCCTGTTTCAGATTCTGTATCTCCCTCTCTCTCTGACCCTCCCCTGTTCATGCTGTCTCTCTCTCCCTCTCAGAAATAAATAAAACATAAAAAATTTTTAAAAAATAAATAAATACTGCAAATACTGTCATGAAGGGTAGTATACTAAGTTTTTTCTATTCACAACACCTGGTTATGAATTAGACCTAGGCTCAGAAGTAAGATGTTGAAAGGAAGCAGAAAGATACTGAACGGAAAGATGAAAGACACACTATTGCTTTCTTATATTTTACTGGGGCTGTCCCCGTATGTGCCCAGTTCTTTCCATCATGGAGAAGAGAAAGAGTTTGAGAAATCTGTAGACAGAGTTCCTCTGTCAGCTTACAGAGGTGAATGTGTGGCTGAGAAGGTGATATATCTACCTCTCTCTGGGGGCAGCTGAGTACTCCATCATTCCATTGGCATGTTTCATAGTGCAAAGATGACATGTCACTCCATCTGTGACACCAAGAGGCCAAAATCCCTCAAAGTGTTGATATAAATAGGGATCTGGCCAGGAAGACATACAATTGGCTACTATTATTTTTTGTCTGAAATAATTTGGATAGTTTAATGCTTTCCTAAAATTCAGTACAGGAACACTTCTGCAGAGATGCAGGTAAGCAAGGCATAATGGTGGACTTGAATATAGACTATGTCTACTATGTCTGTCATTTCCAAGCCATTACAACTAAATACAAAATTAAGATAAGTATTCAAATAATCAAACATTGAAGACTAGGGAATGTATAGGATAAAAATAAACAAACCAAGCCCTGTCAGAGCTGAGATCAGCAAGTATTAATGGGCGCATGAAGCTGAGGGCAAGATCTGAGTCTTTATTAGAGGATGGAGAGGATTTTCACAGACAACGATGAGAAGATAGAGAATTCTATGTTGCAGGGACAATTTCAGCAAGTGATGGGGACTTGGTTGGGATTTGGGAGAAACAAGTAGACCAGAGTATAAAGTGATTAGTGAGAGAAGAGACTGGAGAGAAGGTGGGGTCAGATGGACGAGAACCATGAGTACTAGATGAGGGGTTCAAGGCTGTATTCCAGTGGGATCCAGGGGCCATTGAGCACAGCTTGGCCAGGAGTGGAACATAATCAAATGTTACCAAAACTTAAGGGTCATAAGAAGCAAACGTCCTCATCTGTAAAATCAAACCTTGGGGAGAGGGCTCAGGGCAGACATTAACAAATAATTATTATTTGCTAAGCAGAAAAAGAGTTCTTCTCCTCAGGTGGGGGATAGAGGGTAACTTTAGCTTTTGGTGTTATTCACTTGGACTCGGCTCATTCTCTTAATGTTCTGTTTCAAATGACATTAACCAAGCATCTGTTACATTCTTATGTGAATTTTTAGCCCCATCGCAGAAGAATAAATAGTCCTTCAATTAACTACCATGTAACATTGCCAGGCACAAAGTAGGCACTCAATAAATATTTTATTAAGTTATATTGAATGAAGCATGAAAATAAATTCTATCTCCAATAAGTCAAGACCAGATGCTAATGTCCGCAACAAGTATAAACATTTAGCAACACCATTCATTCTGTTTCTGGTTGGATTTCTTTACCCAGAGCTAATTATTTTAATAGCCTTCTGATAAAAGCAAATGCATTTTTCCTAGCAAACGTATGGGACTTTAAAAATATGATATTTAATACCAGAAAGTCAAGCTTACTTTACACTTCCATGTGCCTGAGACATCAATGCCAGACATATGACCCTATTTAAACAAACAATAATTAACCAGTCACACAAATTGTAGTAAAAGGAACTAAATTCCAACAATCTGATCATTTTCTCTTCCTGCTGTTATGCATTTAAGTTTGTATTTTTTCTTTATCAAGAGAATATATCTTTATGCATATATAGAGACCTCCAGAAATAGATATGCAATATAGTTGTAAGGAAACCAAGGAAATTGTCAAGTCATAAACATGACTGTTAATCTATAGCATTCCTTATCATATTGATTAATGCACACGCATCAAGAGTTACACATCTTTGAATGCTGAAACTTGTGTCAATAAAATAGCGAAACTGTTAAATCTTTGCAGACAGGTTGAAAATGTGATTCCTAAAGTAGCGTCTGTTGAAATTTTAAATAGTTTAATGAACTTAAAGGAGAGAAAAGATTCATTCTCAAGAGCATTGAACTTATTTTATCTGCTGTGGAGAGGAGATTTAATTAATGACTTAACTGATTTCCCCAAACTTTTAAAATTGGTGTTTTCACCACTGGCTCGGGTACCAGCTGACCTTGTCGCTTCCAGCGGACAGACTCCTGGGGTCCACCACCCAACAGCAAGTCAGGCCCTGCCCCGTGGCTCACAGCAAGGCTATCAAAGACTAAGGCAAACACAGGCACCTTTGGATAGCTTATGATGTAGTTTGGAAGGTAAGGAATTCTCCAAACACTATAGTTGTATGTTTCCTTGCGGATGAATAATCCCTTTGAGAATGTAGGGGAGGAGGAACAGGTAGGCACTTATATAATAGTTGGCAATAATTCTCCTTGTACCAGCAGAGTGGGAATCAGAGTGGGGTCAGTAGACAGGTCTCTGTTTTTATTTTTATTTTTTTTAATGTTTTATTTATTTCTAGGAGACAGAGAGAGAGACAGTGTGAGCAGGGGAGGGTCAGAGAGAGAGGGAGTCACAGACTGAAACAGGCTCCAGGCTCTGAGCTGGCAGTCAGCACAGAGCCCGACGCGGGGCTCGAACCCACGAACCGTGAGATCATGACCTAAGCGAAAGTCGGACGCTTAACCAACTAAGCCACCCAGGCTCCCCAGTAGACAGGTCTTTTAAGCCAGGAAAATCTGGAGTTAAATCTTGCTTACCGGTGGTGGGACAGTGAATAGGAACCTCACTTTCCTGAGTCTCAATTTTGCCATCTGTGAAATGGACAGAATGAAGACGTGTATGTGGCGTATATTGTTCTGGGGTATAAACACCCTCAGATCTCAACGCTGAAGCATTGTAGGGAACACAGCTTGGAGCTGGATGTCTGGAACTGGCAGCAGCAGCAAACCCTGGCGAGCTGGCAAGTTGTAGCCTAACCTAAATGGCGGGTTATTTCAGCTGGTTAATGCAGAGAGTCTGGACCTTCATTTTCACCATTAGCTTTGCCCATGCTTCTATTTGCTACCTTTGGAAAACACTTGACACTGGAAAGAGACAAAGGGAATATTGGAAAGGGAGAAGACGGAGGCCTAATAAAGGAAGGGTACAAACTAGAAAAACCTACTTGTCTTCCTGCATGAGCTTCATTTTCTCTTCTTTTGAAGGATGTTTATTTCAGGTACATGAGTTATATGTATTAGAAATGTCAGAAACAAGTATGCATGGGTGATTTAAATGTTTTATATGAGTGCTTATCCATGCAGTTCTTTGCAGATGAACTGACAGGTCTTTCAAAATCTAGATGAGTAAAGCTTAATGCTTTTTATTGAAGTAACTATCATTTGGACTGATTTTTGCTTCAGTGAGAAAGGACTTTATCAATAATGTTTATTCCATCATTTCTATACTCTGGTTATGTATTTCTTTAATATTTCCTAGAGTTAATTTATTAGCAAAATATATTAAATAAAAAGGTATGATTTATCTTAGCACAACATAAGAATTTTTGATAAATCATCATATATTTAGGGTATTTTATTTTTTTAATTTTTTAAATATTTACTTATTTATGAGAGAGAGAAACAGAGCATGAGAGGGGGAGAGACAGAGAGAGGGAGACACAGAATCTGAAGTAGGTTCCGGGCTCTAAGCTGTCAGCACCGAGCCCAACACGGGGCTCGAACCCGCAAGCCATGAGGCTGTGACCTGAGCTGAGGTCAGACACTTAACTGACTGAGTCACCCAGGTGCCCTTCTAGGGTATTTTAAATCAAATTTTAGGAATCCACTTTTCTATATAATTAGATTTGACAGAACTACTTTTTTATCGAGGCTCAATAAACAGAGAGCTACACCCTCCTGGGGGCTCTTGGCTGCATGCAAACATACACTGTGAGTATGTGCATGTGCGTTGAGAAGAGGGGACTTCCTCAGAGCAAGAAATGAAAAGGCATAGGGGAACCTGGGTGGCTCAGTAAGTTAAACATCTGATTTTGGCTCCGGTCATGATCTCACAGTTTGTGGATTTGAGCCCCGCATCAGGCTCTGTGCTAACAGCTCAGAGCCTGGAACCTGCTCCAGATCCTGTATCTCCCTATCTGCCCCTCTCCACTCATGCTCTATTTTCCTCCCTCCCTCTCTCTCTCTTTATCAAAAACAAACACTAAGGGGCACCTCGGTGGCTCAGTTGGTTGAGCGACTGACTTCAGCTCAGGTCATGATCTCACAGCTTGTGGGTTCAAACCCCACATCAGTTCTGTGCTGACAGCTCAGAGCCTGCTTTGGATTCTCTGCCTCCTTCTCTCTCTGTCCCTCCCCCACTCACACTTTGTCTCTCTCTCTCAAAAATAAAATAAACATTAAAAAAAAAAAAAAAAAGAAATGGAAACACTGCTGTGCCAGGCAGCGAAACTGCAAAATCCCACCCTGCCGTTCAGTGATCTTTGGCAGTTCAGAAGCTGGGCAAAGACCAATTTTAAATATCACTCTTTTTAAATGTATTTATTTATTTTGAGAGAGGGAGAGAGCACAAATGAGGGAGGGGGAGAATCCCAGGCAGGCTCCATGCTGTCAGCGCAGAACCCAGTTCAGCATGGGGCTTGAACTCATGAACCATGAGATCATGACCTGAGCTGAAACCAAGAGTCAGATGCTTAACTGACTAAGCCACCCAGGTGCCTCTTATCACTTTTAATGACACTGAACTGTACACTTAAAAATGGCTGGGACGATTAACCTTATGTATATTTTACTACAATAAAAACAATTGGAAAGAAAAAAGAAGACTCAGCCTCACTCAGGTATGCAGCTGGAAAAGGGAAGAGTGTTTAATAGTCTTTTCAGTAATTGTAGATATCCTGTCCCTGAACCAAAACATAACAAGTGATTTCCTAAAGGTTAGTGGCAAAGTGGAATCTGAAACCTTATCAGTAAAGTTTTTGTATCCTATTACATCAAAAAAAGTCTCTGAAATTGCTCATAAAGGTCCCATAAAGCTATGTTGCCCCATATGGTAGCCACGAGCCAGGTCTGGCCTTTGAGTGCCTGAAATGTGGCCAGCAAGACTGAAGAATATTTTCTAAGTGTTGTTTCATTTCCATTTATTTAAATTTGACTTTAAAAACTTAAACTTGATTCAGCTACTGAAAACATTTTAAGTATGTTTGGATCAACTTGGATATGAGCTCCTAGTCTTACAACTATTACTGCTGTGCTAAGTACAGACAAAGGTATCCCAAAGGAAAGTGAAATGTTTTAATTGAGATACCCTGTAAGTATAAAATACATACTAATTCTAAAGACTTAGTAGAAATAACATAAAATATCTCAATAGTTTCCCACATGAGTGCATGTTAAAATACTAATATTTTAGATACATTGGTTTAAGTAAAGTACATTATTCAAAAAAATTGTTTTAAGTTTTTCTAAAGGAACAGCTGAAGGATAAATTATTCAGTTGATTCTTTTTTAAAAAAATATTTATTTTGAGAGAGAGAGAGCATATGAGCAGGGGAGGGGAAGAGAGACAGGGAGAGAAACAGAGTCCCAAGCAGGCTCTGTACTGGCAGCCCAGAACTAGATGCAAGGCTCGAACCCATGAACCGTGAGATTGTGACATGAGCTGAAATCCAGAGTCCGGAAATCCAGAATCTGACACTTAACCAACTGAGCCACCCAGGCATCTCTCAGGCGATTCTTAATCCAAGTAAGGAATCTCCCCAGAGGTCCCTAATTTGTATTTTACCCAGAAAAGAAAGGAACAAGAATCATTTCCATTCCATTGGAAAAATGAATCAACAGAGGGCACATAGCATATTGGGCATACATGTCTGCATCTCAGGAACTACATTAGCAATGATCACCCTCAACAGAAGGGTGAGAGGTAGAAATAAAAGCATCAAAAGGAAGATGGCCATTTTCCAAGTACTCTTCTGGATGTTAATTCATTTTGCATTGTTACAATACTGTATTACAGAAAGATAATCTGCAATTTATTGATGAGAGACATTAATCAGAGAAAAAAAAGCCCTGCCATCCATAAATGTGTGTGACCATATATATACATGTATAGATTATATATATATATATTTTAATATATGGCAATATATATCTTTTATCAGAGCCTTAGTGGAAATTCAGAAGTTTCTCCATTCTGGTTTCTTATCTGTTTGCTAAATCTACCTATGTATGATTTTACTAATAATCTGGAAATTATTAGGTAAATGTGAACAATCTATAGAGTCTAAGTGATGATTTACATCACAGCAAACATTCTAGGTCCTGAAAGGTCAGCTTTTCTGCACAGATTTATTTTAAAAATCAGGGTTTCTAGACTTTTATTCACTTATTAGGGTATAGACAGAAGCTGATGTGCATATTTATAAGGATATTTTTATCAAAGCTTCTGTTTCTAAGCCACATGCAGCCAATGCCAAATGATCAGATTACTCACACAGAAATCACAGGTGAAATCCATAGATCATCTGCAAACCTCATTGCAGTCAATGATTTTTGTTTCTTCCCTCAGCAGATCTCTTATGAGAGCTGCTAAGAGGCTGATTGGAATTTTATATCCTCTCCACTCTCCGGTGGAAACGCTAATAAGCAATGAAATGGCCAAAGCACAGCACACAGGAGAAAAGAGGAACAGAGGCAAGGGCATGGGAAACCCTCCAGCTTCAGAATCACATCCCTAGTAAATACACAGAGTTCTTTTCCACCCTCTCCAGCAAAACCCGGTGCAAACTGTGAAACCCGATGCCACACGTACACCTGTTCTGAAATTGCTCAACAGACTGCACTGGAAGTTAAATCGAAGCTTGATTTGTTGTCACCGCCAGTCAGATTCCCTTGGGAATATTGCTTAGCTTTGAAACATATTTCCATGGCAGCTAGTTTAAAACCATACTAGATTTCCAGCCTCTTGCATTATGAGGGCTGGAAAAACCCGAGTGGCCTCTTCTTGTCAGAGATCTTGTCTACCAAGAGAGGGACTGAAGCCATGATGATATGAAGGAGGGCACCCAAGGCGCAGGACAACCATGGAGTGTGGGGGCGCGGGGGGCTGCACCCCGTTCCTTTCAGGTTGCCGGCCAGGTTAGTTACTTGGATTTGACACAGTCACCATTTCTTTCCATGAGGCAAACCTCCACCTTCTTCTGCAGCTTTTCCAAACCCAACCCTGCAGCTGGAAATCTCACCTCCTGCTCTTCTAGTTTTTCTTTTTCCCTTCCTTCCTTCTTCCCTTCCTTCACTCCTTCTTCCCTTCCTTCACTCCTTCCTTCCTTCCTTCCTTCTTCCCTTCCTTCACTCCTTCCTTCCTTCCTTCCTCCCTCCTTCCTTCCTTCCTTCCCTCCTTCCTTCCTTCTTTCCTTCCCTCCTTCCTTCCTTCTTTCCTTCCTTCCTTCCTTCTTTCTTTCCTTCCTTCCTTCTTTCTTTCTTTCTNCCCTAAATGCTAAGGCCAATCAGAGTATGATTACCTCAGGGGCAAGGGACAAAATCCTGTTTGCTCTACTGGATTTTTTAAAAATAATAAAAAGGAACAACAAATTACTCAGGTGTCCTTTTTATTTCTCAACCATCTAGCCTTTTCATAATTTCCATGGCAGTTTGGGTTGAAGCTTCATCCAGGGACTCTGGTCCTCCTGAACTCTTATACTTTATTTAAAAAATTGTGAATTTTTGGTAGAGGTGGCTGTTAGGACAAGACTCACAGTGGGCCTCTCTCAGGGCCATGATGACACATTAGTAGTTCTTAGCTCTTCACTTCCAAGAAACTCAGCACATTCCCAGGTATTCTCTGTAATCTTCCTAAGATGTAGATCTAAGTATCACCAATTCTAGTTTTCTCAGACTGTGGGGGTGGGTGGGAACAACTTGTAAACTTTGGACCAGAGCTAGGTCTCTACATGGACCACACTGCTGCACAGGTTCTACAATTTGGTGATTTTGGCTGCAGCACTAGGGACCACCTACCCAAATGTATCATCTCTTTTGAGATGCTACAGACTCCTACTCCTTCAGTTTGAGACATCATCTACTAAATGAGATGTGTATCTGTAAGCATCAAGCCCTTTTTTGAAGTTAGGCAACACAGGTATAAAACAATCAATGAAAACGATACTCAGAAGAGCCCCAAAATAAGTCAGTAGATCAGGAAACTTACCATGGAAGTCAAAGGTAGGCCCTGAGATATTGGGGCAAGAACATTTTATTGAAAGGGATGTGGTGGGAGCACATACACAGCAGGGTATATCATGTTGAGAGGCAGACTCCACAATGGTCTTCTAAAAGAAAGAAATGTTACCTCCAACACTCTGCCCAGGACTGGGTTTGAATGGGTTTTCAGTGTACTCTCTCTGATTTAGGCCACATCAATATGTGGCTGGTGTCCATTGTGCTATCTTCATGATGAAAATTGATCACTGTCATAGATCACTCATTCATTCAGCAATTCGCATTGATCATTAAATGGCTGGAATTAATAGATTAGCCAATTGAAGGTCTATTTATTTAATGTGCATAGGCATAGACAGTGAGTCTATGGGGAACCTAAGACTTGGATTTCCCAGTATTGTGTAGTGCCCCTTGATTCATGGTATTTTATATGAGACTGTATATACTTCTGTGTTCATATATAAGAAAACTGAAGTGTAGGTATCCAGAAAACTTGCGTTTATTTGAATACCAATCTGGCAATTGATGTAGCTCAGAGAGTGAAACTTCTTTTTGGATTAGCTGTAAAGCCCTTATTAATTGTATAAACCGAATTTCAGGGAGAACGTGCAAAATCCTTATAAGAGGAAAATAGTTTTAAGTAATTCAAGATTCCAATTTCAAATGATTAATATACCAATTAAAAAGCATTCCTTTTTTTTTCACACAAGCTATTCTTATTAGTTTATCAACACAAGTCTCCTTAGAACATTTACTATATACACTTGTTTTTCTGGATTCTAGTATAAGGTGTCCTTGGATAATGGGAAACCCAGCTTAATGTGCACTGTGAGCTGGGCTGATGGGAAGGGCCTACCAGTTCATTTATCTGGGTTGACTCTTTGAGGGATCTTAGCTGGAAAGGATCCACAATGAAACAGTGGGTGATGGGAGGAGCAGAAACATGTGTCTCTTAGAATCTACTTCCCTGGAGCCTAATGGATATTATTTAAAGTCTGAGGAGAACAGGTGGTAGAAGAAACCTGAAAGGGCTATTTCTAGTAGTGATTCTATGAAGCATCTGGCTTTTATCTCCTTAGGTGACTCATTAGGTGATGAAATCGAGGGAACAGTAAGGAGAAAAGTCTCCCTTCCTCATGAAGCACCCATGAGTTCACATCACTGGTGATCCTGGAGAAAAGAACAAAGTGGTTGCCATTTGGGGGTAGTGAGGATGTGTTTGTGAGGGCATGGGACTCATAAATTTGAGAGTCTCAGATATAATCACAGGTAGAGGACAATGTGGAGTCTAGAAAAAGGTATTTGGGGATCTAGGAGAGTACAGCTTAAGGATTCAGTCTACATGGCTTCTTACAATTGAAGTGGCATTATTTATATCCATAAGTGATACTCCATAGAAACTGTGAGCTATCCCTGAAAATAATAAAACTAAATTACTTTTAGAAACTACTTGGAAAGAGTAGAATATAGTAAACAAAGGCATAGGCTTTGGATCAAATCTGAATTCAAGTTCTGACTGTCAATTATTATCTGCACGACTTTGGGTAAGTTACGTAATGTGGCAGACTGTTACATGTTCATTAAAACCTATTTCCCTCCCTACTGAGCACACAACTTAATTATCTTGGGCAGCCAAGAGTGTCCATATAACTGAACTCTGGCAAATACCATGGACTGAACTAATATATGGCACTTGCAGGTTTAGTCCATTAAAACTTCTTGTGCCCAGGAATCTTGCATTCATTTGAACATCAATCTGAAAGTGATACAACTCAGAAGGTGCCAGACTTAAATCTAATTTGGGGTTACCTATAAAGCCTTTATTAATTCTGTGAATAGTACTTCTAACAGGAACTTACAAAGTATTCAGCAGAAGACTATGTCCCTAAAGGGTGGCAGAGCCCAGGGCCCTTACTGACAACACAAAAGGATATTCACCAGCCAAGAATGTTTGTATTGAGTTCTGCTGGAGCAAAAAACGTATTCTGTTGTCTTAAACCACTAAGGTTGAGATGTATGTGCTCTAGCAGTTAGCATCATTTACATGAACTGAATCTGCCTGAACTTCAATTTCTTCTCATTAAAAAGGAAAAAATAGTTAGTTTCTAAGTTACAGGGTGGTTCAAGAATTAACTATAAAGTCTAGCATACAGTAAGTGTTAATTAAATAGCAATTTATTATTATTATTATATGATATCTTATTCATATTTCCCCTTCATTAGTTATCCTTCATCATAATTGGGGGGTTAAGTATTTTTTCCTTTGGAGGGGAAGAATAAATCATATTTATGAAAGCAAAAATGCAATATGAGTCTTAGATGGGAAGAAAGAGAAATTTATTGATCCAGTGTGGACATCAGTTATAATATATGTGACCTTGGTTACCATTCTTAAGTTCTCTGAGCCTCAGTTTCCTCATTTGTAAAGCAGGAGTAAGAGCACATGCTTCACAAAGCATATGTGAGGGTAAAATATAGGAACAAATGTGAAAGTATTCTTTAGTCTTTGGAGTTCCATAAAAATTGATGGTTTGTTATTACAGATTACCATTTTAAACCCACGAAAACAAGCAGGTTTAATGCAAACATTACCATCTCAAATGGTATCTGATTTTCCACTCCACTAGCAAAGTCGTTGCCTTTTATGGTAATTTTTTTATTATTATGCTTTTAAAGTGGGTGAATATAGGTGACTGACATAACTTTTCTATTTTCTAGTGTTTTTAAGTTGATGAATTAACTGTAGTCATGTATTTGAAATGTCATTTTCTTTTTATTTTAAAGGGAGAAAAAATACATTACTAGCAGTAAATCCTCTATGCCCAAATTGAACCTGATAGGTCAAGAAAAAATAAGAGCCTCACTTTCCTGCTGTCACTAAAATATCCCTTGGAAAGAAATGCATTGGGACCTGGGGTTTCATTAGGATCAAACCAAATCTTGGCAGATGTCAGTTAAGCAAGCTCTGGGGTGAATCTATGACCCACTTTAAGGTTTTCAATACATTCTCTTAATTTTACAATTTATAATCTCTGAAAGCACCTCAGATGAATTTTATTACTGTGAATTTTGAAGGTTATAAAAAAGTAAAGACTTCCTGGAATAGTGTTTGGAATGTTCCCCACATCACCATACCATACTAGGCATGGAGGTACCTACTTTTCTCTAGATAGGGAGTTAACAGTCTTAATATTTAAAATACCTATATCTAGGCCCTGAGGAAGAAAATTGCAGTCTTTAACATCTTAAAGGAGATCAATGAAACTATTGAATAGATGATGATTTGGAGTTGTGTAAAGGAGGGTAGATGGAACATTTTCATCTAATAATTCAACAAATGATTCAGGTATGGAACCTTAACCACATGATCAAAATGAACATCACCATTAATGTCATGTTGATAATCATGTACCCCTGGATATGATGTGATGGGAAGGATATTCCACCTGGGTGGTATTTTTTGCCAAGAAAAACAATCTATTAGTGAGAAAAACATCAGGCAAACACAAACTGAGTGACATTGCGCAAAATCTCTGACCAGCACTTATAGAACTGTTGAGGACATGAAAAAGAAGGCAGAACTAAGGAATTAACTATATAGACCAGAGGAGAACAAAAAAACTTGGCAAGTAAATGTCACCTGGTATCCTGGATTGGACTTTGGAACAGAAAAAAAGATCATCAGTGGAAAAACTGGTGAAATCTAAATAAGAGTAATATATAACAGTGGTTGCTTAGTTTTGACGAGTATACCAGAGTAATGTGAAATGATTACATTAAGGGAAACTAAACCTGGGTAAGAGGTATATGGGAGCTCTTGCACCTTTGTAGTCTTTCTAATTTTTATATGTTTTATTTATTTCTGAGAGAGAGAGAGGGAGAGACAGCATGAACTGGAGAGGGTCAGAGTGAGAGGGAGACACAGAACCCGAAACAGGCTCCAGGCTCTGAGCTGTCAACACAGAGCCCGATGCAGGGCTCAAACCCATGAACCATGAGATCATGACCTGAGCCGAAGTCGGATGCTCAACCGACTGAGCCACCCAGGCGCCACTGTAGTATTTCTATACATTTAAAATTATTCAAAACAAAAAGCTTATTTATTAAGATAATATATATCTATAATTTTAATAAATAAAAAGAAAACATTACTGCATTCCAGAAATATTTAATAAGTAGAATTTTATTTTAATTAAAACATTAAAATAAAATTTCAATAAATAAATGTACATTTATTATTTTTTAATAAATAAATTTATCTTTCAGAGAGAGAAGAGAATGTAGCATTCAGGAAAGATGATGGCGACAGTGTAGTTTTCAATCTCTCTGAATCACCATGTAAAAAAGACAAAGCAGCTAATGTAAAACAAATACTCATGACAAAAGTTACAACAAATCTAGCTGACATGCTATTCCCATGAATGCCAAAATGCCAGCAGATGGAGATGAACCACCAGTCACCAGCATTGCATGTAGCATTATCTGTGTAGGAGGAAGCAGAGAGAAGCATCAGATGGATCTGAGGACAGAACCCCAAAATAACCAACAAATATTTACAGGTGCTCATGAACAATAAATTTGATAAAATCACCTGAAACTGGGGGAGGTTGTGCCCACTATAATAGTGAGTGAGTACAAGGACCCTCAATAAGGTATAAAGGGCCTGGAACATCAGTTCCCTATGAATGTCCCAGACAGACCCACCAGGACTCCCTTCCATGACTAGACCACTTAGTGAGGGAAAACTCCTAGGATTGAAATTAAAATTGAGCAAGTTAGGGACATAAAGATGAAAGAAAAAGAAGATCCAGATAAAAGTACAAAGAGAGAACAGAGCCAGGAAATCTAAGAAAGAAAGCTCTTTTAATTTTTAATTCTATATGACAGCAATAACAACAAACCAAAAGAGGGTATTTTATGAAGTTAAAAATGTCATTTTGTTCCATAAAAAACTTCAAAAAATTAATTTTTCAAAATGTGAGCAAGAGAATATGATCAAAATCAAATCCCAGGCTGGGCTATTGGGAGATAAATAAGAAGAAACAGAATAACATCCACATGGAAGAAAGTCATGCTGACCAAACAGTTAAAACCTATACTTAGTATTTTGAAGTGAATTAAGAGACTAAGCAACTGACATAAGACATGAAAGAACAACGGAAGCTAAAATTACAAACACTCTGAAATGAAGTGATATAATTCAATAAAGAATTAGAAATAAAGGAAAAAACCATTTCATACTGTTAGACTCATGGTAATATCAGATTATTAAAAAGAATACAAGAGGAAATAAGGACAACATATAATACCCTAAGAGAAGCAAGAAGGTGAAAAGAAGAAAGTATTTAAAAATCAGAAAAGAGGAGTGCTTGGATGATTCATTTGGTTAAATATCTGAGTTTTGGTTTGGCTTAGGTCATGATATTGCTGTTCATGAGATGCAGCCCCACATCGGGCTCTGTGCTGAGCATGGAGCCTCCTTGTTGAGATTCTTCCTCTCTCTCCCTCTCCCCATCTTGTGTGTGTTCTCTCTCTCAAAATAAATAAATAAACTTTAAAAAAATCAGAAAAGAAATGAAGAGATGGAAAAATTCAAGAGAAAATGACAAATATTGACAATAATAAAAAAACAAGCAAACAAAAAGGATAATAGAAATCCTTGAAGAATAAAATGAAAACAAAGAAATACTAAACTCTAGAATTCAAGAAAACTGGAATTAAAAATAGTTGAAAATATGTAGTGAACATACCCATTATGCACCTGATATCAACTCAGAATGATCAATGAGACATATTCTAGTACAATTCCAGATTTTAAGGATGAAAAAAAAAAAGATGCTTTGGATATCTGGTCAGATAGAATAAGTGACTTAGAAGGGAAATTAGATTGTGATAAGACTTTTAACAGTGATCCTTTTATGCCAGAGAAAATGGAGTAACACAATTAATACATTCAAAGAAAGACATGTGAATGTTTTATATCCAGCTGGAATGACTTTCATGTATATATTGTCCATTATAAACATGTGGAATATTGTTTTCAACAGATCTTCCTGAAGGATCTTCTAGATAGCAAGCTCAGCACAATGAAGATGACTTGAAACATGGACATAATGACTAGAAATAAACAAAATATACTTATCTGAATAATAAGACTAAATGAGAGCTCAGAAGAAGAGAGTATCTAATGGCTATATGCTTTGAAAACTATACTATAGCTATAAAAATATGAGAGGGAGGAAATTAGGACAAAAATACAAATAAAGGTAACTGTTTTCAGTAGTATTATTGATAGGGTAGTATTGTTGTTTTTATCCTGGATTGTTATGTGAGTAACAGGGGGTGAGGCATAGTAGTACTTCACAGGATGCTCTATTATTCCCTAATTCTTGAGAACTAGAATTTTCTGTATTGAACAGTAAAATCCTATAGCTTAAATTTTAATTGGAAATGTCAGAATGAACAAATGAGGTATTTTATCTTTAAATTTTTTTCTATTTTCTCATTCTGCCCACTAAAAAAGCACAGAAAAATAACAAACCCAGTAGCAATGAACATCTCTTGGCACACGGATTGTGATTCTGAAATACCATTTCTCACTAAAAGAAACCAGGCATTTTTGGAGAATGGCTGACTTGGAGAGTGATCCTAAAACATCTTTTCACAGATGATAGCAAGGAAGCTACCAAAAACCATTATCATTTGTCTAAAGGATCCAGGCATTAACTTGAATAGGCTTACACCAGACAGAGGGGACAATTTGTGCTTCAAAAAGATAATAATTGGAATGGATAGAACCTGTCAAGTATGTTTAAGTTTATAAATCCATAATAATACAATAAAAAGGT
The DNA here is from genome assembly GCF_008692635.1 of Crocuta crocuta. Lineage (NCBI taxonomy): Eukaryota > Metazoa > Chordata > Mammalia > Carnivora > Hyaenidae > Crocuta > Crocuta crocuta. The sequence goes on from NW_027527955.1 coordinate 2,910,613, forward strand.
CCCCTTTGAAGAATGGTAAGAAATAAATTCATTTTCTTGAAAACTGGTAAATAAAGGGATGGTATCAACCATGTACCCTCCCTTTCTTATACAAACTGTAATGATGGGAAACCAAATCGTAGATGAAGTGTCTCTTCATAGATTATTCCAACTATTAAAATGAAGTGAAAAATTTGAAAATCGCTATTTTACAGCCTTTGATGAATTAACGGATTCATTAATAGGCATTGAACATCATCAAAAGAGGGATGAACAGATACTTTGTGACTCAGGATTAACGAACATATCCCCATCTATAATCTTGAAAACGATTGTTGAAAGTGGGCTATGTATAGGCAGAATAATAGTCCCCAAAATTCACCCTTTAACTCCCAGAACCTGTGAATGTGTAACCTTTATATGGCAAAAGAGACTTTGCAGTTGCCAACAAGTTAAGGACATTGAGGCAGGGTGATAGGAATATGCTGAAAAGATAGAAAGTTGCTTTCAGAGATACAATCCCCGAAATTAGGATTATAAAGAATTACAATCATTGGTGCAGATATTCTCTTTCAGTCTGGGTTTCCTAAAAGGATTAAGCTTAACACCTTAAGATATCTAATATATGTGATACATTAACGTCATTCCTATGAGTCTAGAATAGTATTAGTTGTGTACCATCCTTATGAAATTTAGAACATATTCTCTCAAATCATGTATAGCATTTTGTGGATCACATGAGGGGCCTCTTTTGAGAAAGGCTGGATGTGTGGCCATGGGAATAATTGTCTGAAGTAGAGGACAGGAGCATTTAGAAAGATCAAGGAACAGATGGACCAGGGAATGGATATGATCATCTATATGTTTATTGGATTCACCAAGAATTAAGACAAGAATAATATTGGAGCTGAAATTTTTGAAAAAGGAGAGAGGTGACTCAAGAGTAGGTTGATAACAATAACAATGAAAGGTAGAAGATGGTGTGATTTTATGATGGAAATGCAAAATGGGTTTTCAGGGAGAAGGGAAGGGATATAAACAGAATGCAGCAACAAGGAAAAAGAAGACCTAGTCATTCCCTGATGCATTCTGTGAGACCCAGAGGCTTGAGAACTGTGGAAGCCACTATTTAAGGAGGTGCAGGAGAGCAGGGTCCTGGGGTGTGGGGAAGAGTCAGCACTTTAGCCAGAAGGTGGAATAAATATCCAAAAAATAGATAGAGGAAATGGAGCGTTTTGCTAATAATGGACCTGGATTTCCAGACAGCACAGTGGAAGCCCTCAAGAATTGAGCAAGAGTGAGAGAAGAAAGCAATGAAAACAGGTCCAGAGCCTTACAGGGATTATAGCGTAGGAAATGAAGGGTGAGCTGGCAGTCAGGGACTGCGGTGGCTGATATACACAGGAATAAAAGATGAGATTATGAAAGTGGGTTCGAGGCAATTAGTTAGGGCGAATATTGGGGAAGAGGGACAGTTGGGTTTCAAGAGCCCCCTGCCTTCAAGAAGGCCTAGGTGGTCTTAGATCCAATGCAGGTAACTAGCTTGTGTAATAATTGGCTTAATTTTGGAGAATCACACACCTCTTCAAGAATCTTATGTAAATGATAGATCATCTCCTCAGGAAAATGTAGATAGTTTCAAAATCATGAATAGAGTTTCAAGGTGGGGTTTTCAGACCTAAAAACATCCATACACCTGTGTCACCCATTCTCATTTTACATCTGTGGATTCAAGTTAGGAAGAGATGATTTAGATTTCTGCTTTTTTTCTGTGACATGATTAAATGACATATGCTAAATTTAAAGAGGGAATACTTTGTTATCTCTCCAGGGAAACTTATTTGCATTTGAACACAGACGTACTAAAGACAGAAATTAATCCAAAAAGCACTGTGTTGGGACAGGAAGACAGCTAGACTGACAGATGCAGAGAGTCCCCTTAAAATCCACCAGGGAGGCAGCTGTCCACATCGCTCCCGCCAAGGCAGCGAATCATCATTTTATTGTTTATTTATTTAATTTATTTTAGAGAATGGAGTGAATGTGGGTTTTTTTAAGTTTATCTTATTTTGAGAGAGAGAGAGAGAGAAGGAACAGGAGACTGGACAGAGAGAGAGGGGGACAAAGAATCCAAAGCAGGCTCTGTACTGACAGCAGTGAGCACAATGTAGGGCTCCAAGTCACGAACTGTGAGGTCATGACTGGAGCAGAAGTTGGATGCTTAACCAGCTGAGCCACCCAGGCGCCTCCATAGTATCTTCATTTAAAAGACACATAGGGTTTGAGGGATGCTTAATAAGAAGTCTTCAAAGCAGCAGAAACAAGCACAGGTCGTGCCCTTGAGAAATGAAAAACTCAAGATCCTGGCGTCAGGCTGAATACGTACCTTCCAGTCTTGCTTTTGCCTCTCCATTATGATCTGAGCTTGGTCATTTAATCTTTCTGTCTATTGGTTTCAAGACCTATAAAATAGAAGGGCAGGCACCTGGGTGGCTCAGTCAGTTAAGCGTCTGACTTCGGCTCAGGTCATGATCTGGCAGTCTGTGGGTTCGAGCCCCACATCAGGCTCTGTGCAGACAGTTCAGAGCCTGGAGCCTGNGGCTCAGGTCATGATCTGGCAGTCTATGGGTTCGAGCATCAGGCTCTGTGCAGACAGTTCAGAGCCTGGAACCTGCTTTGGATTCTGTATCTCCCTCTCTCTCTCTCCCTCTCCCCTGCTCTCTCTCTCTCTCTCTGTCAAAAATAAATAAATAAACATTTAAAAGATTTTTAAAAAAATCTATAAAATAGAAATCATAGTATCTGCCTACAGGAAATTTAGGGAATGTGGTAATCTTGGAAATGTTGGTATTAATCCCAATCAGGGTGCCTTATCCAAGAAGCATCTTTTTTCTTTCCTAAATTCCTTGGCTGGGGACAAGAGTAGGGAGAACACAGCCTCTAATGGGAAGAGAGTCACAGAAGATCGCTGGTGCCCGAAATCACATTCAATTGAGGAGAGGAGTAGAAGAAAGAGCTTCTCTCCTGTGGGACTGACGTTAGCTGGGCTTGACAATTCCGAAGATATACTCTTCGTGGACAGCTAAGAGCCAGGAAAGGCTTTTCTCATGTTTTAAAGGCCACTGTTGATGTAGCAATTTGTGAAACGAAATGTTATATATAAATAAGAAATAGAGTAGTTCTGAGAAGGGAGGAAGCTAGGGTAAGATACCTTTAAAAATGCTAGCTTCTAGTTCATTGAATTTAAATGTACTTTAAGAGTTATATGAACACTTTAGAATCCAAACAAAAGAATCAAAATGCTTTTCTTAAAATGGAATGTGCAATTTATTCAGATCCTCAGTTTATATATGTATTACTTGCGTTAAAAATTATAACATCTACTCATACTAATTTTGCTCTTTTAACATCAAATTAGATCACATTTTACTTCTATAAACTCCAAACAGATGAAGAATTCAAACTTCATTGGATAACTCACCTAATTTTTAAATGACATGATTGATACTTGTTTTCTAATTTGGAATTTGCATTTCTTCTTAAGCGTCAAGGTTGGAGAGGCCTTTCATTTGTCAGGATGATAAACTTTGTATGCAAAAGGTTACAAAGGAAGAGGCAAATTGGTGGATTGACATTTTCATCTAATTTAACACAAACATAATTGCAGGTATAAAAATCTGAAATGGAAATAAATTAGAATTATGCTCCTGCCATTTTGTATTGTCTTTCCGTGGGCAAAAAATAAAATAAAAAAAAAAGAACCTATTAAAAATTAATCCATTGACTTGAAAGAGCAGATATAATTGGGATTGGAAGCCAACAAATGAAGAGCAAAGCGTTGATAGTTACCTATATGTGTTTTTACTACTCGATCTACATGCAGACTTTCTGATTCTTACATTCTAGTCGATCTGGCATAATAAACACAACAAACCAGAACCTTTTGTCTTCCTCCTTCTGGGTTTCCTTCTTTAATTGGATTTCTTTGTTTTTCAAAAGCCTCATACTTCACATAGATGGAGTTTGTTGCCCTTTGGCACCAACAATCTGTCATGCAGATTCCAGCTCCACCTAGGAAATTTGTCATAGAGGGCATTGGGGGATTGGAGAGGAATGGTTAGCTCTTCTGTTGACATCTGAGCTTCTTTTCTGGAGGACGGGATTTTTATTTCAAGGTCAGAGATCATAGATTTCCTCAAATCAAAGTTTCAAAAAGCCAGGAAACTCACTATCAAGTAAAGAAAAACTTCTTAATTTTTCTTATGAGATAGGTGCATTACCTTCATTTGAGAGTTTACAGTTCTTTAAAAGGCTAATAGTGAACTAGAAATGGCAGAGCTGAGATACTAACCTTGGTGTATTAGAATAATCAGTTAAAAAATGTAATGAACTGTCCAATATCTATTATCTAGCCTGTGTCTATTATCACTCACACATATATGTACATCATTATACAAACCATCTATATCCTATACATACCATATATGATATATATTTTATATTATATAGTCACATGCATAACCAAGATGAACATTAAAAATTAACAACGACAGCACAAAACGTATGAATTATAACTTTTCAACATTAGTTGACTGGGTTTAAAATGGAAGCCATGTAATTTTACCTTAAGGCTGTATTTTCTGGGCATTATTTTGACTCTAGCTTGTACATGGCTTGGTGCTGAGCAGAGCAGAGAGATGGCAGAGTGAAGACAGAGGCAAGGCACCTGTGGGAATGGGAAGAGCAATGGAAGTAGCCCCAAAGCATAGCTTTGGGGGCATTGAGCACAGGTCCCATAAAGGAATAGGAGTCATGGCCAGGGAGACACAGTATGGTATGATTAATATCCTGGTTTACACCTTGACATCCTGTTAAGCTGAATCAACTCTAGCCAACTTGGGACTTCACCTGAAGATTGGCTCACTTTCTTATTAAGTTCCTATGCTCTCTATAAATTGTTTAGCATTCCAGCAATAATTTGCATTCACCAGTCCCTGAAGATGGTGTGTATGTAGGAGAAAGCTCTGTGAGGCTCACAGCGTGGCCTCCTTGCTGCCTGGCACCATGCAGGCTTGCTGGCCTGGTGCCGCAGCGACTGCTCGATGGCTGACCTTGCCCACAAATGCAGAAGGAGCAAACCTTCCCTCTTACAATATCACCTAGTGGATAATGTGCAGTGCCTCGAGTCAGGCTGCCTGGACTCAAATCACAGCTCTGACATGGAGTAACTGTGGCTTTGAGCGAGTTATATAAAGGCTGTGTCTCAGTTTCCTTATCTGTACCACAATGGGGGAAATAACAAAGCCTGCTTCCTAAGTTGTCATGAGAATTAGATGAGATAATACATGGAGATCCCTTGCTTGGAAAGAATATCTAACACATAATAAGCCCTCAAAATACATCTCTGATTAATATGTGCAAACTTTAGAGAATGTTCCCTCTAAAACTCACAATATCCTCTACTTTGTCTGGTAGCACGAAGAATCTCACATGCTCTTAAGTAAATTCCAGATGCTATTTTCCAAAACATACAAGAATCTTGGCAAAATCCTAACATCACTGTCAAATAAATTATGTGTTACCTCTGCTTAAAATATTTAGTGTCTGCTTGAATGCCCATAATTAAGATGAGTAAACGGTTCTCTGTATTACTTACCCTAAAGTGGTCGGGACAACATAACAACTATGATTCTATAAGTCAAGTACACAAAGTTTTGGGACACATGTTAGCTTTAAAAAAAATCATCTTTGGATGTATCATTTCTTATTTTATCACCCAAATGACTATCATAATACTGTTTAGCTCCTACAAAGTAGAAGAACAATATTCAAAGAGTTTGTAGTTTAGTTGGGTAGAAAAGGCATGCATGAGTGACAAGCTAAATAATAATACAAGACAACCGTTGAACAGATGTTAGATTTCAAGAAATATTGAGTGAGGGCCTATCTGAAAGGCATAACTTATAGGAACTATGAGGGACACAATACAGAAAAATAAATAACAGAATCTGTGCTCAAAGAACTGAAAGTGGTGAAGAGTACAACCATGTATATGAACACTTCTAATTTAAGAGAGACTCTCGTGAGCACTAAAATATAAGCAACTGCTGAACGCAATGGAAGCAATGGGAGCGGTAAGACTCTTGAGGAGAAGAGAAGAATGTTTCAAAGTGAGAGAAATGTTTGGGGAAGACCAATGAATTCAAACAAAGGCACAAAAAAGGATAACCATGGCAGATCTGGACGTTCCATGAGGGAAAGGTGTGGGGGAAAATGATTTTAAAGATAGATTGAGCTGCCCCATTGATGGCTATATGCAGCAGGCTGAGGAGGCTGATGTGACTCAGAATGAAGTAGGAAATCATTGAATTGGTTTTTTGTTTCTGTTTTTGTTTTTTGAGAGAGAGAGAGAGCATGTGTGAATGCTGTGTGCAGGAGAGGGGGAGAGGGAGAGAGAATTTTAAGCAGGCCCCACACTCAGTGCAGAACCGAACTCAGGGCTTGATCTCACAACCAGAAAATCACAACCTAAACTGAAATCAAGAGTCAGACACTTAACTGACTGAACCATCCAGGCACCCCAGTGAAGATTTTAATAACAATAGGGCATAATCACAATGTCTGTGGAAGTGTAGCTCAAGTACAGTGTGTAACAAAAGACAAATATGAGTCCAAACATTTGAGTCCTGGCCTTGGCTTGAACATTCTTCTTGTGACCGCGGCTCTAATCTCTCTAAAGCTCAAAATGGGATAATAACCCCTGCCTTCCTCCCAGCGCTCTGGTGAACATGAACTCGGAATAAAGTAGGGTATGGGGGTTATGAGTCACCTGGTGGTGGGAGAGATACAAGCAGAGGGACCCTTGAGGACCATATTTACCAAATCCAGGCAAGCAGTGAGAAGTGGGTTGAGCCAAGCAGAATAGCATAGGATGTCAAAGGATTGGGCTCGTTGCTTGTTTTTTTCTATTCTCAGATAATGTGGTCATTTATTGTGTTTTTGTACTTATCGAGTCTTAGAGTTTTCTGTTGGGAAGGTGCTAACATTTTCTCAAGAACAGCACATCTATATCACTATCCACCACTACCACATGTCTTTGTGAGAAACTGTGACATGAAATAAGATACCACTCAAGTAGTTTTATGCTTAAGTTCCCCTCCTGCATGTCCATTCGAAATCAGATGAGTATTTTCACTTTATTAAAAATGAGAATAAACATGATTAAATTTTATCGTACTGTGCAATATTGTTATTTGAATTTTCTTACTGAATCTCTCTATAAAGAAAATATATATACATATATAAAATATATTATATATATAATGCATATACACATATATGTATATAAACTATATATGCACTAGTGTTTTTATGTGTTCTACTTTTTTATATTGCTTAAATTTTGGTCTCAGTTTCTTTGGACTCTCCTTCTATCAGTTTGGCATTGTCTACTTCCTATTAGGATGCACAGAGGTCTTTCGGCACCTCTACTTTCTCTCTCACAACTCCTTGGCCCTGTCACAGGCCTTTATTAATGGTCCTTCAGAGGGGAATTCATCTCCAGTGGCAAGCCCTGGATCTCACACACAAGGCCAGTCTGTGCTTCTTGCATATGCTAACAAACAAGCTCTTTCTTCCCAGTGGAATCTGTCACCAAAACATACATCTCTTAAGCATAAATAGGAAGCTGGTTTTGTAAGCAGAAGCTGTAGATTTCTAGGTGCCTTTTTATTTTATAGCGATCCTATTCTTACTGCTAAAGGCCGGGGCTTGTCTTGTATCACCTGACTAATTGTAGAACAATCTACCCCACGCAATTTTAGGCAGCCTGCCTCAGGGCTTCTAACCGTCCTGTAAAGAACATTTGAGCATGGCCTCTTCCACATCTTGGGGAGAAGAGAAACACTCAGGACTTATTTCGCCTAGAAAATACACAAAAATACGATTCCTTAGGCTTCTAACAACTTAAATCAACAAAGGCATTATGGCTTTTATAATGGAGAGTTTGAAAGCATTAATAGATGTCATCAGCAGAGAGACAGCCTTCATTTTCCAGTCTCTGTACATTGTTTTATTACAGTGTAAGTTGGAAGCTAATTATTACCACTCTATTTTCAGATCACGTGTAAGTTGGCAGCTAATTATTGTGTGGGATCCTGGGGTGTGGGGAGAGGAAGTCTGGCATACAACCCCCATGTAATTTGCATCCCCACCCTTGACCCCACTCATTCCTTTATCTAGCCCCATTTAATCTCCCCTGCCTGCCCAGCAAACTCTATCACTCACAGGAATACAGGCCTGAGAATGTGCAGAAGCAAGTCAGAGATCAAGATAAGTGTTCTGAAGCCCCCAACCCTCAGACCCTTCTCTGCTGTAAGCAATAAAAATTTGGGCTAGGAGATGTGGAGAGGTTTTCTGAATTTTAGTCCAAAATCTTATGTTGGGCAAGTTATGGTGGTCTGTACTACATCATCTCTCAATTGTGTGGCAGAGCGCGGAAGAAGTGTGTCTGTACTTGGAAGGTACCAATCAATACTTTCTTCAATAAGTACTTTCTTTATCAATATCAATACAAAACCCATCTTTTTCTATTCTCAAAACATGCTCATAAATTTTCTCCTGAAACCTCTGGTGGTCTTCCAAAATTGTTCCTGTTCTCTAGACTCAAATGCAGCATTATCTTTTCTTGTTCACTGAATATTTACCCCTACTTTGTCACCTCAGACATTTTTCATAATTTATGAAATACGGCCAGAAGAATCTTTGGTTCCTTATTGATGGACAACAAGTAAAATCTACATCTTTCCAATTTTAGAGGAGCCTCCACAGGAGATTACATTTTCTAATAAGACCATCTTGACCAACCCTATCAGTATGTCCATCTTTACGTGATTAAAACTCTGCTTATCTTCCAAGTCTTATTTCAAGCCCCATTTACTCCTGAAAGACTTTAGTCAAAAACACTTCAATCCCCAGAGATCATGTCATTTTCTAAAAATGTATTACTTGGGCCACCATTTGGAACTTAATTCAATACTTTCTGATAGGCTTTACTTGGCAGTTATTGGTCTTTGCACCAAGATGGTCACTTCCCTCAGAGGAAGAATGGATTTATTTTTCCAATACTCTATAGAATCAAGAAAACTTCTGTTTATTTATATAGGAAATGGCTCAAGAAGAGACAGACAAGTAATGATTCTCACGATATCCATTCTACCCTTCCTTTTCAGTAATAGAACCCTCAAGTATTAGCTGAGCAAATGGCTCCCTGGGTAGAGACTATATTTCCCAGTCTTCCACACTTTTAGCTATAAAATGTGAGTAATTTCTATCCAAATGCATAAAAATGGTATAGTAAGCTGATAATAACTCCCCAAAATATGTCTGTCTTTCCTCCAGAAACTTTGGTTGTTACTCTAATTTGGAAGAAAGTGTCTTTACAGTTGTATTAAGAATCTTGAGGGGTGCCTGTGTGGCTCAGTCAGTTAAGCATCTGACTCTGGCTTAGGTAATGATCTCATGTTTTGTGAGTTTGAGCCCTGCATGGGGCTCTGTGCTGATAGCTCAGAGCCTGGAGCCTGCTTCCAATTCTATGTCTCCCTCTCTCTCTGCCTCTCCCCTGCTTATGCTCTGTCTCTGTCTCTCTGTCTCCCTCAAAAATAAGTTAACATTAAAAATTTTTTTAAAAACCAGAATCTTTAGTTGAGATTATTTTGGATTATCTGACTGAACCCTAAATCCATTCACAAGTGTTCTTATAAGAGAGAAGCAGGGAGAGATTTAATATACATAAAGGAGAAGTCAACTGATAAACTTTTGCTGGACAGTGTTTTGCTAGTGCTGAAGACTAATGTTTGCTACATCTATGACTCATGGATCCACACAGCCATCTCAGCAAAAGCCAGAAATGGAGATGAGATTACTCAGGAAAATTTGTAAAGGGCCCTTTCTTTAATAATGTGAATTTAGGTGACATACACAGGAAACCCACAAAGTTTTAAAGAATGTTATACCAGCAGAAACACTGCTATCTTGGACTGAAAGGTACAGAGATAAAATGAAGTGTAAGAAGGTCGTTAGACTCCTACAAATTCCACAGGAAGGATATGGGCTAAGAAAACTATTTGGCTATAAACATGTGCTACCCTCCAAGGAAAGGAGAGAATGACTCAGAGCATAGGCAGTGGCCTGAGCTGTAGGTGAAGAGGGCAGAGCTCCACAACCAAAATATGGAGCCTCAAGCCACAGAGAATGATTCTCAGTCCTTGAAACCAAATGGAATTTCTCTTCTGGCTTTCCAGATTTGCTTGGGACCAGTAACCACTAAGCAATGAAAACCATACAGCATTCCAATTCCAGTCTGCAAAGTTGAAAAGCACACAAAAGCTGATATAAATTTCCAAAATTATATATACTATTATGCAGTTATACATAATTATATCATACTTTTAGCAATAGTACCCACACTTTCTCATACAAATGTATTCATTTCTTTTAGTATCTTTATTTTTTGGCACTTAAGTGGTCCATCATATTTGACTCTCTATATCCCTCAACTTCACACCCAGACATTGTTGTGCAACAGCATTTGTACTTCTCAAATGTCTTCTGTACATGTCCCATTCTTCATATGCAAATGCCATTCAATGCCTTTGTGGTATAGCCTAATCTGATGAAATAACTGCCAACTTGTCCCAATATATCCAAACTTTCCAATACTACCTACAAAACACCAGATCTATCATTCTGGAACAAAATTTTTATTGCCACTTCTAATTGTTTCCCACTGTCTAAAACATAGAGCCCAAACTTGAATTTATTCCTTAAGTATTTATGCGAAGTATACACCAAAAATATGAATAGTAGTTATCTCTTATGGTTATTTAGAGGTTTAATTTTTCTTCTTTGTATGTTTACATATTTTTCAAATTTTCTATAACTAATAGATATTATTTTGGATGCAATTACCTAAGTAGTTTGGGCTGCCATAACAAAATATTATAGGCTTGATCCAATAAGCCATGGCCAAGGTTAGAAAGACCACATGGTGATTTGTATGTATGAGAACCTTCAGAAAAGGGTTGTGGGTGTACCTAACATTCCCCCAGAGGAGGGGAAGGAAGTCACCCTGCCTGACTTAGGTCAATATGCTATCCTAACATAAATGTTATTTTATTTCGCAAACATTTATTATGTGCATTTATTATGTTGCTGGAATTATGCTAGCTGCTAGGAGTATAGTGATAAATAGGTCAAGGTCCTTTCCTTAGGAAATCTCTCACTTTTGAGGTAGGAGATACACAAATTAAAATGATAAGTCTATCATCTGTCATGAAAAAAATTCTTCATGAAACATTAGTTAACAGCTATTGATGTGCTCTGGAGACCCATGGGTCAGAATGATTAAGGAAGGTGTTAGTGAAATCATCACAGGCAAGACACAAAAATAATTGGCCTTTAAGGAATGAATAGTCTTTACTAGGTGGAGTCTTTACCTTTCAGGAGAATGAGACATTATGGGCATTAGGTTATACATGCAAAAGTATATGGTTACTCGAGAACAAAGAACATATCAGGGAAATACCTATATACTAGTACAAGAGGCCTATAAGGAGGTGGAAGTGATGAAAATAAAAAAAGACTGTAATACAGTTCAAACTCCTAAGAATCTCAACTTTTTTGTCTTGTTGCTGCAATCTTTACCACTGGAAATAAGTTCTTTCTCTGAATCTCCTTGCAGATCATATGGAATTTACTATATTGGGTGTATGAAGTCATTTGCTGGTCTTATCTATTCTGAAGAATATAAGTAAATAAAAGGAAGAATCTATTGATTATTTTCTGTATCTTTATTGCATTTAGCGCAGTGTGGTAAATATAATAGACAGCCAAAACTTAAGTATATCAAATAATAGTGTTTCTTGCTTCAGGATTATAGAGATAGTGTCTTGATAGTTCCCCTAAAATACCTGTGACCTCAGATGTTTATTCTAAAGAAAATAAAAATATTTCAGCTTATTAGTTCAAGAGGTACTGCAGGCAAAGGCCAAAGAGGAATGGGAGCCATGTCTCAAAAATGCTCACCCAGGGTTAGAGATATCAAGCACGCTGTCTTATAGAATCCTGAAAGAAATCTGAAGTTTCACACAGTTATAAACATCCATATCACTGACAGAAGAATTTTTTTTTCCTTAAAAAGTTCACTGAGAATAATAAGGTTAAATATAACCATAACTAAACTCAAATGTGGTTTGGCAATGCACATGCAGAAATAGCACTGAATCAACAGTAGAATAATATCACCACTGACTTACGTAATGCTGACAAAAGCAGCGGCTGACATTGTTAGAACTGAAGTCAGCAGACAACACTGAACTTGTTAAGTCCTACCACATCACAGGTGAGATGTCTATATGCTGGAAGTGTGTTCCTTTAGAGGAAGTATTTGCAAGTTTCCCTTCACCCAGGCCCTTCAAGGTCATCAAGGTCTTATTTGCCATTAAAAGAAGCATAGTCAAATTCAGAACAATGAGGTGCTTCCTGGGTGACAAGACTACTCACCCCGAGCTATTCTTGAATAAGAGGCAGATGCAAGTTCATATCTTTGTCTATGTGTCTCTGTACTATGGGAGCCTTCCTTCTTAATCCACTTTCAGCATGTTTTTCCAGTTCTTGGCCAGTCATTCTAATGACAAAGAACAACAACAGCATCTGAGTTTTTAATTAAGATTTTTCCATTTCTAACTCAACACCTGTGACCATTATTTTAATCCAATTATGACATTCTGAAGGTAATGAGATTGATATTATTCTCTTTATGTATTTTCTTTCTTTCTGACTTGTAAGTTTTTCATTAACAGATGTTACAAATGACCTTAAAAACAACAACAACATTTAGAGATAAAACAAGAAACAAAAAAATAATATTCTTGCCTTTATTCTCCTTTAATGTCTAATTTGTGCTGGTAACAAATAAGGCCTGGACATTGGTCTCACAAGCAAAGCTATGCTGGGTATGGTATCCCTTGATACTGAACATACTGTTTTCTGGAAATATCAGATCGGCCACCATGAACTAGCTTTTCCTTTTAATATCAGTGACCAACATCTACTTTGCTTCTCCATGGCGCCCAACATGGTTGTCTGTTCCTTTCTCAAAATACTTTCTTCTCTTGACTTTTATTCTGTTTCTGGCTAAATCTACCTCTCAGGACTTCTCTTCTTCCATCTAAGCTCCAAATGCTGAAGTTCTCAGACACTGATCTTTGACACTCTTCTTTAAATAAAATAGAGGATGTTATCTTATTCCTAAGATTTGAATTATCATCATATACCATATATTTCTAAGTTTTTATGTCTAGGTGATCCTTTCTTTTAGACACATAAATGCAACTTGTAGGTTTCTATTTCCTCATAGTTGCCTCATAAATATTCTAATGTAACCAATTTCACTTAAATGTTTGAGTTCTGTCTTCAGATCTGCTTTAGTTCCATAGTTTCTTATGTCCATTTTCTGCCCAGCTGCTCCTGACAGTAGTCAAGATTATGGCCTCCACTTAGCCCATATGTGATCAAGCAATAAGTTTCCAATATACTTAGAAAACAATCAGAGGTTATTTTTCTCATCTAAAATATCTGGAGATAGGCTCTGTTGGCATTGGACCAATGGCTTCACAGTATCAAAATCCTTCTTTCTTGTTACTTCTTTGTTGCAAGATGCTTATCCATACAGAGAATGTTAAAAGCAGGAGTAAGAGGGGCACTTGGGTGGCTCAGTCGGTTGAGCGTCCAACTTCAACTCAGCTCATGATCTCACAGTTCGTGGGCTCAGCCCCCACATCAGGCTCTGTGCTGACAGCTTGCTCAGAGCCTGGAGCCTGCTTTGGATTCTGTGTCTCCTTCTCTCTCTGCCCCTCCCCCGTTCATGCTTTGTCTCTCAGTAATAAATAAATGTAAAAAAAAATTTTTTTAAAGCAGATTCCAAGAGGGCAATACAAAATGTACAATATATAGTAAATAAAATGTATAATGTGTATAAAATATATTTGTTAAAAGCAGGAATAAAAGGGAAAGACCTCCCCAGTTCCCAAGAACTTTCCCAGGAGCCTTCTGCTAATGTTATCCCAACCAGAACATATTGCACCCGTCCTCTCTGCAGCTACAATGGGGCCACAGATAAGCAGCAAGGGAGAAGGTATGGCTAGCCAATCTCTATCTGCAGCTGAAGAGGCAATGGAGCAGACATCAAGATTGCACTGAAGAAAGGTCTGTTTGATTTCCCTGGATTTAGGCACCTTTCAGCTGTGCAAGGTATTCTCCATTTGCCTTCCAGATCCACTCTCTGCCCTTCTCACTCTGCTCTTAGCCCTGGGAGTCTGGCCATGGGGGTTGTAGGGATGGGGAGAAAGGTAGCGGCAGGATTTCTTAGGGCAGCAAGAGACAGACTGCCCCCCAGGGTCCCTCCATGCCAGACCAGGGCTATGCCATTGCTATTTTCTGCTTCATTTTCTTCCAGGCAGCCCTCTCCTACAGCTGAGCTCTCTTTGGGTTTTGGTCACCGCTCTTTCCTGGTCCCCCTCAGGCCCAGGGTGGCTGTGACACACCCACCAGTTTCTGGCTTTGGTGTACTTAGCATTGGCCTTTGCTTCCCCTTAAGAGTGCCTACACCTTTGTAAATAGCCTTTCATTAAACCCTCTTCAGTCATCGCTTTGAGAGTCATCGCTTTCCTGCCCGATTTAGTAATCAATATTGTAATATCGCATTGTTTATATTGTTAATGATAACACCACACCCCATACAGAATAAGATGAAAACTCTGGCTGAACATGGGCGTGGGAAAGAAAGGAGTGGTTGATCTGCCCACTGTTTGCTGGTGAGAGAAAAACCTTTGAAAATCCCTTTGGTCCCACCAGATTCTTCACAGGCACTGAATGGGTAGAACATGAATCCTCCCAGTAATTTTTCTTCAATTTGGAACACTATCAACTTTTCTTATTCATCAATCCAGCATCTTATCACATGGAAGAAGGAGAGTAAGGATCTGATCACATAGAAGAAGGAAAACAAAGGATTTAGCTTGACGTGGGAAGCCACAAGCCAGAAACTGTGGCTAAAGCCCACTATTCCTTTTTAAAGAGTAAATAAACATCTCGAATATGTGTGCATAGAGTGAGTATTCCTTTGGAAGCATGCCTTTTTCAATATTTCTAAAGTCTTTATGACACTCTTTTCTACTCCTCCCTCGGTTTATCTCCAAAATTTAGTTTCTTTTGTCTTCAAATCCTTTAACAGTCTCTTGGAGGGGACTAGGGGGAAAGGAAGGGTGAAGCTTTGTATTCTAGCTCTCAATGTGCTAGAAATAAGGAAGACCAGGAAAACGGATCCATCTACATATTATTTTTTTCTACACAAACTACTGTTGCCAGATATTAATTATATCTAGATTTTTCTGTTTTCTTTTTTTGCCATGCTTTGTATATTATTGGTTTTTAAATTTTTTTCTTATGTTTATTTATTTTTGAGAGAGAGACAGAGTGGGGTGGGGGAGGGCAGAGAGAGAGGGACACACAGAATCCGAAGCAGGCTCCAGGCCCTGGGCTGTCAGCACAGAGCCCTATGGGGGCCTAAGAACACTCAGACTGTGAGATCATGACCTGAGCCAAAGTCAGACGCTTAACTGACAGAGCCACCCAGGAGCCACTCCTTGTATGTTATTGTTAATGCTTGCATTTAACGGGGAAAAAAAAAAGTGAGTACATTTCTGGAACTTCAATGTCTCATGCTCTGGCTACTATACCCCAGCCCCTCCTGCTTCTTATATGTACTTCCTTCCCCAACTAAATATTTAGACTTTAATGTAAAATTCTGTGTCTTTGCATTATCCCATATTTAGCAGTAGATAATATGTTTTTATGGGGAGGAGAGTAGGAATAAAATAATTGCTTGGGAATAATATAAATGCTATAATGAAAATTTTTAAAACAAATATAAAAATTTCTCATAGTTTTCTCTGCCAACGAATAAATAAATCATTTCTTTAAGGCACTTATTAGTATGCTGATGAAAATTTTAAGATACAGTCCTGACAATCACAATAATGAAATACATGAGGCCAATAATGAAATACTGTAACATTCTTGCAGTATCTGAGATTTAATTTAAATGACTCATAGACACAAAAGTAGAAAAATTAATGCACTGGTATGATAAAGCACAGCTTTTAAAAGTGGTAAGGGTTTCATAGGGTAGTTTAACCATTATTTGTGAATAAAGCAGGGTTATCTTTTAATAACTGTATCCCCTGATCAGTGAGGAGTTGACTTTTCTGTCCTCTAACTTCCTCATGATTTATTTGCCATTGAGTATGACAGATAAGGAAGGCTAGGATTTTGTGGAACTAGAAGAAATGGTCAGCTGTACCCAACTAACCCTCTTATTTAATGATGAGGAAAGCAGAACTGGGGAGGTCAGTGGCCTAAATTGGGTCACACAGTTTGCTGGGACCAAAACCTGGGACAGTTTTATTCAAAGTCTAGTTCAAAACTTATTTATGTTAGAATGCTTTGTGTATTGGATAAAATACAGATTCCTGGGACCCACTGCCACATCTAATAATAAGAGTTTCTAGGATAGCATCCAGAATCTGCAGATTTTTAAAACTTCCCTAGGATGAATCTTACCTACGCTGATGTTTCAGAATCACTTCTTTCACTCGGAGGTACTTCTCCTACAATTGTATTTCCCTTTCAGCCTAGGAATTGGCTGGGGGTACAGAGAAGTCACACGTGGGGGTAGGTGGTAGTATGAAGCAAGGTGACAAAAGCCATAGAATGAACCAGGACCTTCAACCCACAGGATCCGTATTACATGAAGATTTGAAAGAAATCTTATTTTTATATTAAAGTAACCAATACTTATAAAGTGGTGGTGAAAGAAACATCTGCACAACTTTGAAACCAAGACTTCCAAGAAATTCGGGGTCAAATTGCACAAGCTCTGACACCAATTCTCTGACATCAGCTGAGTATTCTATGATTCAATTCAATTCTGATGCTAACTACCCAGATTTACTGCAGACCCTACAAAGAAAGGAGCCAAATTTGACAAAACTGCCCCCACTTCAGATTCCAGGGACAAATCCTGGCTATCCTTAAGCCACTTGCACGTCTGCCTAAGCAGCTATAAATTCATAGCTTCTCATAAACCCCTCTGGTTTGATAATGCACTAGAACAAGTGAGAGAACTCAGGAAAGTGCAATACATGATTAAAGTTTTATTATAAAGGATGCAACTCAGCAACAGCCACATGGAAGGAGATATACAGGGCAAGGTTGTGAGGGGGGTGAGGTGTAAGAACTCTGTCGCCGTGAAACTGTGATGTTCTTTCTGCCCAGTACATGTACATGTTTACCAACCAAGAAACTCCCAAGCCTCCTATATAGTTTTTATCAAGGTATTATTACTTAGGCATGATTGATTAAATCATTGGCTAGAAGATGAACTCCATCTCTAGACCCTTTCCCCTTCCTAAAGGTTGGTAGAAAGGAGCAGAGAATTCCAACCTTCCAATCACATGGTTGGTTTTTATGGTGACCAGCCTCCAACCTCAAGCTACCAAGGGCCCCTCTCATTAGCATACACTCAGGTTTGGTTGAAAAGGGCTCCTTATGAATAAGAAAAGATACTCCTGTCACTCAGAAAATTCCAAGAGTTTTTGAAACTCTGATGCTAGGAACCAGGGACAAAAAGCAAATATATACTTATTTTATTATATATACTTATATATTCTATATGTTATATTATATATTATATTATATATAACCATTATGTCATATTATAATTATATGTTATAATTATATAATATATGTTATATATAACCATTCTGTCACAATATGTTTTCTCTAATGAATGTTATAAGTATGAAAATATTAAAAAATCACTGGCCTCTGTGTCTTTTTTGGCTTAGCAATGGTAGATATATCGACTATACATGGGCGAATCTTTTATTTTTTAATTTATTCATCTTTGAGAGAGAGATAGAGTGCAGGTGGGGGAGGGGTAGAGAGAGACAGACACACACAGAATCTGAAGCAGGCCCCAGGCTCTGAGCTGTCAGCACAGAGCCCGATGCGGGGCTGGAACCCACAAACGGTGAGATCATGACCTGAGCCGAAGTCGGACGCTCAACTGACTGAGCCACCCAGGCGCCCCTACATGGGCAATTCTTGTTTCATCACATTGCCATACTAGGGTCTACAAATACTCAAAAGGCAAACTTGTAATTTAACGCATTTGTTTTAAGGTTTTGCTGTCTAAATGTCTATGCTCCACCAGTATCAGGCCCATTCTCTATTAATTGTTTCAGATTAGGCTTAAGAATTATATTAATCAGAATTCTTCAGGGGAACAGAAGAGGCTGAGAAGTTCCATGATCTATATAAGCTGGACTGTATATCTATGTCTATGTCTATGTCTATGTCCATATCTATATCTATGTCTATATCTATATCTATATCTATATCTATATCTATATCTATATCGTCTATATCTATCTATCATCTATCTATCTATCTATCTATCTATCTATCTATCTATCTATCTACTGTATATCTATAGCAGGATACCAAAGAAAACCAGTGGTATAGTTCAAAGGCTAAGATCCAAAAAGCAAATGTTTTAAATTTTAATTCAAGTCTGAAGGTCTGAGAACCAGGGTTCTGAGGACAGAAAACCAATGTCCAGCTTAAATATCAGGCTGAGAAAGAAAGAATCCTCCCTTCCACCTCTTTATTGTTTTATCTATGCTCAGTTAGTTAGATGATGACTACCTACATGGAGAAGGACAATCCACTTTACTCAGTCTACACATTCAAACGCTAATCTCTTCCAGAAACTCCCTCACAAAGCATACCAAAAATCGAGCCAGGTTGACACATAAAATTAACTATCACAAGAATCAAGGATTATTTTCTGTAAGTTAGGATATCAATATTTCTTGAGGGGGGATAGTAACTAACCACTATGATTTATACTTATGGTTCTCAAATTGTCCAGCACACCCACTAGCCTATGAGATCTTTGAAAGTAAGGGCTATATTTTATATCTGGGTAAATGTCTGGCACATATTGAATGTATAATTATTTTATTTTCTGAAAATATATATCAGTCTATTAATTTAGGAACACAATATAAACAATTATTAAATCTGGTACTCAGATTTGTAGCCAAATTAAAACTGCTAAAACAAAATGATAATTGGTCCTCACATATAGAGCACTTAGTTCTTCAAAGGTTAATTGAATTAAACTGGAATAACTAAGTGCCGCACTTTACATTTCAAGTAATAATAATTATTGTTATTACATCCACATTTGACACCAAATTAACAGGTGTTTTGACATCTTAAATGATAATCACATTTTCAAATCTACCACTCAATAACCTGAACTGCTACTAGTGACCTGAAATATCAGAAATATTTTTCTCAACTTTAGTTTCATTTGTTATACAATATTATTTTGCTTTGGATATGCAGAACTATGGACCACATAGTTTACGTATTTTATAACAAATTGGAAATCACTTTGCTGACCATGGAAAACAATGCGTATGTTTCAACTTAACTATTTGAGTTTTCCAAGTTTCTATCTCTTATAAAATTATTTTTGAAGAAACTATTTGACATAAACCAATATGTTACAGTACTAAATGTTCTCAAAATATATCTTAAATTGATTTATTGTTTGAGATGAAAATTTGAATGGGACAGCAAACAGCACAATTTTTTTTACAGCACAATTTTAAATGGGAATGTTATCTATGGGTTTTAGCTTGAATGTGATATATAAGCAAAAAGCATATAGTTAATCTGAAATAATAAACAGTAAAAGCAAAATCAATTAGAATTGTAGTTACTAATTATTGAGTGGTTATATATGTCAGATAGTGGCCAAAGAAAGTGTGTACATTATCTCATTTTCACTATTCAACTATATAAATTAGGTACCAATTTACCCTGATTTGGCAGAATCTTGAGAAGTTTAACAGCCTTCTAAGGTGACTCAGCCTTTAAAGGATATAATTAGAAATATTAAATGGAATTTACAGGTTGAATAACCTCAAATGAAGTACAGGCCTACAAAAAGGAATGAAAAGCATTTAAAATGGTAATTATGTGCATAAATCAAAGTGAATATTGACAATATAAAACAATAGCATTATTTTGGTGACATTTTATATACACAAGATTAAGATGAACAATAATAATGCTAAATGTGGAAAGGAGACAAATGGAGTTAGTGTTTTCAGAGACTTGTATTGTCCGGAAAAATGCAGCAGCACACATTTATATTAGGTTTTAAAAACCAGGTATGCATGTTTTAATCTCATTGCGATTAAAAAAAGAATTAAAATAAATTGTGTAACTAGAAAGTTAATAAACTAGTGAAATGGAATAATAAAAATTATCTTACAAAGAAAAAAGCAGCATATGAAACAAAAAACAAATGATAAATGCAATATTTAATGCCAAATTAACAGTAATTACATTAGATATAAACTGACTAAATTATGTAATTAGATGACAATGATTGTCAGATGAAATTTAAAAACAACAAAACCTTTATGTTGCTTATAAGAGACACACCTTAAATTTAAGAACACATAAAGGATGAAAGTAGAAGAATAAATAAAGTTATATTATGCGAGACAATGAAGAAAACATTGCTGTAGCTATATTAATATAAAAAAACTTAGACTTTCAGTCAATAAGTAGAGAATAGAATAGAGTATATAATTCTATAATAATAAAAGAGGAAATTGTAAAAAGAAATAAGAGATAGGATATTGTAATCCTTTAAAATTTATGTGTTACAATCCACATAATTCCAAAATATACTATAAAACTTTTGGCAGAATATACAGAAAAAAGGCAATTTCAGAATCATATTGGGCAATTTTAATATATTTCTTCTATAATTAAAAAGAACAAAGAAAATATTGCTGTGGATATAGAAGATTTGGACCATAATTATTAAATCTAACTTCAATTTATTTTGCATCCTCCACCTACAGAATTCATATTCTTTGGTGGGGGGGGGACACATGTAGTATTTAACAAAATGAACCATTAGTTAGGCCCAAAGGATTGGAATCATACAAAGATTGTTCTCTGAACCACTGGAATAGGTTAGAAATGAATTTATAAAGATATTCTAAGTGGAAAACTAGCATATGTTTCAAAATAAACTATTCATTTCTGAATGACTCATTCAGATTCAAAAAATATATTTTAATCTCAGTAATACTGAAAATGCAATGTATCAAAATTAGCAGATGTATCCAAAGCCATACTTAGAGAAAATGTTATAGCTTTAAGTGTATCTATTAGTAAAGAAGACAATTTGAAAATTCATTGTCTAATTATCTACCATAAGAAGTGAAAACAAGGATGGCAAATTAAAGCAAAGAATGTTGAGCATTAAATAGTGCTTTAATGAATTAGATGGAAAATACCATAATAGTATAATAATAATATGATAAACAATGAACTGAAACCCAATTCTTTGAAAAGACTAATAAAATAGGTAGATTTCTGGCAAGACTGAATGGGGGGGAAAGGCCATAATTTATCAATAATATGAATGAAAAAAGAATATCATTAGACGTCTTGTATTCATTGACAGAATAATAAAATGGTAATTTACACAATTTTATGCCAATAAATTTGAATATCTAGATGAAATATACAAATCATTTGAAAAATACAATTAGAAAACTGAATCAAGAAAAAAATCAACATTGGAATAGTTCCATATTTGTCAAGTAAATTGAATCTACAATTTAAAACCTTTACCTCCACCCCACCAAACACATTTTTTAAAGCTCTAGGCTTAAATAGTTTTACTGATGAATTTGGCCAAATATTTAAGAATAAATAGTACCAAATAACCCAAATTTCTCCAAATAATAGGGAAAAAAGAAATAGTTTTCAACCCAGTTTACAATGCCAGCATAGCCTTGACCCCAAACCTGTCAAAAGAAAGAAGTTCGAACTGATAACATTCATGAACAAAATTGTAAAAAAACCCTGAATGAGATAATAGCAAATCAAATCCAATTCTATATAAAAAGGATAATATATCATAATCAAGTAAGATTTACTCCAATAATGCAAGTTTGGCATAATATTAGAAAATCAATCAATATAATTCATCACCTGATTGGAATAAAGGAGAAAAACATAATCATCTTAGTATATGGAGATAAGTCATTGATAAAATTCAGTCCCTTTTCAATATAAAATCTCCCATCAAAATAGGAACAGAGGGGGAATTTCTTAATTTGATCAATGATATCTAAAATACCTTATGTCTGACTTCAGTATAAAGATGAAGTATTGACTGCTTCTTCCCTGAAGTTGGAAAAAAAAATAATTATACCAACATTGTACTTGAGTTTCTAGCCAGTGCAGGAAAGTAAGAAAAAGAAACCAACACTATAAATATTGGAAAGGCAGGGAAAAGGAAAAGTCATTATTCTCTGAAGACGTGATTACCTATGTAAAAAAGAAAAAGATTCAAAAGACTCTACAAATAAACCATAAAAAATAATAAGCAAATTAACAAAGTCTCAGAATACAACATCAGTTACAAAGTTAACCATATTTCACAAAAGTCATTATTGGGGGCAAAAAAACAACAAATAGACCACTAATATAGGGTCTATATTTTGTAGTAGACAAAAATTTCCAACATAAGACATAAAAAGAGTACCAATAAAGAAAAGATTTATAAGATGGACTTCATTAAAATTAAAAACTTTATTCATCAAGAAAAGACATTAAGATAGTAGGAAGGCAAATCACAGAACTTGGAAAGGTATTTATAATAAATATATCCAACAAAGAACTCATATCCAGATTATATCTCCAAAAACGAAATGAACCAATTTTTTAATGGGCAAGCGAGATATCAGTCATTTCATTAAAAAGGATATCCAAATGGTCAAAAACGATATGACAAGACTTTCAATATCACTAGTTATCAGAAAAATGCAAATTAAAATTATATGAGATATCAATATACATAACCACAACTGCTAACATTGGTAAGTTTGTAATATATTTTGAGGAAAATGTAGAGCACCAGGCTCTTTGGTACATTGCTTTTGGTAGTGTACCTAGGTACTTTGGAAAATACTTTGGTAGTAGCTACTAAAGTTAAACATTAATGTCTCAGAGAGCCTGGGTGGTGCAGTCGGTTAAGCTTCCGAGTTCGGCTCAGGTCATGATCTCGCAGTTGGTGGGTTTGAGCCCTGCATCGGGCTCTGGGCTCTGTGTTGACAGCTCAGAGCCTGGAGCCTGCTTCAGATCCTGTGTGTCTCTCTCTCTGCCCCTTCCCTTCTCATGCTGTCTTTCTCTCTCTCTCAAAAATAAATAAACGTTAAAAAAAAAAAAGGTTAAACATTAATGTCTCTTATTATCCAGCAATTCTACTCTGGAACTCACCCAAGAAAATTAGAGTTTATGGGTTACATAAGCAACATATATAACAATGTTCACAGCAGTGTAACTATTCTCACTTCAGGCCACTTCTTGCATATGATCAGATGCACTGCCCGCATTTCTTCCCTTTGGGAAGAATCTCCCTCCCTTCTGCCTTCAGGGCAACTCCAGTGTGATTGTAATGCAGTCATCATCCATTTTGGGCTTGCATCTATCTGTAAGCCAAGTTTGAGGTTTTTTTCTTCTTTTCTGTCTTTCAGCTATAGATGCAAATCTGAGGGAGGTACACGTGTGCAACCATGATGAGTAACACGGATGTCTGGTTTACCAGCTCATGCAGCTGTACTCATCCCTTCTGGTCCTTCTTGGGCTCATCCAAATACATCTTCTCCATATTGTGATGGAATGCTGCTCAACCCACACAACTTTGTGACTTGTTGAGATCTTTGTAATTGGTAAACTCTGCCCCAGCTCAAAATGGATATTTTTGATTCAAAATGGGTCAAAATGTGACTGTACACATGATCAAACATACCACCTCCATCAGGGCCTAGTTACACACCAGCAGCTGTTTCTAGAAAGGCTTAGGATGCCTGCAGTGGGCTGCAGGCGACATGGTCTTGCTGATTTTGTGACCAAGATTTGCGATGAGATACACTCCACAATTCACCTTTTCTCACTACCAACTCCTCAAATACCATAGTATGTATTAGATCATAAAGCACATCTGGAGCACGGTTTAGACCTATACACAGTCTTCTGCTCTGAACCCAATCAAAATTGACAGTCTAAGGAATCACCTGATATATGGGTTTGATCAATATTTCCTAGTGTGGAATTGTTCCTACAAGAACCTGAACATTCCCATCAGATAGCCTTTTCCTGTAGTATAGGACTCAAGATGCAGCCATTTGACTTTCATTTTGGACCCCTACAAACTTTACTAAAATGGTATGTCCCTGAGTCTTTTTCAGATATATGTCCCACCTTCTGCAGCATATAAGTCTTATTGTGACTTCAAGCCATCTCTTACTTGTTCTGTCTGATCAACATGATGCTACCAATTTAATGAATTGGCAGGATTATATTCCGGATGCTTGCATGGTCTAGATCTCTTCAGACTGCATTATGATACAGAGTGGGAGCGTTAATTAGAGTTAAACTCTAAATGAATGTCTAATCCATGAGAACAAGCACTGTTGCTGCAGGAGAAAGCATTCCAGTCTGTGTACATTCACTAATGCACACATTTGCTAAAGAACACATTTACTAAATTAATAGCACCTTATCATGTACTATTGTTACTAATCTAATTTAGCAGCAATACCATCTAGCATGGCAGCTGTAATCAATGCTACTGGTTGGTTGAACTTACAGTTCTCTAAGATTCATCTTGTTTCTTTCGGGGGTAGGGGGTGGCGGAGTGAATTAAGTGAAGATGATAGGGGCCACAACTCTTGCGTCCTGTTGACTTTAACGGAGACACTAATCACCATCATTCACCCTGGGATGCTATATTGATTTTTATTTGCTATCTTGACTAGGGTTTGGGACAATTTCAGAAGCTTCTATTTGTCTTGCACCAATATGACAGCACCTAATCCACAAAACAAAGAGCTATGTGATATCAAGGTATATACTGCCCAGGTATATATACTGATATACTTCCAAGTATATCAATCACAATCATTACTTGAGGATTTAGAGAATTATAATCAGCGAGTTTGTGGACCAGTAGTCCCACTTTAAGTCAGATATCAGCTAGGATTTTACTTTTTACCTGGTCACTGTATGCTTCCGCTCTAACAAGGGGCCATGATGACACCTCATGTCTCTGGGTATCAATGTCAATTTAGACCCTTCGCCTAATAGTCTTGGAAATACCTGGTATCCTCCTTTACCCAGTGTATAATCATCCAAGTAAATCAGCACAGGTACCTTTGGGAAAGAACTGCCAGACTCAACACAGCTTATATTTACTGTAGTATGGATGTGTCCTTCCTTCTGGGGACCTGGGCATCCCTCTGTCAATGGGTTTCAGACCTTCTTCCCCACCAATATTTCATCTTATTATTATGTATTAATAAGATTTCATCTTATTATACATGTGAAGCAGATTTCTCAGTGGCTTCCCATCCCCTCAGATTCTAGAAACAGAATTTTTTAACATCTCCATAACTCCCTGCAGTTAATGCTTCATAGGCAGCTCCTGTAGTCTTCCCCATCATTATAGTCATTATGGATCTCTGGCTTCTCTATTGCCTCAGGTTCAATCATCCCCGTGGATGCTACCAAGCCTGGCTCTTGACTGCTTGTCCTACTGCCTACAGAGGTAAGCCTCCACTGAACTTTTTAGAGATGGCTGGTGTCCCTCTCATCCATGCATTCCTGATGGCCTTGGTGAATGGTATGTCCTCTGGGTCTTTTCATAGAAAGAATCCTCTGGTCTTTCAGCCTCACATATCCCCTCAGTGTATATTCTAGTGTGCCAAGATCGCTGAGCTCTTTATCCCTTTATGTGCCATCTGCCATGGCACTCAGGCATTTCCTCTTCATCAACAAAAGCCAGCACTCTCTCCAGGCTTCTTAGACTCACCCTAGCATTCAATCTTTCCTAGCCTCTGGGGTCTGTGCCAGAGCATTAAATCCTGTGTCTCAGAAGAGTGCCCCCAAGTCAATGAAATCTTCCTTAACCAGTCTTACTCTGCAGTCTCCTGGTCAAGCACCCTCAAAATCCAGGCCCAAGGGTATTCTCCTGGTTCATGCTAGTACATGCTAGCTAATTTTTGCTGCTCCTTTGGGGTATAATATTTCTTTTCTTTCCATGTACAGCACATTCCACCAGGTTACATTGCTTTAGATTCAACCCTGCTTTTTGGCCTGACATCCAGGAGTGGTGGTGGGACAGTTCCTAAGGTGGGGTGGGGAGGATGTCACCTGTTGCCTTGTTGAGAAGTTTCTGGAGTGTCTCTCCACATTGGGAAGGTGTCAGTCCTTAGAATAAATGAGGACCATCTCTGTAAACACTGAAGGTCCAGGGAAGTTTACAGAGAGATAGTCTTCAGGAGCATCTATACAGATGTCCCCAGTCTAGATTTCAGAGTCCCAAATTTTATAGTCAGTGACCTGGACTTCATGTGACATAATTCTAATAAGTCCTATGCTTGCTTCTCAGCTACATCTGCTCTTCTACCATAGAACATGAGGATCTCTTTGTACGCTATCATGTTCTCATATATCTTTCAACTTTTCATAAACCACCTCTGCTCATTATCCTTCTAGAAGCCATCAGTACAACTTAGTAATAACCAACCAACACCACTGTCCTTGTGCATTGTTCCTCCAATGTATCTCAAATTTTGGAGTCATTGCAGCAGTAAGGATGCTCTCTTCTACCAGGATGTTTTCCCAGGTTTCCACCAGTGAAAGTCTCATTAGTTGGCTCACCACCTTGTGCCAGGAGCTATCTGTGCCCCACAAACTAATCACAATGGAGCCTTCACTGAGCTTTTCCTTGCAAGCCAGGTGGTGAGTGATCTGGTCCTCAAACTCTATCTTTCTATCTCCTTTCCTGGTACCAAGTGTCTCCAGTAGGGTCTTCTGGGAAAGAGACACCATGATAGAATTAGAAATATAAGAGAGTTATTAGAGAGATGCCTGTGAAGGTAAAGCAGGGAGAGAGCAGAAGTAGGTGGGAGAATCTCAACCAAAAGGCAGGTCTGACTCCCATGGAAAGAGAGAGGCACAGCTGAGGATTTGGTTGGAAGAGACTTGGACTACAGTGTAGCTCTGAAAAGATCAGCCAAACCTGGCGGGAGGGAGGCCCAGAGCAGAGACTGGCTGTGCTAGGAGTACTGGGTTGTGCAGGAATCGTCTGGTCTAGAGTTGGCGCCTTGTGTTGTCACTGTCTGGGAGCAGGCCAGGGAGAGAGTTGCCTTGGTGTAGACACTAATAGATCACAAAAGTATGGCAACTGGAAACTGTGGATAACTCCACTCCTCCTAATGTGTTCTCCTGAAGGGAATCTAAGTGACTAGGGCATTTGAATGCTTAGCATTTTCTATATTCTAACCTAAGACGTGATAACATAGGTGTGTGTACTTTGTGATAATTAATCTAGTCATGTACATAGGGTTTGAGTACTTTTTATATGCATTTTATGCAAGTGTGTGTGTTGTGCAAATAAATTTACTATAAAAATGTCAAGTAAATAATCAAAGCTACCATTTTGAATAATTCTAACTTGATATTCTAAAAACAACCTGAGCCCTAGAAACAACCATCTAGTGAATTACAAGTAGTTTTGTTTTTATGTGTGTCAGAAAATTGCCTCATTTCTTCCACCACACTCTGTACAATCTCAAAATAATGAGTTATCTCTGCATGCTTTATAGTAACTGAAGACAAGGACTCCCTTTTTGAACCACAATATTATTAGATCATCTAAACTTCTGAAATATCTATTTTATTCATTCAAGACTTTAGTCTACATTGGAGTACCATGTTTAATGCATTCTCCTGGAGTTTCTGCCCAGGCTTGAGATCTGATCTCTGCTGGGATGGAATGAGTAGTTGAGATTCAAAGTCCTGTTTGTGTAAAGTCTATAGCTGATCAAATACTTATAGGCAGAATTTGGATCAGTAGCCTAGAATATTGGCTAAGGTATGTTCCCAGTTCCCTGATATAGTCTCATTATCTGCCTGCTCTGATAGCCACAACTCAGTCTTTATCTCAAAAAAAAAAAAAATCATAGTGATAAATGGAAACATAAATAGCATAGTGTGAATTCAGTACCAGTCAGAAAGCAGTTACTATATTTGGAAGTAAGACTCTTCAGTTTTACTCCTTTGGCATTAGGATGTCTGCTTTAAGGTCTCAGAAGACACTCTATTGTTCAGGCCATGGTCCCCTTTCCAAAAGCAAAATCAAGACATACTCTCAAAAGTGAGAACATTTTTCCCTTTTCAAAAAAGAGGGACATAAGAAGTGCTTTGGGAATCTTCCAACTGTAACTCCAGGTGAATGATTTAGAAAAAGAAAATGTAGAAAACTGAGATGGAAACAGAATAATTGTCTTTTTGAGTACTGATGGATATCCCATCAGTCTCTTTTTCAAATTGCACAAATGCCTCTTAATTAATGATCATCTTGTTAATATAAAATCAAAAGTAAAAAAGAATTAAATTTGTTCTAGCTTGAAAAATGACCTGGAAATCCCATAAAATGAAATTATAAGTAAAGAATCACCCTTCTAAAGTGTGTTTTGATGGAACTATTTTTCAAAATGCAATTAGAAAGTTATAGCTAACTTCATAGTGATGACATAAATTCAACACAAGATTTTTAGAAGGCTGTTTTTTTCTTCCTAACAAAGCCACCTTATTTAAGATAAGTATGACAAAAACGTGCTCTACTTCTGTCCTGCCACTGTCAGGGAGAAGTTTTAAAGCTGGCTGCGGTGGGTTTTTAAGACAGATGTCAGACACATGTTTTAAGGCATTTGTTAAATAAAGCTGCATGTCATGATCTGGCCTCAGTGGGAAGTGATTAAGGGAAATTTTTCAGTTGACAAGAGAAGAAAAATTTGGAAGAAAATTTGTAATATCCTAAAAGGAATTTCATACATCATTGAAAACAAAGGGGAGTAAATTTAAATAGATGGGGCTTGAGTTCTTTTTTTTTAATCATGTCAGTCCAAAGTGTTCCAGCCAGTAGTGAGAATGCACCACAGATGAGGGCAGATTTACCACTTGACTTCACTGAGTAACAATCTCAAAGCTTAAAGAAATCTTTGTAAAAAGGAAATAGTGAGGCTTAATGCATTCTGATTTTTTCTAAAGGCAGTATGTTGCTTAAACATGAATTCTCAGAATATAAAATGTAAAGATAAAGAAGTCTATCTTGAATATACAATGCATTTGCAAATGCTGGGGCAGGGGAGGGGAAATCTGAAAAAGCCATGGAGTCTTTCTACAACAGGAATGGTGAATGAAAGCAGTGCCTGGGGCTTTGGCCTGAAGCTATGTCTATATAACAAGGCTGATTTCATTATTCTGTGGCTCTTTTCCTTTTTGTTTAAAATAATCCAATAGCTACAAAATCAATCAGAGACCTTCATGGTTTATGAGACCCAGTTTTCAAGATAGACAAAGAAATGATTACCAAAATGCATTGGCTGATAAACCATTTCTAGTACCAAAATATCTATGATTAAGGTAAATGGAGAAATAATTATTGTTGTTGCTGTTGTTGTCTAAACTCCTCTCCTATCAAATCTGAAGAGTACATGTGACTCAAGTTAATAAATAAATGACACCTACTTCTGTGTTAAGGTACTATTCTTGAGAAACTGTCATCTTAGATGGACAGATAAAGCGACTGCTTCCTGGAACTGGTATTTTATTTTCCATGAACACTGGTAGCATAATCTATATATATGAAGAATGAAATAATTAGGTTGTACTTCCTCCTTTAAATGGAGAATATCAATTTCATATAATTTGGGAAAAGGTGTTTGTGGGATAGAGAATCAACCATAGATGAAAGGGTTTCTGAAATGCAGAGTAGGTATTCCCAGCTAACTCATAACCTGGGTGTTCATCTTTTCCCAGTCAAAAGTAGGCAAGTCTAGGAGAATCTTCCCCCAGCAGCCATGAGAATATAGATATTTTAGCTGAAAGCCTCAGCCCAGCTGTGACAGTGAAGAAGACCCCCACTCCCGTCTTTGACCATGTACTCCATCATGGAGATTATCTATTAAAACTGGAGCAATGCAATTGAAAGGTACTTGATGAGATTTGCATGATACATTGCAAGACAGAAAACTCTTATATGGAGGAAGTAACTTTAAACAATCACAGAAAGAATCCTTTGCATTAGTACCTGAGCCCCAAGCCTTGAAGTTGGTGGACACAACATGGATCATCATGGCATGTGGATTAACGTGGAAGCAAAGAAAGATCAAGCAGAACCTAGGGCTGTCAAGGAACAGAGGGGTCAGATGAGAGACACTAATTCAAATCACTGAGAACAGGGGGTTTTATCAATACTCAACTGAGAAGACACTATTGCATTTATACTTACATGGTATTTACAATTGCTGTGAAGATGTGTGAACTTGGGTGTCCATGTGCCACCCTGGCTTGCTGCTCAAATTATAGTCTCAGCAGCAACTGTGCTAAAATTTAGCCAGCTCAAAGTTCTCACCAACATAATTATTAGCCCCTGGCCCTCATGTCCCCTGTAGATTTTAGGATTCCCAAGCACGCTCACTGTCTTACTCTCTGGCCTTATCATTTAAGCTGCTGCACACAGGTTTTGTGCGTTAGTCCTCTCTGCTCCACTGCTGCCTCTACATTGTATAAAAATGAACTCCAGCAGACATGGCCAGCACTTCCACCTTTGAAGACCTTTCAGACTGTGATTGCAATTTTGCATTATACACAGAAATGGAAAGAACATTCCTCTTCTACCTCTGTAAAATTATGTTACCTGGGCCTAAGTGAAGTATTGCACTTAATTCCTGTGCCAGGAATTATTCTAGGCCCCTTGTCAAATGGTCCTTGTAGCCTTTCAGGAGTCAGTTCTCATTTTGTGGGCCAGCCGAGGAACAGAAACAGCCTTGCCTAGTCTTCCCACTCAGCATCTCTTTCTGCTCCCTTACACTTTGCCGTGTTCCCCCCACCCAATCCCTCTTTGAGCCAAAATGAAAAACAAACAAGCAAACAAAAACAGAAAAGTCCATCGGGTAAGGCAAGGGCAAGTCAATTCATGAGGAGGAATGAAGGGTGACTGGCCTGACATATCCAAGCCCTACAGGGTTGTTTAATGCCGTGATGTGCTATAAGAAATTGCCCTTAAAAAGATGATTCCTGCTGGGAATTAGTCTCAGAAAGGCAAAGTACCCACGGGTGATGAGGCACGTACCAGTTGTTTGTTTATAGACACTTCTATGGCCTTTTCCCACAGGTATATGGGCCTTCAAAGGAGGAGAGGCCAGCATTGCTGCCTTTTTTTCGGGGAGATGAGTGGGCTTAAATGAGCAGCTTTACCATGGACCATGATGGATCCACCTGCAATACGCTGATTCAGAGATGCCTGGAAGCCACCCAACTGGAGGTCTCCAGAAAGCTGACCTCTTTTAATTTGTTAGGTTTTTTGAAATGTATTTATTTTGAGAGAGAGAAAGAGTGAGCACCTGAGAGTGCATGTGTGCATGCATGAGGGGAGGGGGTGGGGTGAAGGGGCAGAGACAGAGGGGAAGAGAGAATCCCACACAGGCTCTGCACTGACAGTGCAGGGCTCCATCTCACAAGCCATGAGATCATGACCTGAGCTGAAACCAAGAGTCAGGTGCTTAACCGACAGCCACCCAGGTGCCCTTTAATTTGTTCAGGCTGAGGGCGGACGGGAGCTCCTGGGACTGAAGAAGAACGCTGTCTTAGCGCTGTCATCTACCAGCCTTGTTCACAGCCACACCAAAATTATTTTGGTTGTTTGGCAGAATTAGGCAGAGGCAGGCCTGAGGTTTGGCTTCCCTGGGCCACCTGGGTTCTAAGCAGCATTGACAGGACCTAGGTCTACCTAAGTATCTGGCTGGGGGCCATGGCAGAGAGTGACACTGTTATGCCGAGAGACACAGAGACCAACCAAGACCACTGAAGTCGAATTAAGGGAATCTTTATTACCGGCCAGGACCACACAGAGTTAACATAGAACTCTAAATGTGCGGCCCCGAATCCACTCAGGGCTTTTTATAATGAGCAAACAGGCAAGCGAGCAGTACAGAAGCAGAATTGAGCGGTTATTGTAAAAAGGCTACAAAGTGGTAAAGAGAGCAGCCCTTCTCCTGGTAGGAACAAACATAGGAACACATTTGTTATTTTGAAGGCATGGCTTAGGGTTTGGGGGAGTTTCAAGGGAACAGCCATTATCTCAAGGACAAAGTATGCAAACTGTATCATAAATAACCATTAATATGGAACATTAACCCTTGTCTTCTTATTTGTTTTTTCCTTGTACCTGAGGATAGTCACATAGCCTTCCGAGTGCAGGTCCAGAAGATAAACTCTGGGTCAAGAGGGAAGGGCTGAGGCTAAATTCATGTGCAAGAACACCTTCCCCAGGGCCAGGTGACTCTGCAGCAAGGACCATGGAGGATGTGGCCCAGAAAGGAGCCAAGTTGGAATCACCCTCAGAACTCACAAGGCTTCATAGCACCCAGAGGAGAGGGGCTGTAGGTCACCTACAATGGACACAGACCAGGAAGGGAGAAGAAATAGCAGCTAGAATGGAGCCACAAAGGTACACAGGACAAAAGGCATCACTCCAGAAGCCAGGAACCCAGGACCCTGATTTTGCCTCCATTATGGGATCTTGTATGCCTCACCATTTCTACTGCATGCCCAAGTGACGTCTTGGAATGAAACTAGGTGATAAGCAGATGACTGACAAATGTGAGAGAGAAATCATTGTGGGTTTTTTTTCCCTAAAGGACTGAGTTCAAAGTGCTTTCTGTGTTTGCAAATCAAATTATGTTTCAACCAAAGTATTAAAGTCAGTTTGTCAATTGTTTTGGTTTGTTTGTTCCCAGGTGATCAATGGTAGGAAAATCAGGTTGGTTATAAAAAAAGAAAAACGAAAAGAGCTATATGTTCTCTGTACATCCCAGCTCAAGTGTGAGTGAAATTTGCAGTCCTATTCTGTAGCTAGATCATATGAGAATTGGGAAAAGATGAGCAAACACACAGAAGGACTGGGCATTTTTTTGCCTCACCAAGATGAACCCCTGCACCTAGTGCTTCATGACAATAACGAAGAATGACA
This sequence comes from Crocuta crocuta, assembly GCF_008692635.1. Lineage (NCBI taxonomy): Eukaryota > Metazoa > Chordata > Mammalia > Carnivora > Hyaenidae > Crocuta > Crocuta crocuta. The sequence continues at coordinate 2,943,923 of NW_027527955.1, forward strand.
ATGCTGAATCTCTTTCCATATGTATTTTTCGAAAGAATACATGAAAATGGAGTGAATGTCACTAATTAGCTCACTCTAAGAGGCAAAGCCAATAATACTAAAAAAAAAAAAAAAATTGCTCATGTTGATGTCCGAGTCAGTGACTAAGCAGTAAATATATCTACTTCCTGAATCATGGGCTCAAATCAGGAAGTGACATTCATTAGTGCTTCTCAGTATTTAGTCATTTCTAGGCTCCTGCATCATCTATCTGTGGCTGCATAAGTACTCTAAAATTGGCAGCTAAAAATAACAAACATTTATCTTACAGTTTGTGAGGGTCACGAATCCCAGAGTAGCTTAGTTGGATAGTTGGGTGGCTTGACTCAGAGCTTCTATGACATGGCAATTTAAGCTTCTGGGCACCGTCTACAGTCATCTAAAGGCCTGGGCTGAAAGATCTGCTTCCAAGATGACCGACTCCATGGCTGTTAGCAGAAAGCCTTAGTTTCTTATCATGTAAGCCTCTCCATAGGACAGCCAGAGGGTCTTCCTGACATGGTATCGGACTTTCCCAGAGTAAGTGATCTGGGGGGTAGGGGTCAGGGGTAGGGAGAAGCAGAAGCCACAGTGTATTTTATGGCTTGACCTCAGAAATGACATACCACCAATTGTGCAGTATTCTATTAGTCACACAGAGACTAACAATAACACCATTAGGGAGGTGATTACACATGGTGTGAGTACCCAGAGCTGGGATCACTGTGACTGTCTTGGAGGTTGCCTACCATGACTCCTTTTAAAGAAAAATTAATTCAACAAACCTCCAGCGTTATGTCACTTGAACTTGCAAAAACATGAAAATAAGCAGAGACCGCTTCGACATAAATAAGTTGTACAAACATGGGCTATAGTTTTTTAAAGTTTTATTTGTTAGTTCAGAATAATCAGGCCTCAAAACCCCAAAACTTTGTCAATCCTGGGCTACAAATTTTAATAAGGTGTCCCTTGATAACTCTACAACTGTCTTGTTTGTTCACTTGAAGATAAGTTTCACATTGCAGTGTTATTGAAGCCCGCATTAAGTAGATATCTAATCCACTTACTGCTAGAATCAACAGAAAATTCTGCATTGCTTTTTTAGTGCTATGCTTTTTGCTGATGAATGGCTGCAAGTTTGCCTGTGCAGAAATGCAATCTGCATAATACATCTGCTGCCGACATAAATATGGTACGGCTACAGAACAGATTCTTTAGATTTTGGCATGCCTATATTCTGTAGCTCCCCCCCCCCCAAATGATTCATTGCTCCTATCCCCTTCCCGATTTGAACCACTGTATAATCTTCCTTTTCAGGATGCTATGATATCATTTGCCTTCACTCAGCATAAGAGAGATCATAAATGAAAGTGCAAAGCAGTCCCTGGAATCCTGTGGGAAATGCTCAATTTTAAGGCGACATCTCAAGATGGTACACGTCATGCTTATGTTAATTACTTATCATCACAGAAATAAAAACGTGATCACAACTTGTGACATACCAATATAGCTGTTTGCTCGACATGTAGCTGCATCTGAGGTCTCAGTTTATGCTGAGATGCCCAATCAAATGAAAGAGTATCAGTGTTTATTTGTAGACACATCAGGCATGTTACCCCAAGGCAGAGGCGCAGAAACTTATGGGAGAATACTGCTGGGTCTCCACCTCCAGCCCGTGCCTCCATGAGTCCTGAAAGTGGGAGGGTCACACCCAGAGGCTTTCTGTTCTAACTCTCTTTCTCATATAAGTCCTGCTGTCTAGACTGAGGCCCCCAGTTCCAGCCAGATGGCAAGTCGGCATTTCAAAGGCATAACCAAAGGGACAGAACAACAGTAGGTATTAGGAATCTGTTGCCACCATAAAGTCTGCTTGGCAGTGGAAAATAGTACCCATATGTTTGAGGAGATTTTTGAACTACTTGGCACCTCATTCCCTTCCGCCATCCAGAAAATACCCTCAAGGCCTGAGAGCTTCTTAACAAAGGATTCCCTGGCTTTGACACTGAGCGTGGCTTTCAAGGATGATATGGAGCCTCTGACCCCAGACATATGGACTGTCGGCCACAGTCTGTTATCAGACTGTATCTGGCAGAACCCCTTGCCCGTCTGAGCAGATAAAAGAATCCTCACAAAATGGCTTCCTCTTTGTCCAGAAGGCTCCCTGGATCTCACCTCACATAAACCCTGGAGAGGGAGGCCTGGCATTCACTTCTCTGGCTCTGTCTGCTTGGTTTATTGCAACTGACACTAATGCCATGCTGGAGAGACACAGCGCGCGGGGTCTTCCTGCTCATCCCCTCTCCTGTCTACTGTTAGGAGATGAATGGCCACTTAGTCAGTGAAAGGAACAAACAAATAAAATTTCTCACACACAGAGCTGAATGTGCACCCACTTTCGCATCTGTCAGACTGCAGCAGTAGATGGAGAAAGCCCCCCCTACTCTGCTCTCTAGCTAATCAGGATGTGGCCTGGGGGTACTTGTCCTGAGGACTAGAGAGAAAGCACCGGGAAGCAGTATATGCAAGGTGCTGATGTTGACTTTGCTTCAGCACCTTTGCTTTAAAAAAAAAACCAAAACTTCCAAAACCCTAAAGACACTAGACTACAAATGGCTGGAGACAAAGAGAAACTGCTTTGTTAAGAAATCCCTTGGGATAATTCTCTGATATACTCAGGGTTGAGTGTGGGTGCGGAAGTTCCCAGGAATCATTTTACTGAGGGTCATGTTCATTCTTTACTGTTGAACTGCTACAGGGAATCGGCACTAAAGCATAACAAGGAGGATGAGGAAAACCTCGCAGCAGCTGAGCCACACTGGGGGCACCCACAGCAAAAGCCAATCTGCCGGCAATAATCTCGGGTCCCCTGGGCAAAAATCCCGTGCAGCTGTGCGACAGTCAGACTCCCCTCTCATTGCTTAATGCAAACGCATCCTATAGCTATCACTGAAAAGGATCATTAAAAGCGAGCTCTACTGCTCTCCCTTCAGCTGCTTGCCTCCCGGGCTGGGAGGAGCCGGCAGTGTCTAGAATCTCATTAGACCTGCAGCCAGGAAGTAGTTTAAAGCATTACATCATAAGGTTGTCAAGGGAACTGGCCAGGCTGCCTCTCTGGCATCCTGTGGTCCATGCTGACAGTTCTCTAGACCAGGGGAGGAGGAGAGGGTGGCCTGCTGCCTGAAGCAGGACAACCAGCAGCCCAGGCTCAGAGAGGTGGCATTTATGCTGTGTTATCTTCTAGGCTGAATCCTGAGCTAGGGCTTAGCAGTACAGCAAGTCTCCCGTCCACTGTGTGATAGGAAAGACCTGCCCTGGTATTTCCACTTGCCCAGAGCTCCAGAAGACCGCTTCCTGACCATCCTCAGCCTGACATCTGAAGGAGGCTACGAAGCTCACTGAGGGCTCAGTTCACCCCCAGGGAGCCCAGGCCCCGGATTCCTGTTGCCTTTAGAATGGGACCCTGTATCCATTCTATTGGTACCACAAATACCAAAATACCACAACCCGAGTGTCCTTAAACGACAGACATGTATTCTCTTCTCGTTCTGGAGGCTGGAAGTTTGAGATTAAGGCACTGGCAGCACCATGAGTCCTGTGAAGCCTCTCGGGTGTGATCCGGCCTGGCGCCTTCCAGCTCCTCAGGGCCCCAGTGCTCCTTAGGGTGCAGCCTCTGTCCTCACTGCGCTTGCCTTCCCTCTGTGTGGCGGTGTTTTTACATGATGGGCTCCTCTCTGTGCCTGTCTCAATTTCCGTCTCTTACAAGGACACCAGTCTTATTGGATTGGTCACAAATTGATCACACGAAGATCCGATTTCCAAATAAGTTCAGATTTGCAGGTACTGGGGGTGAGGACTTCAACATATCTTTTTGAAAGACGTGATTCAATTCATAACAGGCCCACTCTTTACTCTGTACAAACGGGTGCACACATCACTTTCCCAGGCCTATGGTACGGCAGGCCCACAGCTCACTGCCTAACAAACTCATGGAACACCAGGTGGAAAGTCAAGTCAAAGTTGAGCTGTTAAAATGGAGCCATTGACGAAATGGAGTGGCTCTGGGTATCAAGGTCACTTCATGATTCTGAACTTGCCAGTAGCTTTCATAGGTGCTCCTGTGTCTCTTCCTGTAGCTCTAAGGGAAAGTGTATGGGGCCAGGAGTTCTCAATAAAATCACCTGGGAAGGGTTTCCCTTCCTGTAATCACCAGAAAAACATAAAGGATGTTATCCTGGCTTTCTGTTCAGTAATGCTCTCCGAGACCTCGAGACTGGGCAGTTTCCTCAGCCCTATGAATGGTTCATCCTCAGAAGTCCAGAGAAAACATTTGTAGTGAGATGGGTTTGTCTTTGGTTCAGGTCATGATCTCAAGGTTCTTGAGTTCATGTTTCGCGTTGGGCTCTGTGCTGACAGCTCAGAGCCTGAGCCTGCTTCAGATTCTGTGTCTCCCTCTCTCTCTGCCCCTCCCCAGCTCTCTCTCTCAAATGAATAAATAATAAAAAAAAATTTTTAATAAAAAAAAGAAAGGTGATATTTAATTCCATTTCTAGAAGCATAAAAGACCTGGAGACAATGTCACTCTACTCCCGTGCTTTCTCCAAGGCATACTGAGAGGGCAGCTCCCAAAATTTTCGGCAGAAGCTAATACTGTGTTTGAAACAGTACCCTTAACAAAGGGATTAAGGCCATTGACTGAAATAGCGATTTCCTTTCTACAAATAAGAACATGGTTAATTTCAGGTGAGGAAAGGTTCACGGGCACACGTAGCAGTGTTAGCACATCCTTCTTGCAGCCAAGGGAAGGACATAGAAACACGGAGAGACTTGGTGTTGGTCCCAAAGTTCTTTCCCACATTCTGGGATTATTTCTCCAGCATCCTGAAGCCAGTTTCGTCCCAGAAAATCGTGACTATCATTTAATCACTTGCTGGGTGCTTTATATTTATTACCTCATAGACCCTTCAGGAGGTTGTATAGCATAAGAGCAAAGAACTCAGGCCCCAGAGTCACATGGTCAGACTCCAGTTCATACGCCCACCTATCACCTCCCCAAATGGCTGTAGGCAAGTCAGTGAGCCTTTTTGCGCTATGACATGGGAGGTCCAAATTACACTGTCATAGAGTGGTTGTAAAGATTGAGAGAGAAAGCCTATAGGAACACTCAGGAAATGTTAGTTCCTATTATTAGGTACTGTAATTATTCCCACTTTATATATTGCATCCCACTTTTTTTTTTAAATATTTTTATTTATTTCTAGGAGAGAGAGAGACAGCGTGAGCAGGGGAGGGTCAGAGAGAGAGGGAGTCACAGACTCTGAAACAGGCTCCAGGCTCCGAGCTGGCAGTCAGCACAGAGCCCGACGCGGGGCTCGAACCCACGAACCGCGAGATCATGACCTAAGCGAAAGTCGGACGCTTAACCGACTAAGCCACCCAGGCGCCCCAATTGCATCCCACTTTTAAAAGGAACCTGAGATTCAGAAGAGCTAAATTACACATTCAGGTCACACGACTAATTATGGGGAACAGGTTCTAGTCTAAGCTTTGGCCAACAGGGGCCCCTCCTCCCTCGTAGCACTGACTATTTTGCACAATTGCCTGCCTAACAATTTGGAGCAACATTGCTTTGGGGGCTCCCTGACTTCCATGTTCAGATCAGACTTCTGCTTTTCTGTTTCCTTCTGGGAAGAGAGCATTCTCCTAGGGTCCTCATCTAACCAGAGCTCAGAGCTCTCCTTTAAAACCCATCTTCCCCAGAGAAGAAGGGGGGAAATGGTGGGGGAAAGGGAGAGAGGCAAACCATGAGAGACTCTTGAATGCTGACAAAAACTGAGGACTGATGGATGTGGGGGGGAGGAGGGACGGGCATGGAGGAGGGCACTTGTGGGGATGAGCACTGGGTGTTATGTGGAAAGTAATTTGACAATAAACTATTTGTAAAAATAAATAAATAAATAAATAAATAAATAAATAAAGCTGAAAGAAAACCCATCTTCCCCAGAGAGCACCACAGAGTTCAGACCAAATCTTTCCCCTCAGCAGGGTCCTTGGCTGTCTCATGCAAGAGCGGCCATGCCTGCCTGCTCAAATATCAATGGTGGATGGTGGCTTAATTCTTTATATTTTATTTACTCAACAATAGCATAAAAAGGCAGGCTTTCAAGGCACTGTGGCCAAGGCACTGTGTTGACACTGCCGAGACAACCCAAGCTTATGGCACCAGTCTTCCCAGAGTGTCTGATCTGGAAAGGAAGGAAGACCCATAGATAATAAGCTCTTAGACTCCAGGGAAAGTGGTGATGAAGTGGCTCCTGTTGATGAACCCTGAGAGGTGGGAGTGCCAAGCTGGGGCTGCTTTAGCGGGGTCTGGACAATTGAGTGTGATTTCACCAAGGACTTGGAGCAAAAGCCTCGCGGCAAAGAAGAAAGAGCCAACCAGGGTGGAATTGGTATGAACCTAAATAACCCTAGGGGTTGGGCCAGCGTTGCTGGAGTTTGCTGAGCCTGAGGGAGAATGGTGGGATTTGACTGGAGCTAGAGGCAGAGCCCGCACGAGAGGTCTTTGAATGCCTACTGACCTGCGGTTTGGTTTTTGTCCTGCATGCTAGAGATTCTCAAGCTTTACCCTCCATCAGAATCACTCGAGGGCTTGGCAAAAAAATGCAGGGCTTTCTACCTGCCCTGCAAAAGGTTTTGGTTCAGCACATCTGGGATGGGGCCCGCACATTTACATTGCTAACATTCTCAGGTAACGCTGAGCTGTGGCAACAAGCACCACGCACCGTGCTTTGAGTATTGTTGCAGCAGAGGGTGGGTTAATGGACAACTCTGAAAATATTTGCATTTGAAGTTGAGGCACCTTGCTTTTTCCTAGAGAAAGTCATTCAGGAACCAGCAGGCATGCTCAGCCGCTCCTTCCTGCCCACTGTCTTCTCCACCTCTGCCTAGGGCGAGGCCACCGCAGGTGTGGGGGGCCAGCACCGCACCCTACTTTGCCCAGCAGCAAGGCTTGCAGAAAGCCGGCGTCATTCCTGTTGTTTGTTTTCCCTGAGAAATGATGCTCCAGCCCCTGCCCTATTGCCGCTCACTGGCCGCTCACTGGCTCACCCTGCCGTCCCACTCACACCCTAAAGTGGTTGTTAATGGTTTCCGCCTGGTTTTTGTTGTTGCTGCTGCACGTGAATCAAGATGCCTCAGTTCAGCTTTTCCTTGGATAGCTGCTGGGATCCAAATACACTTTCTTGCCTCTTCCTATGTCCAGTGCGAAATAACCCATATTCCACCTAAGGTATAAAAACTCCTTTGCAAAAGCAAAGAAAATGTCATCTTGAAAAAGATACGTCATTGAGGAGTTGGAAATCGAACTTTAATGGCCTCTGCACTCCTCTCTGAGCTCATCTCGTTACTTCCCCGTCTCATTCTGTCCAAGCTAACCACCATGCTATTCATTCAACATACTGGGCGAGTCTGGGGCTTTGCACCGGCTATTCCATCTGCCTGGAATGTTCTGCCTACAATATCAACATGGCTCACTCTCTTGAGACTTTCAGTGAAATCTGCTCTGGCAACCTGAGTAAAACAGCAAACCCTTTTACCAACACACACACACACACACACACTGACACGCACATGGACACACATCCTCACGCACACACATATACACACTGTCCCCCTAATTCTACTTCATTTTTTCCATAGCACATATCACTACCTCCCACACTATATATTTTACTTATCTGTTTGTCCATAGTCTGCATCTTACCCCCTAAAATATAAGCTTCATGAACACAGAAATTCTAGTCCAGTTTGTTCACTACGAGGTATCTCACACCTAGAAGAATATCCAGAACACATAGTTCTAGACAGTATTTCTTGAATAACTCAGACAGGTTCTCTTACACCCTGGTTTCAAGACCTGGATTTGTTCAGTAACGATCTTGCCCAGAATGGCAATAAAGCTCCTGTATTTTATTAATAAAAATGAGAAATATCTGCTTTACACAGATTTCAGTTTGAGAAAGGTAAGCTAATATCTAAATTATGAAAAGACTGTGAAACAAGAACTATAATACAAATATAAGTTATTTTAATTAATTTTGTATTCCGCCCCCCAAAGAATATAACAAATATACTCAAAGAAGCCGTTACTATGACTAGTATTTTTTTTTTTCAGGCCTACTTGAACATGCTTTCTTTGTTTTATTATGTTCATAAATAACTCTTTGTATGTGTTAGAGAAATAGAAAGAAATGTGAAAGCTTCTAACAGTGAAAAAATAAATAGAAATAAATCAAGTGTAAGATTATTCAACTGAGTGTGTTTGGTTAATGTATAAACAGTAACGAGTGACATTAAGTTACAAGGCAATACAGGGATTGTTCGCTCAATATCATCAGAGTAAAATAATGGGAAAAAGTAAATGTTCGTCAATTTGATTAATATATATATAGCTCCAATGTCCTCAGGCCACACAAACTACAAGTTTAATTGCGATCACATTGAGCTGAATTCGTAGAGTCCGCTGGCCTACATGATTACAGGCTCCCCTACATAACTCTAGGCCATCTGCAAAGACTTCCCCAAGTAATCTGAGAACAGGGTATTTTATACGTGCTCACAATGATTTCTCCCAGGGCTTTCTGCTGTTCCATACATGTTGATGTCCACCACCTTCAGCCTTTAAAGAAGGTGCTGTGGGAGCAGTGATTCAGAATGTGGAGAATCAGTCTTCAATTCTCCAATTTCCATAATTCCCCAATAGCCTGTTTCCTACCAGCACCGGAGTCACGATGTGTCAGCTTCCACAGTGGGCAGTTAGCCCTTCTCCGTAGGTCTTGCACCTAGATCCTAAGGACGTGCTAGGAAATGACATACGAAAAGTCAATAGCCTTTTCCCTTGCTTCACGTCATTCAGCATAAGATACGTCTTATAAAATGGCCATCATCAGAAAGCATGCCTTCACATGAGCATAGAAAAATCCTTACTGTTTTACAAGCCATAGACTTGATCTCAGATTTCTTGAAAGCTTTATTGTACTTTTAGTGGTGACTCCTGTGAATTAACTTCTTTAAGGAAGCAGACAAGCTGTTGAAAAACAGGAAGCAGGTAAAATACATTCTCCAGCTTCAGAAAAACCAGCCACAATCACCCTTGAATTGTGATTAGTGGTGCTGCACACGTGGCTGTTTTCCAAAGTGTTCCTGGCCTCCTCAGAGCCCACTCTGCACTCTGGGCAAGTGTGACGCAGCTGTGCTCATTTTCTGCTTGCTTTTCCCTGGCAAAGAAACAATTGTGCAATTCTCCATTCAAGCAGTAAAGAATGACTCTCAATCTTTCCACCTTTGATAGGAAATAAAAGATCAGAACGCCCTGTCTTCTAGAGAAACACAGTGAAAGGAACATCTCAGGTAATAGCCATTGTAACTATTGTTCCCAAGAGTAATGCTGTGCCCACCTCCATTTCTCACTACACAGGCCACAATGCCTCCACTCCATGCCCAAGCACAGAGAGTCCATAGGCTTTATGTATATGCTTGTGGGGTAGTCTGCTTACCAATAAATGAATGTTCTCTTCTCAACTAATGCATTGGAGGGATCCTCAAATTCAAATAGGGTAGAACCTCTCTTGAAAAGGTAATAAGTTTTGGGATGCTGGGGTGACTCAGTCAATTATCTGACTCTTGATTTCAGCTCAGGTCATGATCTCACAGTCACGAGATGGAGCCCCACTGCCTGTCCCCTGCTCGCACTCCCTCTCTTTCAAAATAATAAAATAATATAAAATAAAATAAAATAAAAATTTTAAAAAGGTGAAAAGTTCTATTTCATTTTTCTTGGTTTCTATGCACACACACATGCGTGCGCATGCACCATGATTTACCTATCAGCAACAGTCTGTGCAATACCTATGAATTGAATACTCAGTGGTGACAAGACCAGGTGTTATCTGCCCAGACAGGAAGTCAGTGTGAAACTCAGCCACACGTTGCAGTCATATGAGTTGATCTGGTCAGGACAGTCATTTTGAGTTAATGGGAGTTTTTTCTTTCTACCATACATTTAAGGATGAGACACAATGCCACCAGTATTATTTAACTCCAAGCTTCAACTCAAAATCTCATTGTTGTTTCCTGTGAATAATTTAACAACTTTACACCTTACAAATTAAAATTAAAAAGATGGTAAAACAAGAAAAGGAAATGACAGAAAATTGAATCCAAGTCACCTTCTTTGATTTCTATTTTGTCTGGTATTTAAAGGCAAACTGACTGGGCTTGAAGGAGATGTTGGATATGGGATTAAAGATAGGAAATGGAGAAGACAGAGTGGAGAGATAACGTGTGTTAGGCACTTTTGTCACTCACAGCTTTGTCTTTCCCTAGGTACTATTTTGTAACTTACTGTTTGCTCAAAGGTCCAGCACCTTGTCTGGAGCCTGAGAATGATCTGAAGTAAACAGTAAGCCATATTCCTGCTCAACTAGTCTTAAGTTAGAGGTTTGAAGAAAGAACAGGCACATATAATGTAATCTAATTCTTGCAGGACATCAAAAAGGAAATTTTCAAGTCATTTCTTATACAACGTTGCTGTTTGAATCAGCATGCAATATAGCCTTTCTAAACAAATTTTTTTAACCTCAGGACAAGCAATAAAATTGGTTCGTGTATAATTTAGAACTTTTTTGTCAGTGTAACATTGATGTGTTTCCTTTGATTTAGTTCTTTAAAACTCATGGAAATTAATGTTTAATTCATTAATTCCTTTTATATCTTGAAATTTTCCTTTTAATATAAAGCTATTTAATTGCAAAGTAATAAACAAGTATTCTTTAAATTCTTCCATTTACCTTCTCTCAAAAGTGCAAAAAAATCATGTCAATAAATGATTCATTTTTGATATTTTTATTTATGTAATTTCTTTGTTTATGATGTAAGAACATTCACAAAAGTAATCGCAGGGTCAATACAACTTGAAAGGCATTCTGGAAATCCAGATAAAGCATTTTAAAATTTGCCAAAAATGAGTATAACATAGCATTTTCTGGAAAATAATACAAGTTGCTAAGTATTCTTGTGTCAGAGTTATTCAAGGAAACAATCAACATGATGTACAGTTGACCCTTGAACAACACAGGTTGGAACTGCAGAGATCTACTTATATGCAGATTTTCTGATTTTCTTAATAACATTTTCTTTTTCTAGCTTCCTTTATTGTAAGGAGACAGCATATAATACAGATAACATATAAAATATGTGTAAATCCACTGCTTAGGTTATCAGTAAGTCTGGTCAAGAGTAGTCTCTTCTGAGTAGTTGTTTTGGGGGACTCAAAATTTATACACAGATTTTTGACTGTACAGGGGATTGGCCCTCCTAACCTCCAAGTTGTTCAAGGGTCTACTGTATATATAGAGAGATTTTAAGGGACCAGCTTACAGGACTATGGAGGCTGGCAAGTCTAAAACTGGTTAGGTCAGGCCAGCTAGCTGCAGATTCATTTTAGAGTTGATGTTGCAGACTTGAGTTTGAAATTTGTAGACCATCAAGCTGAAAACTCAGGTAGGGTTTCTATGTTGCAGTCTTAATACAAAATTTTTCTTCTCCAAACCTCAGACTTGCTCAAAAGGCCTTCAACTGATTGCGTGAGGCCCACCCACATTATGGAGGGTAATCTGCTTTACTTAAAGCTTTCTGATTGTAAATGCTAATCACACTTAAAAAACACCTTTATAGCAACCTCTGTATTGGCATTTGACCAAAGAACTGGACACCACAGCTAGATGAGTTGATACAAAAAATTAACTATCACAGTCCTAAAAGCAGCTTATGTTCTCAGAGTAAGGTAAGAGTTGGAATTCCCTTAACAATTACTTACTTTCCCACAAGAGGCACACTCCATTATTAATTATCCAATAGAGTCCTCAATAGAAATAGATTTCTGTCTTCAAGATAAGAATGTGTGTGTGTGTGTGTGTGTGTGTGTGTGTGTGTGAAGGAGTTAGTAAAATGATTAATAATGACTTTATGGTTTTTGGGGTTTTTTTTTTGAGGATGAACAACAGAGTGTGAGTGGGGGAGGGGCAGAAAGAGAGAGAGGGAGACACGGAATCTGAAGCAGATTCCAGGCTCTGAGTTGTTAGCACAGAGCACCATGCGGGGCCCTAACAGAGCACCAGATCATGACCTGAGCCAAAGCCAGATGCTTAGCTGACTGAGTCACCCAGGAGCCCCAGATTAATGGTGACTTTAAGTTACAATTTCCATTTGATTATAAATTTTAAATGAAATACCTTTTATTCACTTGTTCTTAGTCTAGGGGATTTGATACATAAATAAATTCATATTACTGTTAAAACTATAAAAAAAATCATTCTTAAAAACTGCAAAAAGAATACTGGTTTTAAATTAAATGGTCATTCAATAATGGTGGTGTATCTTGTAACGAACTAACCTCCATACAGAGAATTGTTACAAATTCTGGTAAAAAAACTATTTCAAGACACAGAGGGTCTCTAAAGCAGATGTAGACTGAAGGTGGGCAGAAGGTGGCCCATGACAAAAGGAGCTGCATTGAACAAGAGCCACATTTATACAACTTCTCTTCCAAGGACACTCCCTTCCCTGTGAGGTACAGATGGTTGAACCTGAGCAGAAAGTAGCATTCTCATGAAGTGCTTCAATTATGAATTTCCTTTGGAAATTAAAGGAGGAAATCTTGGAAAGGCAGTAGCTAGAAGGATAGGAGGCAGACCACCCGAAATCAATTTATAAACTACTGGCAAACCAGGTCAACCAGTTGGCTGACCTCCAAACTGGACGTGCCCAAAGGAGACTGCAGAGGGGGGAGCAGACAGTAGCAGCTGGAAGGGTAAAAGAACTGGATGCATGTTCCAGCTGTTACCCAGCACAGAAAAAGAAAGAATGTGGGGTTTGAGTCCTGCCAGGAACCTTGTAGAGTAGAAGGAAAAACCTGAAATATTAAAAGATTGCAATCTAATGTAGCCAATATGACTTTGCTGTGGCTTTGGGTTTTGTCTCAGAAGACCAGATCAGTAATAAAGTGAGTAAATGTGGTCTAGACCACAGACTTGTGGGATTGATGGTTAACCATTTTGTGAACCATGATGAAGAATAATTGTCAGTGGGTTCGTAGCCATAATCGATCTGTGTCAAGGGTAATGAGATATTTTCATCAAGACGCTATCCAGTAAAATAGGGATTCTTTTACAGGGTGACCAAACGGGAGAAAGAGAAATAGTGAATCTCAAGTCATAAAGATCAAAATTCAAATGGCCCTGATAAGCTGAAGAAGTGGTTAGAATTTGGTAGAATGTGATTCAGTGGGCAAATGCTCCGGAAAGCAGATGAAAAAAGTATGAGAACATATAACAAAGCAAGTGACAGACTGAAAGAGTAGTTCTTAAAACTTTGGTCTCAGAACCCTTTTATTCCTTAAAAAAAATCTACTGTGAATTTCAAAGAGCTTTATTTGTATGAATCATATATATTAGAAATTGAAATTGAGGAATTTTGCAATACATTTAATTCATTTCAATTTTTAAAATGTTTTTATTTATTTCTGAGAGAGAGAGAGAGAGACAGCATGAGCAGGGGAGGGTCAGAGAGAGAGGGAGACACAAAATCCGAAACAGGCTCCAGGCTCTGAGCTGGCTGTCAGCTCAGAGCCCGATGTAGGGCTCGAAACCCCGAACCGCGGAATCATGACCTGAGCCAAAGTCAGGTGCTTAATCAACTGAGCCACCCAGGCGCCCCTATTTAATTCATTTCAAAGTAACAGTAATATCATTGTATATAAACACAAATAACATTTTTGTGAAAAATAAAGTAGCAGCTGGCAAGCATGGCATTATTTTACATTTTTGCAAGTCTTTTTAATATCTAGCCTACTAGAAGGCAGCTGGAGCCTCCTGTCTGATTTTATAGTCAATATGTTGAAATATCACATATTATGTAGTTTCTGGAAAATTCCACTCTACATTCATGAAAGATTGAAAGTGAAAACTGCAAATGCCCATCTTAGTATTATTTTGAATGTAGTTTTGAATTTGTAGACCATCTGAAATGGTCTCAAGGACTCCTTGGATACCTTCACAGAAAATTCATATGGAACATGAATATTTTCACATAAATATTGTGACTATAGGTCACTTCCAAGACTTCCTTTGACTTCCTTTTTTTTCTAGGCCTCCTTATCAGCAGTATTTCAATTTTCTTTCTTATAAATTTCAGTCAATCCCACAGAATCACTAATAACTTCCCGTGAATCTATATATCTCCACATCTCTGGCCATCTCGCTTTCTAAGCAAAGTGGACAACCAGATAGAATTTATCACTTGAAATTCCAACCACTGAGCGAACTCCCCTTCTTAGTCACTCTTGAGGGATGTCCCTCAAGCAAGATATAAAACTGCAGTATCCCTGGGGCCCCTGGGTGGCTCAGTCGGTTAAGTGTCCAACTTCAGCTCAGGTCATGATCTCGTAGTCCGTAAGTTTGAGCCCCACGTTGGGCTCTGTGTTGACAGCTTGGGGCCTGGAGCCTGCTTCAGATTCTGTGTCTCTCTCTCTGCGTCTTCCGCTCATGTCTCTCTCTCCCTCTCTCTCAAAAGCAAATAAACATTAAAGACATTAATAAAGAAATAAATAAATGATGCAGCATCCCACTTTGGGCCAATTTCAACATATTGCATGGAAATATCTCTAAAATAGACTTGAATATTCTCCTCAGTTCCCATGTGGTCATTGTTTTAGGGTGAGGGAGAAGTGAGTAATGCAGCACAAACAGAGGCACCAAAACCATGAGCCACTGGATTTTGCAACATACTATTGCCTTCAACACCTACTCAGACTTAACTTTACAATCGATGATGATCCGCTACCCACATTTATGGCTCAGTGGGTCATATAACACTTTGCTTATGATATAAACTCTATTCCCATGGTCACTAGGTATCGCTAGGGCCCAAGAGCAAACCAAGAATTTGTTCTTTAGAAAGAAATAAATATTTTCTGAGAAAAGTAAAGTTCCAAAACTCAAGGGACTTACACTGTGATTCTCCTAGTGGGTCTTCCCACAAGATCACTAGAGTTTCCCAATCTATCGTAGTGAATTGTGAACAGTGTTAGATTCACTATGATATAGGGTCCAATGAGTAAAGCTGCTTACAATGCAGCCTGGTTCAGTTGCTCCCGAATGTGATAAATTGTTGCTCTCAAAATCCCCAGAGTTCCTTTCTTAAGTGGTGGGAGTTTTGCAAACTTGTCTTTCACTTTGGATGTAATAGCCTAGCATGTCCTGTACTACAGGACTAACCAGAAACTTCTCTGAGATGACAGGCACATAAATTTTCATTGGGTTTATATTCCACCCCGGACAGGAATATATCTTCTCAGGTGTTAGGGCCTATTGTTATATAACAAATCATTACAAAACTTAGTGACTTAAGGCAACAACAATCATTTCATTATCTTTCAAGCTTGTGGTGAGTCACAAATGTGAGAAATGTTTGGCTGGGCAGTTCTGGCGCAGGATCTCTCATGTAGTTGCACCTCGATTCCGGCTGGAAAGGGAACAGATTGGATAGTGAAGCAGCTGGAGGAGAGCCAGGTATCTCTCTCTCTGTGCAGTCTCGGGTCTGTCCATATTATCTCTCTATTTCCTTATAGCACAGATGTCTTCAGTTTATATTGCAGGTGAAGGCATTGTATTGTACTGAATAGAATGGAAATCATTTCATATTTTATGAGCTAGACTAATAGGACACCTAGCACCACTTCTGGCTGAAGCAGCTAGAAAATCCCACCCAGCTTCAGGGAAGGGAACATAAGATCCCACTTGTAAGTGGAAAGAGTGTCAAAATCCCATTATAAGTAAAGTAGGTGGGGCTGGAGATATTGCTGCAGTCTTTTTGGGAAAATAGAATTTGCCAAACTACATTATCAAGGGCATGTACTAATTTTTGATATTATTAATATGAGGACTAGAGTGATGCAGACTGATGAGATGATCATAGCTTAAGTTACAGCAGTCAGTGGAAGAGTTGCATTGTTCTGAGGTAAAATGGCCAAAGTGTATGGCTGTGCCTTTTGGGGGAAAGTAGATTACTTCTGGTATTCTCTGTGTATTAGAATAGTTTCAGAAAAGCATTTTCTAGAAAAACAGCTGCATAGCAGATGTTGGGCTGTAATGATTTATTTTACTAGAAGGACTTCACCTAGAACAACAGGTATAATTTCAATCACCACCTGATGGGTTTGTAATGGTCTCTGGTCATTCTCCGAGACCCTTTCATCTATTCCATGGAGAAAGAAGTGACTTGTTTGTGAATAAAGTAGACATCTCTGAGTATTTTATGTCTTTGGATGAGGTGCTAATGTCTATTGAAGTTCACCTTGGGGTGCAGTACTGCTTATATTAGACATTTATAAAGACGCAGTACTGGAGTCTTATATTTGCCCCCTCCCTCCAATTGTCTTCACCCCTTTTGTCAGAGTCATGGTGGGGAATTTGCCAGCAGCTATGTTTGTCTTTACAATGATTCCTTCAGGAACCAAAGAAATAACTATGGAATAAAAATGTACATAGACATTGGGACCCACTGTAAGACAGGCTTTGGCTGAAACTCCACTTAACCCTTGACCTTTAAAAGCCTCCCCAGTGGCTTTCTGTGACTTAATTCAAAGTCAGTGGTCAATAATCCCCCAGTTTCTTGGTATTTATTTCCCCAATTCAGAGGGGTTTTGTTTTTTTCTGGTTTTGTTTTTTTGTTTTTGGCAAGTAGCTATAGATCTCTTTGAGAATGCATAGAAGAAAATTTGTACAATATATAATCATTTCCATGTCTTAGGGTCTTTCTGCAAGCATTTGTGAGTTAGCTCATATCTCGGTATCAAGTGACCATGACCATCACTTATATGCCTCAAATCACACCTTCATTTCCAGATTTACATTTGTTTGTTTGTTTGAGGTTTCATAAACTAAGCAAGGCTTTATAAGCCTACACATGTTTTAGAGTCCTAGGGATCCCATGATCAGTTAACAACCAACAAATACCTTTATGGGCCGAACTATTGTGATTGCTGCACTAGCCTACGTACTGTTTATTTTGGTAACAGATAACTGTTCCCTGGTGATTAATTACTGCCACTGTTATGCTGCCAAATGGAGATGCCACTGAACTCTAAGTCAGAGAACCTGTTTCAAAGCTAGGACCTTTTGAAGCTGGTGTCTGAGCCTAATGGAAACATTTGTCCCTGAGCATTTTTCGAAAATATTTGTTTTTACATAGCTAATACATATTTTAGTCCTTGGTTAGGGAAGTGTCCTTGGGGCCCTTTCTGTGTACATGGTAAAGGGGAAGGTGAGAGTCAAATTCATTTAAAGTCAATTACAAATTGAGCAAAACTCAATTAAAAATTCTTATCTGCCTAAGCCTTTGGATTCTTCCTTTTCATTATCTGAGGAATTTCCAGTAACTTGAACTCATTTTGTATAGGCATCATTGAAACGAGCTGGAAACAGAAAAAGGTAGAGCTTTGGTCCTACACTGCTTCACAGTTAGCGGCAGTGTCAAGTGACCCCAGGATTATTTCTCAAGCGTATTGTATTGTACTGCAAAACCCAGTAAATGAAGAATTACATTTTTCATATTACTCTGAGGTTAAGGTTTGGGATACTAATCAAATACATTTGTGCTGACTAGGAACACCGAGAGAAGATTTGAAGGAAGAGAGACTAAAAGTAGATCATTAACTATATACCATATAAAAGCCATTATAGGCAAGTATCAAAATAAATTGAGCTGAGACCCAGACCTTTGAAACATTTTATCATAAAGTATAAAACTGAGATTTTTCTAAATTTTCATATCACCCTGAGCAAAAAGTGAGAGTTTCCTGGAGTGTCTATAAAATGAAGTAAACTTTGTTTAGTTTTCATTTTTCTGTATGCTTGATAAAATACACGTTAGTGTAGCAATACAAATAATTTACAAAATAAATGTGAAGAGAAAGGCTATTTGCTTTCAAAAGTTTACCAATGAAATGTATTTTCAGAAAATTTGAATACTACTGATCTAGAAGACAGAGGACTATGCCAAAAATTATCATGTACAGTACTTCAGTTTAAAAAGCAAGCAAAATTCATATATATTTATAAATTCATATATATTCACATACATATTTCTGTAAGTGCTATTATTATTAAAAAATTCAGTGCCAATGGCCCAACTTTTAAACCTTCTTCAGATGTGAACATATAACTGCTTACTTGTATACTTTGAAAGACATTTATTTCCATTCCCTGAATCTATGATTTTGACAACCAGTATTATGATAAAGATGTACGTTAAGAAAAAAATTATCACTGTTCTCCTTCAAAAGGGATATTTGAATAATGTATATAACAGATGTGATAAAGAGTGGACCAGAAAGACCAGGTAAAGCCTATCAGGCACACTTCAAATCCTGCATCAGGTTTTCAGCCAGATTCCTAGACATGCAAAACACTTCTTATCAAACAAAAGGACTTAATCTCAAAGATCAATCTTCCAACTTTCATTCCTTATCATATATCTTGTGATGGGCATAAGAACAGTAGTTCTGAAGACTAATTCTATAAAAATAATTCTGGAAAGAACATAAGGAAAGAATGCAGGTCTTTTTATATTAAATCAATTACACCAATGAATTTTAGGCAAAGTCAGATAGTTTTCCTAAGAAATATAAATCACCTAATAGTAACATATTAAGACAGTGAGCATAATACAAAAAAAAAAATAATGTCATGTAAAGTACTTTTCAATAGCCTTTCTTATTTTCTTAAAAACGAAATTGGAATTGCTGTATAGCAAGAGCAGATCTATTTTTTTCCTGAGCCGTATATTTTAAAGTCACGATTTAATAGAGACCCTTTATCTTAAATCCCTCTATTCCTCAAAAGTTATATACTTTTTCCTTGACCTTTTCATCACTCTACCAGAATAGAAATGATGAAACTTGGGACATAAAATCATTAGCCAAAATTACCTCATGTATACTCAAATCATAATAGGATATGGATATTGAATGATTAGGATTTATGAATATCTAAAATATTTTTAACAGACTCTTTCCAATTTTTTCCCAATTAGACTGATTCTTTAAAATGCAATAAAAAATTAAAATGAAGTGAAACACTGCATCTGCTCATCTAAAATAAATCAGATACATTGAAAATTTAGACCTGTGGAAGACCACCTAAATGGTAAAGGTGTCTCCTTGGAAATAATCCACTCTACAGAAACCTACAGAAACAATGTTCTTAACACATTTGTTGTTCAGAAGCCAATAGCCACCTGCATGCATCTGAATATTGCTCACTCTGAGATATGCTACTTTGAACTGATGTGGGAAATTTGCAAACTGAATGCTTCAGTCAGTTTGGCTAGCCTCTAAACTTTTTTTGCTCCATGCTCTCTCTTATACTGTGTAATACGAATTACATGAGCAGCACTTTTTGGAGTAACAAGGGACTCTGATTCATAATAAATGGTGAAATGCCCTTCTCTGCCAGTGACGAAAGTTTTCTAGTCCTAGAAGGGTAAGGACTCTGTTTCTTCCTATATTTTCCCTTGGATAATAATGATAACAAAGCAACATCAATCCAACACTCTTACTCAGTTCTTACTAGATGGTGCCAAAAGTTTACCATTTTCATGTATTACTCACTCTCAGAACTCTGGAAGGTAGGAATTATTCCAGGGCTCCAGTCCAGGTGAGGAATGAAGGCTAAAGGGAGGTTAAGCAGACCACCCAAAGTGGAACAGCTGTAAGTGTCACTTTGAGCTATCTGATCCCAAAGTTCGCACTCTTAACCACTACTTTGTATAGCGTCTCCTGGAAATGAAATGTCATATCTAATACCAAAGGGAGAATAGCTTTTATAGAGTCTGATGTTCACCTTTGACTAATTTTTTTTCTCTATACAATTCTAATCATGACATGAACGGCCCTGGGGTGAGTTCTTTCCAGATCTCTCATGTTGTTCTTGATGAGTGAGTGCTTACAGAGATTGTGGCTTCCCTTTCCTCTGTCATCTGCAAATGGGTTGTATGTGACAAAGCAACACCCAGAATCCAGGCCTTCTCTCCAAGGCTCATTCAAACCCAGGACTGAAGAAATTCTGGGGATAGTTAGGAGAGTATGATTGAGGAAAATCATAAATTTATACAGTATGTTTTCTCTCAGGCAAAAGTGGACAGAATTATAGTCTTTAATACATTGTTATAAAATGTACATTAGTTATGCAATCTGATCTATAAAAATAATGAATTATAAAAATAAAGGGGTATTTATAAAGAAACTTCATTAAAATTTCCCTTTGAACATCTACAATAGTATCTACCTATGAATATTATTCAATGAACAGATATTTTTAGTATTTTTAAGAGATACATATTATTTGCTTACCAATGTCATGAACACATTTATTTCACAAATATTGCGTATTTACTTAATCAGTTCAAGTAGATTTTTTAAATACCAGTTTAAGGTACTTGTATATTTAACCATTAAAACATGAGAGAATGTTTTAAATTGCATTTTCTCAGTGATTTGCAAGGAATTCAGGTAGGGGTGGATATGAAAAATGAGTCCATCTTCCTAGTTTTCAGTGCATTATATATAAATAAAATTAAACTTGTCAATAAATAAGACTAGTCGTTAAATAATAGCCATTGAATGGAAAAGAAATACTAAATCTGTTTGAATCAAAGTAATGCCATTTGGCAGAAAATGTTAATTAAAAATAAATGTTTTGTTTTATACATTTTTTTTTAGTTTATCAAACACATGTACCACATCTAAAGATATCTTTTCACACAAGTCTTTTTTGCTACATTCTCTTCCCTATCAAACTTCACATAAGCAGCAAATTAATGTGTCTGGTGACAGCCGAACAACTTGATCTTTTCTGAATCCAAAATAGGATGAAGAGTTTGGACTTTTCCTTGAATGAAGCCCTCAGTGTGATATAGAAAAAAAAAAAAATCCCACATATTTCATCATCTTCCTTTTCTGTACAATATAATCCTGGAATGGCAATCCTGGCCAAGATCTCAACATACATAGGTATATGACTGGCAAAGTGCCCTAACAGCAAGTGTTCGGTTAAAGCTTTCACAGTTCCAAATATATATATATATTCTTCAGGAAAAGTGACAGTAGGCCTTAGCAAATTCAATCTCATTGACAATTATTCTATAAGGCACACAATAAAAATGCATTGATTTGAAAAATTATGCAGAATGGACAGAAATACAAAATAATCCAGTGAGTGGACATATTCTGGGCTACCGTATGCAAGGTTGGTGAGATCCACAGAAAGTAAAAAATATTGCTAGATCCCCTCCCTCTGGTTGTTCACCCATCATGCACATTCTCATTACATCATTACATCAGTGCATGTGGTATTGATGCTGTTTTTGTCATTTTCCTCATTACCGGTCCAAGCATCACTAAGAAAGACCATAACAGCAAGGTTTTAGGTGTGAATTTTAGCATAAGAAAATTATTTGAACCAGAAAATCTAAAAAAAATTGCAAGTATGGAAATATTCTTAATCTATATAAAGTTCACATGGAAAGCCAGTTTTTAACTGAATTTTCCCAGGATATAGCAGGATATTTCAGAACCATGCCATAACCTTAAGAAGTCCAAATAGTTGGGTTCCAACGTGTAACTGGTGTTATCTATGGGATGGCAGTGTGGACATTTATCTCAATGGAGAACATTTTTCAAAATAAGGGCTGAACCCACATTTCTTCCCACTGCTGTTTCTTATCTCATGAATTCTCTAAAGTTACATAAGCAGCTCATCTACATTATCAAGAATGTCCCTAAATAAGACACCTTTTAAATCTCTCTCATCCATCACTGCCAAAGTGATGGTCTCATTTCGGCTGCCCCGCCAAAGGAATTTGAGCAGATTATTTTCCATTTTCTGCAAAGCGTGCCTTGCCTCATGACCCACTCTGAGTTCCCTCAGTTAGCCCACCAACAGTATACTCGCCTCTTCTCTACAACACAAAATAAAAATGATCGTCTTTAAGCCTGAAAAACAAAATAGTTTCTAGATTAGCCAGGGTCCATGTTACATACGTGAAATATGGCGAAAGGCTGAAGACATCATTCTCAGTATCTCACAGCTCTTACAGTTTTGTTGAAATACTCTACTGGATAGGGCCTTGAATTTGTGACTGGTTAAACAATTAGATCTTGCCGGGTCTTGGTTTCCACACATAGATAGGGGTAAGTAATAATAGAATATAAGAAATAAGCCATCGCTATTTCGGGGAGCAAGTGATATGTGTGAAAATCTTGGCAAATTGTGAAATCACTCAAGTTATTATGAAGTGCTATTAGTACAGCTGATGGTTATGTCACTAACTCCATAGAGCAGCACAAAGAAACACGGATCTGATCTGGTTTGTGGACGGTGAAGGGGCTATGGGGCACACATATCCTTACTGTAGAATGAAGTTTGAAAGTGGAAAACCATACTCAGGTACTTAGAAAAGTCCCTCATCTAGTTTAACACTCTCATGAATACAAAGACTTCTTACTGACTTTTAAAAAACTTTTAAATGTTTATTTATTTTTGAGAGAGAGAGGTAGGGGAGAGGGGCAGCGAGGGAGGGAAACAGAATCTGAAGCAGGATCCAGGCTCTGAGCTGTCAGCACAGAGCCTAGGTGGGGCTTGAACTCGCAAATCGTGAGATCATGACGTGAGCTTAAGTTGGAGCCTTAACTGACTGAGCCACCCAGGCGCTCCGCTACCGACTTTAAGTTCAATTCAAACAATGGCTTGTTACCACCTGTACAGGAAGGCTGGATGCTAATGGCATCCACAGGAGTCAATACTCAGGCCAGTTCCTCACACTGCTTGTGTTCTGCCGAAAACGCTCGCTAGTTTCTACTTCTTCCTTTAGATACAGTGTCAGCAAAGTTATGAAAATCAGAGGACACTTAAAAACAAAACCAAAATAAGCACGAATCTGGCAGAAATTTAGGGTGTGAAGGGAATTTTAACGCAAACCAAAGCCTGTAGTTTGGCCAGATTTAAGCAGGCTGTCAAGTTCCTCTCCATAGAGAAATGAACGCAGTCTGGGGGAGTAATGTTATCTGCAAAGTTGCTGAAATTCATGAACTGTGTATGGCTTGGAAGGACTTCATACTATTAAAAATATCTTCCAGAGGGCATGTCTGGCTCAGTCAGTCAAGCATGCAACTCTTAATCTTGGGGTTATGAGTTTGAGCCCCACGTTGGGTGTAGAGATTAGTTAAAATGTTAGAAACACCTTCCATAATGTATCAGTTTTCTAAGACTGTCATAACAAATTACAACAAAATGGGTGACTTAAAACAACAAAATTTATTCTTTCAGAGTTCTGAAGCTAGAAGTAGTATTGGTAGGTACTGGTAAGATCACATTCCCACTGAAAGATTTAGGGAAGAATCCTGCTTCCTTCTTCCTAGTTTCTAGTGGCTCTTGGCAATGCCTGGCTTGCAGATGCCTCATTCCAATCTCTGCCTCCATCTCCACATGGTCTCCTTCCTTTGTGTCTCTGCATCCAAATCTCCCTCCCCTTTCTCTTATGAACATACCAGTCCTCGGTTTTAGGCACTATGCTAATCCAGGATGAGCTTAACTTGATCACACATTGTTGGTTCAAAACCTCCTCAGAAGTTTTTCAGGTATAATCTGAAAACAGGCCCCATATCCTGAGGTCAGAGAGAGACCAAAGAAAGAGGCAGGCCACTCCAAACTGCTAGGGCCAGCTTTAATAAGCAAGGGAATTTGTATATGAAGCTTTCCTTGGGCAGCTGCAAGATGCGGTCTCTCCACCCACCTACCAAATCTTGAAAGTTTATATAGAGGCCTTATCATAAACTGTCCAGATGATCTCATCACCACAATGCTGTCTCAAGGTTGTGTCCTTGGGACAGCTTCTGGTAGCAGGGAAGTTCAGCAAAATGCACATTCTACACATAGGGGAGGGGGTAAAGAGGGTCTGAAAGCCAGATTCCAGCTTACAGGTCAACTGGAGGTCATGTCCTCTGGATGACCTCCCCTAACACATCTGAAAAGACCTTATTTCCAAATAAGGCCACATTCACAGGTACTGGGGACTAACCTTGAATGTATCTTTTGGGGGGACGGAATTCAAACCACTGCACCTAGTAAAAGAAGGATTTCATTCAAACCTGAAATATTGGAGGAGTCATAGATAAAACAAAGTGAATTAAGAATTAGTGATTAAAGTACTAAAGCAGACCTATGTGTGTTTCTTGAAAATTGGCTTCAATCTAAGTATATAATCTTTTAGAAAACTAGTATGTACTATTCACTTGTATATGCACAGGAAATATTAAAAAGTTGAGAGAAAACATTAAACATGAACAAAATAACAGTTGAAATAAGTAATACAATAAATGAGTTTTATAGTCACATAAATTCCATGGAAAAAAATAATATGAATCAGAAAGTACAGTACTATCCCCAAAATCATGAGGAAATTATAAAGAGCTAAAACAAAAGGGAAATCTATGAGTTACGGAATATAGAAATAAAAGTGTCAATATCCAGAAGATAGATTCCTTAAAGGAAAGAAAAATCAAAGAGTGCAGGATATATCTAACAAATAATGAAAGTAAATTTCCTAAAATCAAAGGAAGATGAAAAACCTCAGGTTGAAAGGTCTTATCAAGTACCAAATAGGAAAAAAGACTTGTGGAAACATTATGGTGAAGTTTAAGAATATCAGAGATGGAGAAGGGCACCTGGGTGGTGCAGTCAGTTAAGGCACTGATTCATGATCTCAACTCAGGTCATGAGTTCTTGAGTTCAAACCCCACATCTGGCTCTGTGAGGTGTGTAGCCCACTTGGGATTCTGTCTCTTCTCTCTGTACCTTCCCTGCCTTGTGGGCACGTTCTCTCTCTCTCTTTCAAAAGAAATAAGTAAACTTAAAAAAATAAGTAAACTTAAAAAAAATAAGTAAACTTAAAAAAAGAATATCAAAAACAAAGAGAAAATTAAAAAATATTTCTATTTTTTAGAAATAGAGAACCAACAAGGAAATGAAAATCCAATGGACATCAAACTTCCACTCCTAATTTAGATTCCCTCTGTTTTAAATGTTGGAATTTGGGGAGCCTGGGTGGCTTAGTCAGTTGAGCGTCCGACTTTTGCTTAGGTCATGATCTCACGGTTCGTGCGTTCGAGCCCTGCGTCGGGCTCTGTGTTGACTGCCAGCTCGGAGCCTGGAGCCTGTTTCAGAGTCTGTGACTCCCTCTCTCTCTGATCCTCCCCTGCTCACGCTGCCCCTCTCTCTCCTAGAAATAAATAAAACATTTTTTAAAATGTTGGAATTTAACTGAGAAAATAAGAGGTCCACAAATGTTGAGGTATCTGGGAAGCTCAGAGCAAATTCTGCTGATAGAAGCCACTCTCAATTCTATTTTTTAAATCTTGAAACATGTAAATATTTTAGCCATAGTACTTTCACACATTCTGTCTTTTTGTTCTATCCAAAGGGCCTTTCTCTGAAAGTTTTATAAAAGAAAATTTTATACTTTTGAATGTTTTGCCAAACATAACTGCTACAAAGCCATAGTCATCCTCAATTCTATTCCACCGTGGCCTCGAGTATAAATTTATCCAGCTAATGATAGGAATGCCAATGAAAAATTCTTCCTGTAAGTCAAGACATTTAAGATAACCATTGTTTAACTTGAAATTGTTTAGTTTGAAAATTGAAATTTTTCTTCATCTTTCATTGTTTGATATATGCAATTCTTCCTCTCCTTCTGTGGTAATAATTTTAACTGTCCTCTTGTTTATGATCTATGTTTTCAACAATGGCAATTAGCCAAAAGTCTCAAAAGATTAAATTTTGTGGTATTTGATATGTTGAATGCTTTAATCAAAGGCTGCTGGGTAATTATGAAAAAAATTAATATTTATTTCTGAGAGAGAGAGAGAGTGAGAGAGTGAGCACAAATGGAGGGGAAGAGGGGGAGAGAGAAAGGTTAAGAGAGAATCCAAAACAGTCTACATGCTGTCAGAGCAAAGCCCGACATGGGGCTTGAACTTATGAACCGAGAATTGCATGCTTAGCTGCCTATGCCATCCAGGCACTTTCAAAGTAATTTTGAACAAAATTTAGTGAATTCATTTACAAAATAAAAGTTCTTATTTTATTATCATTAGTAGTAGTAGTAGTAGTATGGCACACTGAGATTGTAAAGTTTACAAATTCAACATTTCTGTAATTGAACTGATTATGGGCAATAAGGAGAGAAAGCATGTGCTGTTATTTTAAAGTGCTTCTCCTAAATTCAGCATTAGCTTCTTCACAACTATGTGGTAGTTCATTTATTCTACCCAGGTAATATATACAAATTTTTGTAAATTTTGACAAGTCTTGATTTCAACCTTGATTGGTAGAGTATCAAAGATTGTACTGGGATCTGTGAGTTATGTATGCATTACAGTCAATTCCAAATACAATTCACTGCAATCAGTCTCTTAATTTAGTCGGTTTCTTTCCTTACATCATGATACTGCATTACTCCAAAATTTATATTCAAATAATTTAATCTTCAATGTTGAAAATTTTAACTATTTTTATAATATTTTTTAAGTTTATAATAAAATTTACAAGAATTGCAGATATTTCAACTTCTTTTTTAATGAACATTTGAAGCTTTACTTTGATTACACGAACTGAAAATATTGACCTATGATTGGAAGTAATTTGACTGATTTTTCTATTTGAGACATTTAATGACAATGATGTAAAAGTCGCATCCTTTGATTGTTTGTCAGATTCTTCTAATTAACAGGCCCAACTTAACTAACATCTATCTTTCACTTTTCATTAATGCACAGGAAACCACCCATTCTAAACTGTGTAAAATAAATTTAGAAGAACAATCATTCGATCTAAATGAATAATCATGTGATAAAAATAAAGCACACTTCCTGCTTCCTGCTACTATTCATGTTAAATTATCATCCTTGGGTATTTCTTTTTAATAACTACTAAGTTTTGAAGTATATATTGTTGTTTCTGTAGCAAATTTGTATCTTCTGGTTCTCTTGCAGTTAGTGATAATCATGACGACACTCATAATGGATGGTAAATGTTTATAAATATTTGTGCAAGTCACAGAGTTATTATCACTTTCTTGGGAAACAGAAAATCAGTACTTAATTTTAACTAAACACGCACTTTCATTTCTCATTTAGCTTGTTGCTATCATAAAAGTTTACTGGGGGAAAATATATTATGAAATAAGAAGAAACAGTTATAGAAGTATACCTTAAAATTATTGACAAAACCACCGAAGCAAGGGTGTTCAGATTGTTATTGATATACTCTACTGCAGAACTTATCAGCCTTCACTTCCCAGACATATATCATGAACACCTAAATTATAATTCCCTGTGTTTCCAATGGACTCCAACTGATTCTACCAACTGGCTGCTGACTTGTGTCTTCATGCATCTCACAGGCCACAGCATAACTTGCTTCTCCCACCACCATCCCTGTAATTACCAATGTCCAAGAACACTTCATTTTCTCAGTAAGAGCACCACTTGCTGTTTGCAAAAGGGAGGGGTTGATTGAGTGCGTCTGGAAAGGACTGAGAAAGAACATGGATCATGTTCCCAATTTAACAGTGTGTGAGTGAGAATTCTGTTAACTGCATATACATCCCACACGCGACAAGAAGACACCAGCTGGAAAGGCAAAGTGAAGGTTTATCGAACACATCCAGCTTTATTCTAATACAACTGTAACTAATAATACCCTATTTGAAAGTAATAAATTCACAATGAATGCTAGACAGAGGCAAGGCACCAGATTCCAACCTGTGATTATAGGATGTCTAGTCACTCCATGTTTAAGACTTATATAATAATTTAGTACTAAAGATGCCAAAAAGCCTTCCATATAATTGAACATATAATTGAACAATAAAGTGATTAATGCCATTGCCTATTCCTGATGGAAGATAAGAGGAGTTCCAATTGCCCCCTGATTGCATCTTATTTTATTGCAGGAAAAGTTTGAAAAAGAAAAAGTAGCAGTTACTTAAAAAACTATAAACTCAGAAATGGCAAAACTCAGAGTGCCAATAACTAATTTTAAAATAATCTTTTGAAATAAAAGAACCCTTATTTTAGGATAGCACGTTGAGAACAGAAGTATTAACCGTCTAGTAGGTTAACGTTATCCCAAATTAGACACCTTTCAGATTGGCTATAGGTGTCAAAAATGGGGCTGGCAATTTTCTGCATAACTCAGGGTTCATACCAGCAGATCTGCAGCACAACGATCCTTTTGGCCAATTCCTTCCCAAGAAAGATGTTACAACTGCAGTTACCTGGCAGCTTTTACGATCCAAAACATCATAATTCTTTACTTAAAAATTTTTATCTCAAGATCGTGGACACACAGGATAGAACATGTGCCGTTATTACAACACTAAATCTGTTCACTAACTTTAGGTAAAAGAGAATGAAAGTGAGTTCACTGGAATTAACAATTGACGTGTTTTGAAACTGAGACCATTTTGAGGTCATCAGATTTGTTCCTATAGGTCTTTTGTTCCCTGAGTTTCAGGGAACAGCACACATGCATAAGTGCCCAAGGTGCTTTGAGACTAAAAGGTGGCCTTTTGCTGGGAAGACAAGTCTGGAGAAAAGACAATTAGGCCATGGAAAGCCGAGGCCATAGTAGTTTCTCCTGGATCCTTTAACCCTTTATTACTTGCTTGATTTCATTATTAAAAATGTCCCCTTTAGATTAAGGTGATCTTTCTCGTAAGAGCTATGTAGTAGTATCTAAAAAAAAGATGAACTTGAGTCAAGAAATAATGGGTTTTCTACTGTAGAGGTTAAGCATGAGTTAGAAGATCTTACTCAAAAGCCATTCTTCACCAAATTATCACATGTCTTTGCTATATGTTTTCAATACCATAAATTTTGCACAGCACTATGTGGTACCGTAAGGATTCCATCCTGTGACCCACAGCATCTCTCTGTGAGCTCATAGTCAAACCTATGGAGAGAAGCAGTGCGATTGAATGTATGACCTCATCCCCTCCCAAGTTCAAAACTTGAGGCTGCCAGGTAACATATAAAATGATGTCAGAAATGAAGTTTGCATTCGGAGCCTAAATGGTCTATTTCCTTTTCCCACTCAGCCATTTTAATGTTTTGTTTTTGTTTTTGTTTTCCCAGAAAAGTTTGTGAAGTCTTCTGCAGTGAGGGCTTGCTCATGCCAAGTGGAAATATATCAAACTCTGCTGATACCTATGGAACTGACATAGTTGTAAGACACTCCTTTATTTCTTATTCATGCTCCTTACTGACCTCCTTTAATGGCTTAGAAGAGGAAGAATAAGCACTCACTGGCTGCTCCTTTGTTATGTGTAATGAATGGCTGTGGTGGGCCATTAGAAGCCCCTCACAAAAAGTTTTAGGCCTTTTGCAAAGCAGCCGGATCGCCTGTGCAAAAAACCAGAGAAACAATAGCCCTCAATGCGTGACCAAGAAAAGATGCGGAAAAATGGAGTGTTCTGACTAAGGCAAGACCAGTTCCCTAATATCACTTGACTGGTAGACTTTATCCTTTCTTTAAGTACCTAGACAAGGGAGGGGCAGCTGTATGGGACTCCAAATATTTCTTCCTCACTGTCTGGACACAAACATATCAGAGGAATTGCCTTGGAAGAGTGGAGGGGGCCTTTAAGAGTGTGTGCAGTCCATACCCTGCTGAGCCAGAGAAAGGAAAATTAGACTCATCAGAAATAGGAGGCACACTTGCCTACCTCCCATCGGCTTTCTTTTGTTGTACCAGCACAGAAAGTGCCTTTTAAAGCAAAATGATTTACAAACGAAGTATACAACTTCTCTCCAATATAATCTTTGACACCTAACTCATGAGTGGACCCTATTTGACTTTTTGAAAACTGTACTGTCAAACATGATAGAACATCAAAAGCAGCTATAAATATCCCACAGGCCTTGAGCAAAATCATGTGGAACTCCAAATGCCATTAATCTTTAAAGAGCAACCTGCCCAGCAATTTGCTTTAGAAGCCTGATGGTAGTGCTCCAACAGTTTGGCCTGAACAGAAAGTTGTGGATTGCTGAAGTCATGGATATCAATTTTGAACAAGTTGGTCCTGGAGCACGGGAGACGAAAAGACTACCCACAACTATGAGAGAGACCGATGTGCTTAAAGCAATGAAATAGGAGGAAGAAAGGAATTGAAATTAAAAAAAGGTGGTTTTTTTTTAATGTCTTGTTTTTGAGAGAGAAAGAGAAAGAGAGGTGGGGGGAGGGGCAGAGAGAGGGAGACACAGAATCTGAAGTTGGCTCCAGGCTCTGAGCTGTCAGCACAGAGCCCGAATTGGGACCCCAACCCACATAGGATTCTTGAGTATCTAATTACTGAGTTGACTTCCTTGCATAGGTATTGTCATTCTGCAAGGCACTGTGCTCTGGGGTTTCTGAAGGAAAGATAGGAAATCAGCTTCTACTGAGCACAAGCCATTGGACAAGCCTTCAACATCATCTTGCCCTTTCATTCCCATGATAATTTTGTGAGGTTCATTAGAAGCTCTCAACACATCTTCACTTACTAGACATTGGAATGACTGGTTTTCTTCATCTTCCCCATATGCCAAGGGATGTGTGTAGCCAGCTGGGAGGCTGTGCGGTGTGCTCACTGGCTTCTGCTCTCACCTTTTGAGTTGTTTGCCTGCCAAACACCAGTTGCATCACCTTTCAAACCACTTGCAATTATAATTAGGTAATCTAATGAAATAGTTAACATATCAATGAAAAAGGGAAAATGAAAACTGTTGTTTCTATGAAAACTGAGCTGAATGATCTAAAAGGACTCATTTTAAAGGCAGACCAACTAAAACAAAAAGTTGTAATCAAATTTACCACAGGCCACACTCTTGTAAAAGCGTAAAAAATAAATAAAGGGTGGAGATAAATAAAGGATGGAGATAATTTGAGTTGGAATGAAAATCTGGAATGATTGTTTACTTAAACTGAAGTCTAAGACTTTAATCCGTTTAAATACAAAAACAAAAACTCAAGATCACTGACAATTCATCATGGGTGTTGCTTTTCCAAGAAAGGAAGGACACCAACGTTATGTAGAAAAATGTTTTAACCCTGCACGAAAATATTGGGTAGTAAATGCACTTTTGTGGGTTTTAAAAAATATTGCTGGTATAATGCCTATTACTGTTCAAAGGTACACACTTAAGCTGTTTTTTGTTTGTTAGTTTGTTTATTAACCAAGTACTTGCCCTCACTGGGTCAGAATGAAGACTGCCGCTAAATTCTGAGCCCCATTTTATCGACGAGGAAACTGAGAATCAGAAAGAGTAAGTTGATTTCTCAAAAAGCTACAGCTGTTGAATGGCTAGACACAGCTAGACTTGGCTTTCTGCCCTATCTAAAATGGAATTCGTTAATTCTGTGGTTACACCTTTCAAATTCCTATTGATTCCTTGCTTGTCATTTCACCCTGTGTTTCTTTCCTTCTATGAACCAGCTCAGAGCGTTGCAGGCTTCGTCCAGCCTCCAGTCCAGCGCTGAGGAAGCATCAGCACAGAACGCCTCAGCCTTTGAGTTCCTCCTGAGCCCTACATCCTGGAACTTCCCTTCTCCCCAGCCTCTCCAGGCTGACTTCTTTGGGCTGATTTACTGAGCTCTTGCTGGATCTCTACTACCTCATGCTCTATAGTTGGTAAACTACTTGTAGCAGACCTTAAACGTGACCTGGCATCCTCAACTTCTGCCTGGACCTGATGCCTGCAACTTCCACTTGTCGTAGAGAGCATTTTAGACACCCATCATTTCATCTTGTCCAGATGATTCTTTGTGACCATTTGCTCTGATTTCAAGGAGGTCATGTTTTCCTGTATCATGGTAAGAAAACACAGTAGAAAACTTTCCATTTCTTTTAATTCCAAAGTCACACTTACAATCTGAAGCTTCAAAATCTTAGCCCCATCTCTAAATATTTTCATAGGCTCTATCTTAATCTTGTCTGTTACTGGGCCCTGGAGAGAGCTTTCCGTCCCCGGTGAAGAGGCAAAGTAATCAGCCGCAAACTCTTTTCTTCACCCTCTTCTTGACTCCCCATTCTTAACTGCCTCTGGAATTAGGGCATTCTCAGTCAAAACCTAAAAAGAGGACTTAGAGAGACTAGAAAGTGACCTGTATTTCAGGCTATTTGATTAATATGAACCCACAGCAAAGATGAGCGCTCTCTGGAGTTCTACGTGTATCACACTTGCCGGGAGCCGCATCGGCCTCTCTGGATGGCAGTCACGGCAAGGAAATGGCAGTGTTTGCACAGCGCCTGCCATGAGAAATGAAAACTGGGATCTCCTGCTACTACTGGCTCATGTTGTGCTGGTATTGACCAGGCCTCACAATATTCCATATCAGACCCATATTCTGAACACAGATACCTCATAAGGAAAAGCATATTCCTGCCTTTGCAAGAGAGATTTTAGATGAAAGCTCTATGGATGCTTGTCAAAAGGCTCTNCACTGAACTCTTCTCCACCAATCCACCACTCTGAAGAGAGAAATAATTGTAACTAACCAGAACTTAGCAGCTATTTTACTTTCTTTAAAGATTAATTTTGAGTATGAAATAAAACAGTGGAATGTCAGGGGTTTATTCATTTCTTTGGGGGGCATAAGTAAGCAGCTAAAATGGGGATTCATAAACGATGGCCCAGCTTAACCCTAATATTTCACTGTTCCCACATTGTCATGACACAGCTGTACAGAACAGTGTGAAATCATCAGAAATAATGAGTTGTCTGTGAAGATGGTGCAGGCTGAAATCCTAATGAGCTATTTAGGCCGAGAAGCTTAAATATTTTCATTACTATAGTCGGAGCTTATACAAATGAATTTATGGGTATAAATATAATTTAAAAACTGGAAAATGGTAAAAGGAATATTAAATGAAGTTTCCTCTTCCATGTTTAGGCCCAATTTGAGTTGTCATACCAAAACCCAAACCTTTGCCCCGTATCCCTCAACAAAGAAATAACTTCAGCCCTTTGCCAAGAGAATTTGCTTCTACTGACTTTTCATATCAATGAATAATGATCTCTAGGTTCTCAAGAAAATATTCTGGAGGACAGAACATATTTTCATTTGGGCTGAATCTGGGCTTATAAGTGAGGGGGAAGACTCTTGTGTTGAGCTGTTATACGCTGAGTCTATTTCTCACAGCAGTTTAGCCTGCCCTACCCAATACATATGATAATAGTATGGATTGGGAGGGAAAGGTCTGGAATGGTAAGTTGGATGAGGTGCAACAGCGTGGACCACCCTTCTACCATTGAATACTGTCACTTGCCATGACACTGCTACTCCAAGAAGCCCCATACGTTGCTTCTCCCAGCCCCAACCAAGCTTGGGGAATGGAATTGGAGAGACCAAAAAAGCAATAAGTTACCCCAGCCCTGGGTGAGCTGCTGGAAGGTTAGGACCCCAAAGCCATGTGGAGGGCCCTTCCCAAATGTTTGACTCTAGCCAAACAATCACTTGAATTAATTGGGACCAAATTGGGATTTTCTAGTTCAAATGTACCATAAAAGCCAGCACTTTCATAACTAATCCAACTTACCTGTGGGGTTTCTAGTGACCCCTGCAGCAACAGAGCCACTGGGTGCTTAGGGAGGGATATTTAAATAAAGGGGCTTCACCAGAGGCTGCCAGGGTTAACCTGTGGAGCAAGCACTTTGTTTTACAGGAAAATGCTTTTCCTTTCTTACTGGTGACCGTAGAAAGAACAGATATGTGATATGTAGGTGTGGTGAGACACACCTATGGTACAGATGAGAATATTTGCATCCAAAACACAACTTAGAATTAGCAAAGGGAAGGCAAAATAAATAATGATCCAAAGAAAATTTTAGATACCTACTGTATGTTAGATAGAACACTAAAACTATTGGGGAGCCTGGGTGGCTCAGTCGGTTAAGCGTCCAACTTCGGCTCAGGTAATGATCTCATGGTTCATGGGTTTGAGCCCCACATCGCGGGCTCTGTGCTGACAGCTAGCTTAGAGCCTGGAGCCTGCTTCAGATTCTGTATCTCCCTCTCTCTCTGATCTTCCCCTGTTCACGCTGTCTGTCTCTCTCAGAAATAAATAAAACATGTTTAAAAAAAAAAAGAACACTAAAACTATCATGTTAAATAAAGACCATTAAACACGCTTCAAGTTCACAAACATTTAGGAATCACATCCTGAAAATAACACATAACTTAACTCAGCCTTTTTAAACACTACTGAGTGCCTCTGTTAGATCATGTCAGAGTTCAGATTTTCTGATATGACATAATAGCCTCCTAAATACTGTCTGAGACACCTAGGGAGATAAATGGAGTACTCAGTAATGTTTGTTAAATTTTAGCAAATCTTTGTGATTCTCAAATATCATAATGAGGATAGAAGTGTGGACAATGGTTTCTTTTTCTATGCCTTAGAAAAGAAAATGGTAGATGCCTACTTAACCACAGAGATGCCAGTCATAATTTAATACCAACTTTTTAGGTTCCTTGTGTTATGCCGATGAAAGGATAGTGGGTCAAAGATCTCAATCTAAGAGCACAGACTATATAAGCCTTAAGAAAAAAAAATAGGGGAAAAGCTGCTTCAAGACATTGGATTTGATAATGATTTCTTCCCCATGACACCCAAAGCATAGGCAACAAAAGAAAAAATAGATAAGCTGGATTCTATCAAAATTTAAAATGAAGACTATCAACACAGTGAAAAAAGCACCCCACCAAATGGAAGGAAGTGTTTGCAAGTCATACATCTAATAAAGGGAATATATCTAGAATATATAAAGAACTCTTAAAACTCAACAACAACAACAAAAATCCCAGACAAATTAAAATGGACAAAGGAGTTGAACAGACATTTCTCCAAAGATATACAAATGGCCAATAAATACATGAAAAGATACTCAACATCATTAATCACTAGAGAAATTAATAACAAGACCACATGAGATACCACTTCTCACTCACTAGGATGCCTATTACCAAGAAAAACAAAAACCTGAAAATAAGTATTGGTAAGGATATAGAGAATCGGAATCTTTGTGCTCTCCCGCTGGGAATGCAAAATGGTGCAGCTTCTATGGGAAAGAGTATGGCAGTTCCTCAAAAAGTTAAACATAGAATTACCCTCATTCAGTGATTCCACTTCTGAGCATATACCCAAAGGAATTGAAAGCAGGGACTTGAATGGATATTTGTATAACAGTGTTCATAGTAGTATAATTCACAATAGCTGAAAGGTAAAACAACCTATGTGTCCATTAGTGGATGAATGGATAATAAAGAAAATGTGGTATACATATACAATGGAAGATTATTAAGCCATAAAAAGGAAGAAAATTCTGACACATGCTACCAAATGAACCTTGAGGATATTATGACAAGTAAAATAAGCCAGTCACAAAAGGACAAATACTGTATGATTCCACTCCTATGAATTTCCTAGCATAGTCAAATTTTTACAGACAGAAAGTAGAATGGTGATTGCCAGAGGCTAAGGGGCAAGGGAAATGTAACGTTAGTATGTTTAATGGATATAAAGTTTCAATTTTAGAAGATGAAAAAAGTTTTGGAGATGGATGGTCCTAATGGTTGTACAACGTTGTGAATGTACCTAATGCCACTGAACTGTGTGACTAAGAATGGCTAAAATGGTAAATTTCATGTTATATATATTTTACCACAATTTAATAAATACAAAACAAATTGAAAAAGGATAATGGCACATATTGTGAATTATTAAAAAAGCATTTTATCCTTAGTTGCATATATAATTTAGGATTAAGGGTTTTAAGAATCTGAATTATTCAGAAAATCTGTATGCAGAGAACAAATCTTTTGGGAGATAAATAATCTGCTAGCCTACTTATTCCCATTAAGAAAAAGAGGTTAAGTAAGTTCATTGTGGTTATATTTTGGAATATTTTACTCAGATCCAAACTCTTTAACTGTTGTCCTTGCCCATGGCGTTTCCCCCTGTGTCTCGTACTACTACGGCTACCACCATGCACACCATGTATACAGTGAGTCTACACTCCCTCTGTGGCTAATTGGAACAACAATAGTCACCTGACCCAGCTTGGGGGGACTTTGCCAGTGAATTTGGAATTAGGATACAGAGAGGATGTAATTGGCACTCTCTGGAAAGACTCCCAGTGATCTCTGGAATTTATGCTCTCTTAAGTGTGGACTAAACCTAGTGTCTCACTTACAACAAATAGAATAAGAAAAAGTGGTGGTACGCCAACTCTGAGATTAGGTTATAAAAAGAGAGCAACACCATCTTGTTCTCTCTTTTATGCTCAATCTGATAGAAACCAGCTGCCATATTGTGAGTTGCCCTATGGAAAGGCCCATGTTGCAAGGAATTATGGGAAGTCCTAATATGCCACAAGAGCCAGTGTGCTCAACAACTTCCAAGGAACTGAATCTTGTCAACAGCCATATATGAGAGAATTCAGGAGCAAACCCTCCTTCAACAAAACCTTTCAATAAAACTGAGATTTGGAGGAGGAGGCACCCAGCTTAGCTACACCTTATTTCCTGCTCCAACCGGAACTATAAGATAATAAACATTTGTTGCTTTAAGTCACTAAGACTTAGGGTAATTTGTTATCAGCAATAGATAACTAATACAAAGGAACGATGTCATGACCTTTGGGGAAGCAAAACTTAAAACATATAAACATGGCATTTGAGGGTGGCCACATTATGCCATGTAAATTTAAAAAAGCAGGGAAATGGGTCTTAAGAGAAAAAACAATTAAGGATAGACACAAAGAGAAGCAGAGACCAGAATCTGAGTGAGTATATGCCTAGATTCCCAGGGGCTTGCTAGTTCCTCATACTTCCTAAGGCCTGGCTGCATTCCTGTCTTTGTGTTCTATGAAGTCCCTGGTTCTGTATAATCAATCGCCCATATTTACCTTTGTTTTTTTTTTTTTTTTTTTTTAAGAGAGAGAGGGAGATACAGAATCTGAAGCAGGCTCCAGGCTCTGAGCTAGCTGTCAGCACAGAGCCCGACGTGGGGCTCAAACCCACAAACCATGAGATAGTGACCTGAGCCAAAGTTGGATGCCTAACTGACTGAGCCACCCAGCTGCCCCTCGATCGCTCATATTTACATTATCTCAGTTGATTTTTATAACTTGCAATCAGGATTGATCCTAAAATCCTAGGATGTATCAAATTGTATAGTTGTATAGGACCTATCAAGTCTCACACAAGGCTGATTTTTTAAGGTCTTCAGATACTTGACATTGAGTTTGACCATTTAAAGAAGGGCTTGGCCTGAGAGGCATCCAGAGATACTAAGCCCCTTGACTTTGGGTCAAAAGAAATTGAGCCAACTTCAAGAATAACTAGCTGTCAACCTACTTCTCTAATCGATGAGTGACCATGGCAACCTCTAACCAGTATTAGTTGGTTTGGATAATATTTGTGTGGAACTTAGAGATGCCAGCTGAAAGCTGTTTGAAATAGACAATGTTGCTGTTGATACAGAACAATTTGTTGCCCTTCTTGCAAAGAACACAGTGATATTTTTGGAGCTCTCTTATTATGTTACATGATGCAAATACATATCCAGAGGAAGCATATTTTAATTCTTACAAACAAAGTAACTACATAAAATATACTATCCATCTCTCTTAATCCGGTTAAATCTCTTAGTTGTTTTCTGTTTTAAAGTCATGTCACTGTTTAATCACTCACTATCTTAACAAAATTCACAGCAGTTTATGTATTACAAGCTTGGCAATAAAATAGAGACTTAAAAGCATAAACATCTTTGAAACAATTCATCAGGCCCTAAAAAGGTGCCAGAATGAGTTTGGGAATGATAAGTTTGAATTTAAAAATCAAAATTTGTTCTCAGCCTGGGACTTAAAATGTCACAAATACATTTATATAGCCAAGTTTTAAACCTTGAAGAATACCCTAGACCTCCAAAGAAATACAGATGCATTGCAGTGGCTCTGATACACTGACGGTACCCCGTTTTGAATCTATGCATGAATGTACCCCACGTGTGTGAATTATCTGGATTTCTATCTTATGGCTTATGCCCCCATGTTTACCATTCATTCTTACATTGGGAGATGTAGGTCTGGCCTGATATAAAATACCATGCTGGTATACCAGAAGTCTGTAGCCGCACTCCAGCTGACTACAGAAACAACAGACACATGACCTAAAGGCATTCTAACTCAATATTTTAAAAACATCCAACAGTATATTAACTGTTATTATCCTTAGGCCAAACAAAGCTTCCTCAAAATAAATCCTCAGGCCTACAGCTGTCAACCACAGACAGAACTTTTCTTTCCTCCCAACTCAACCTTAAACTATACTGATCTGGTCCCCCCAGGACCCATCTGCCATGTACACCTAGGTGTGTGTCACATCCATCCATAGACAAGTTTTTCCTACCTTTCCAGATGATCATATTTCCATAGTTAAGGCTACTGGGCCCTGGATGCCAGGATCATGACTGCAATTCTCAATTGGGTTTCCCATTTTCAGGTAACTCTTGAATAATAGCATAAAGGTGTTTTTTTTTTTTTTCCCAGTTCTGACATTTATGGTGTCAGTAAAATCGAGAATATCTGATGAGAATATTAAATAAACTCTATGCAGTTTACCAATTTGTTCACTTTGGAAAGATATGTGCCTGTGCATATATTCATGACATGAATGTCAACAACCTCAGCAACACCCGCTGGCCTCTCCTTGGGTTTCTGCCTTCTCTCCTCCCTCTTCAGGGATGGCTCTTCCTCCAGACACTCAGCTCACTCCTTTTCCTTCTTTGGGTCTCTGCTTAAATGTTGCCCTATCACAGAAGTTTTCCTTGACTGCCTGTATCAAATAGCATTCCTGTCCCTCTGTCACACATACTCTCTCTCCCTTGTCCTGTTTCATGACACTTAGCCACCCTCTGACATGCTATTGTCTGTCTTCCTACACTGAAATCCAAGTGCCAAGAGGACAGAAACTGCTGTGTGACCAAAGCCTAGAACAGAGCCTGGTCTTTAGTCAGTTCTCGATAAATATCTACGGCATGAATAAATATATACGTTACATATAGTTACCAAAAACGCAATCCAACATTTCAATTCAAGGTGGTTGTAAGGACTGACGAAGCTTGGTCAGCACTAGAACCATATTAATTTGCTCTTCGGGATCTTTCTGTCTGTATCACTAGAATGTCTTTCCTGCATTCTTTTCCCTATTACACTGATCTGTATCAAGTTGCTTCTTTGTATCATGTCTGAAATACTGCTTTGCAGAAAAATCTTACTCTCTCTGTGGCAGCTTCTCAAAGTGGTCATTATAGGTCAAGTTTTGATCCACTCTATACCTCTAATTATCTCCATCACTGATGGCTTCTATACAACTCTGTGGTCTGAGAACCAGAAATGTCCTCCTTTCTCAAAAGTGCACTCAGCAAAAGTAGCAGCAGAAATGGTCTGAAGTGGCTGGCTTTCTTCTATGCTCTGTTTTCTTGTGTATGTTTCCGGTGTCACCCCAGACCCACACATTTGCCTTGGTGTTGCTTAGAGTCATGGAGATTGGTTGCTGCTGCCCCTTCTTCTGTAGACCCATGGCTCTGAGTTGCATCCCTGGTGTTGTGTGGGTGCCTTACCCTACAAGTACCCTAATATTCCCTTGTTGCTACCAAGTGCTTACAGATGTGCATCTAAAAATTAAAGTGTATAAGTGCATTAACATGCTATAGATGCAAGTTATGATCAATAGGAATTGGAAGCCAGTGAAATAATCCTTCTACTTTTCTTCCCTTGGAGAGATTGTTGAGAGATGTAGTGAGATCATGTATCCTCTCCAGAGCTTCCTATGACACCAAGCAATCAGTTCATCAGAGTGCCTGCATCTCAGAAACATGTTTCCTTCTATTTGCTCACCCTCCTTCCCAGCCTTACTCCATTTCTTTCTCACTCTTGTTTTCCTGGGATTCACTCTTCGGTAAAGTATCATCATATAATTTTTGTGTTAAACTTTGTTTTCTAAAAGGGATCAAAAATTTACTTAATGAGGTCAGGAGTCTAGAAATAATCTCAATCATGAACTTTCACAATCTGAGTGCTTATATATAGTTATGCATTCTGATATAGTTTTCAAAGGACATAAGATAACTTTTAGGCTGAGAGTTACAAAAAAATAAAACAAACAAAAGCGAAGACAAAACAATAATCAAAACTGTTCTATTGCCTGGAAGTTACTATTACTGTTATCTCCCATGTCGTATAATAAGAAATCTTCCCTAAGTAGAGATGCTTGATTTTGCTGTTTAATTATTTGCTCTCCAAAGGTGTGTGGGCTTTAAAAATACCTTAAAATATACAATGTTTATTCATATACATCATCCGATTTCCTCCCAGGTTAGGAGAGCAGGCACTGTTGGCCATGTTGCATTAAAGAGTAAATTCAACTCCTCCCATATCACAAAAGAATCCTTTGGCAATAAAGCAACCTTAAGCTAAGAATGAAAGGGTAGAAATGATGGTTTCTGCAATGTGGGTAGAGAAGGTAGGCGAGACCTGTGGGTTCGTGAAGTATGATGGGTGCCTCAGATCAAACCACATTGGCAATTAAAATTTTAGCTTAAACATATTTCTGCCTCTAGTGAAAACATAATCCACATTGTTTGTTGGTTCTCTATAATTATGTCATTCAAATTTGTTTTTCAAATTATAGATACTTTATGATTTGGGGAAAATAAAGAGCTTTTCTTAAAAATCAACTTAGAAATGTCAATATAAAAATATATGGAGAGCTTAGCTCCACAAAATGAGAAGAGACCAAAAATTTACTTAATGAAGTCAAGAATCTAGAAATTATCTCAGTCATGAACTTTCACAATCTGAGTGCTTATATGTAGTTATGAGTTCCATTAAAAGTTAGTTCAGGGGCAAGTAACCCACTCCTTTGAAGAGTGGCATCTCTAAGTCAGTCATTTGGAAGTTGGAACATATTTCCCATGGGAACAATATTCTACATGGTGATTAAATCTAAATGCTTATTTAACCCATAATACAGATGAATACTACTTCT
The DNA here is from genome assembly GCF_008692635.1 of Crocuta crocuta. Taxonomy (NCBI): domain Eukaryota; kingdom Metazoa; phylum Chordata; class Mammalia; order Carnivora; family Hyaenidae; genus Crocuta; species Crocuta crocuta. Next base: position 2,985,208 of record NW_027527955.1, read on the forward strand.
GAGGCCATTTGGGTGAAAGGAAGAAGAACAAAGTGAAAAAATGAACTTCCTCTGGTTTCCCCAGCATAGGGCCATCCTGCAACAACTTTTGAAAATGAATGTATTTGACTTTGACTTCATCTCACTTCTTTTTCTTCAGTTCTTTCTTCCCTCTCAGCATTCCCCCTATGACTTCATCAGCAGGGAGCCCACATACCACTCTAGGCCACGCCCTCCACCTTTCCACCAAGGCCAGTAACCCCAGGGTCTGTCTGTGATCCATAGGATGGGCACCTGCTCCACGTTGCTCTTCTCAGACAGTTGGGATGAAGACCATCCACTAGACTAATTGACATGAACATGGAACTGGCCAATTACTGGCCAATTGTCAATACTTTCCCTTAAGTGTAGACTGCAGGAGGCCAGCTCCAGCCGGGTCTAGGGGTCCCTGAAAGATGGACGGTGTCAGCGAGGGAGGGATGAGAGAGCCAGGAGAATCTTTCTGGTCACCAGGCAGGCATCTCCGCTCTGACTGGGGCTCAACTTTATTTTATAATTAAGTGTTTGGGGGACGGCACAGAAGTGGCATTTGCCTTAGACAATGATTTCTGATGACAAACTTCTTTGATATGTAAGAATTTCCCGGAACATAGATTTGTAGAAGACTCCTGCATAACCTTTATCAAGAGTGATTGAGGTAGGGGATTTAGATGCTTATCCCATGGGGAAGGAAGGTATCTTTAGCGTACAAGACAATGTTTTTAGCATAAAAAAGATGAAGTTAGTTCTTTGTGAGCAGGGGTCAATAGCCTGTTTAAGGAGAAGTATTTATTAAGAAAAACAGGTCTTTCAGGAAACACAGTGTTTGCTCCCATAATCACAAAAGAAGAAGTTCCTCAATAGGTTCCTTCACAGGGTGCAATCAGCATATTCAAGGCCAGAATAAGTCGCTCCGAATACTGATCACAAGATGCCTTGGGGGCTGGTGCTCCAAGTAGAAACAATTGGGTGGGGATGGATATCTGTCCTTACCTCTAAATTAGGCTCTTTGTCTCAGGGCCAGGCTCGATACAATCATCCACAGTGCTTTCATCTAAAATCTCTTTTGAAAAGGCAGAAATATGCTTTTCCTTATGAGGAATCTGTGTGGGGAATATCAGTCTGATTTGGAATATTGTGAGGCCTGGTCAATACCAGCAGGCTTATTTCCAACATGAGCCAGTAGTACCAGAAGGAGATACCAGTTTTCATTTCTCATGGCAGGAGCTGTGCAAACACTGCCATTTCCTCACTGTGACTGTCATCCAGTGAGGGCAGTGCGACTCCCAGCAGTTGACCTGCTTAAATAGCTTAGTTTCATATAAATGGTCATTAATATAAGAGAATTTGTGCGCATCTCAGATCATCTAAGGGAATAGTCTGGGGCCAGACACACCTGTGGTGATTAGCTCTTCTAGACCAAGCCCTCTCATGGATACTCATCATTCCAATGATGTAGGGATTTCAGAACACCAGTCGAAGGCTTTTTCCAGCTCCTTATTCTGTATCAAATGGTGGCTGTTTCATATAGGTGAATTTTCCAGGACTCTGTCCCTCTGTATCAACTCCCCTGAGATGATCCTACTTTCCTGCTTTTTTAAAATAACATTTTCAATTATTTATGAGCAATTTTAGTTTTACAATAAAATTGAGAGGAAGATATAGAGATTGCTCAAATACCCCCTGCCCCTACACATGTATAGCTCCTCCCATTATCAACATCACTCTCCAAAATTATACATTTTTACCAAGGATGAACTTACATTGACACATCATAATCACCCAAAGTCCATAGTTTACATTAGAGCTCACTCTTGGTGTTGTTCATTCTATGGGTTTGGAGAGATGTACAATGACATGTATCTACCATTATGGTATCACACAGAATATCTTCACTGCCCTAAAAATCCTCTGTGCTTGGCCTATTTATCCCCCTCTCCCTTACTTCTGGCAACCATTGATCTTTTTCTTGTCTCTGTAGTTTTACCCATTCCAGAATTTCATGTAGTTGGAGCCACAGTATGTAGTCCTTTCAGATTGGCTTATTTTAGCAATATGCATGTAAGTTTTCTTCATGCCTTTTCATGGATTAATAGCTTTTACCACTAAATAACATTTCATTTGCAGAATGGACTACAGTTTACAAATCCATTCACTTACTGAAGGACATCTTGGTTGTTTCCAAGTTTTTGGCAATTATGAATAAGGCTGCTATAAACATCTGTGTGCAGGGTTTTGGGTGAAGTTTTCAACTCCTTTGGGTAAATATCAAAGGGCATGATTGCTGGATGGTATGGTACCAATAGTTTGTAAGAAACTGCCAAGCTGTCTTCCAGTACTAGTGGTACTAGTTTCAAAATTTTTGCATTCATACCAGAAGTGAATGAGGGTTCTGATTGCCCCTCATCCTCACCAATATTTGGTGTTGTCAGGTGTTCTAGATTTTGGTCATTCTACAGGTGGGTAGTGGTATCTCACTGCTGTTTTAAATTTTCCTGATGACACCTGATGAATAGTATCTTTTCATATGTTTATTTACCATTTATTGCTCCTTTATTTCTGAAATTATAGATGTCTTTAAAAAAACAAGTTTTGATGTGTTTGCCTTTTCATGTTTGCCAGGGACTCTGATGGAAGAAAAAGGAGACAAACAGCAAGTCTAGATGATGGTTGTCATCTGGGCAAACTGGGGATTAATTATTAAGTACACAAAAAATCTGAGCATCTGAGAGTAATTTCTGTTTTATACAAAAATATGAAAATTTTTATTTACAAAAATGTTTAAGTCATAAAAAATTCTTGACCTTTTGCATTAAATTCAAAGACTAATGGTCAGTCCTTCTCTAAATTAGCACAGTGAGCTCACCAAGAAGGATAGGAACCTCCAAATCCCTGCCAGGCTGCACCCACCTCTAGGACCTAAAACACTGCTTTAAAGATAAAAGATGTTCAACAAATGAGTTTTATTAAAATCCAATTTGCTAAAACTTCTACTTATTCCTCTAAAAGCCATTAAATATACCCAAGGGTGGGAAGAGGCAGATGAAGATATCTAATGACAGCCTTTTCCCTTTAGCCTGGTAATGGAAAAGAAAAGAAACAGAACCAAGAATCATGCCCCCAGCTCATCAGCTGTCTAACCTGGCAGTCTTTGGACCAAACACAAATAAATCAAAACCCAGGAAGTTTCTGGCTCCCAACACAAGGAGGTAGAGAATGGTACCTGGCACGAAGGGTGAGAGGGTGACGATGTCTGGAACTCTCCTGGCAACAAGGTTAGAATGCTCTAAAACAGCATCTTGGAACCCTGCAGGAAAGATGAGGAATAAAACAGAATAAAAGGACCCAGATGGAGCCAGGAGCTTGCCCCAGGATTGGCAACATGGGATGGGTAGGGAAGCACTCTGTGTCAGAGGAACCAGGTATGAAGAGCCTAGAAAGAAGGACTAAGCTTCTAAGAACAGTACAGCCCCAGGAGATAGCAGGTAAGGACCTAAAGAGCAGGTCATCATGTACTAGGAGCACTTAGTTTTGAATCGGCAACTAAGTTGTTTGGAATGCCCCATCTGCCCTTCCCTAGGTACCGCCTACCCATACCCACACCTTCCCCAAACCTCCAGGCTCTCACTCTTGGTGTGTGAAGGATTTTTTTGGTATTAAAATAGAACCACTGTTATTAAATGTGTACTGAGCATTCTTGTCTTCTGTTTCTCCTCTGTCTTGTTCTCAGTATTTGTTCAAGCCTTGAGGAGACAGGTCTCAGTGAGAAGAGAGGAGTGAGGGATGGGTTGGGAGACCTCAACCAGAGCCTGGTCAATAACAGCCAGAGCAGCAGTGAGATGCTCAGGAGGAAAACACACCCAGGGCTCCAGCCCAGATCAGCAGCACCTCCCTACCTGCAGGTTTTTAGTAGAACCAAGCCAGGGAGAAGCTGGATTTGTCTGACAGACAATGCACCCAACTTAACAGCCCTCTGCCCGGTCTATTAGTCTGCTGTGGACTTTTTGCTTTCTTGTGTCTTTGACACACAATCAAAAGATTGGAAGGAGTAGAGTGTATATCTTCTTTTTATTGATGAGTAAACTGATGCAGAAAGAAAATAAGCCTTGTAAAGTTAAACTAGGAAAAGCACTGAATTTGGCCTTGGCTCCTAAAAATGACCTAATGAAATCACTTTAAGTAAAACTTAGCATTGTTTAAGAAACCACCTTCTCTGAAGAATGCTTGTTGGAGAGCATGTCAATGTGATTAAGTCAACAACACTGTTAGGTGCAGGGCTTTGGACTAGGCAGAGAGGCCCAGTGAGCAAAACAAGACACAGCCTTGGCCTCCAGATTCGAAGGGAGATAGATGCCTCCTAATTGGTAGAAACTTGGGAACCACATTTCTTTGCTTTCTTGTAAAGGAATACTGTACTTGTAAGTAAAGACTTTATCTTTCCTTTGAGATGACACATGACTTGCTTGGGAAAGGAGAGCTCACTTTTACACCAGAAGGAAAACAATGGGTCCCCAGTGAGTTTGAGTTAACCATGAAGTGAATAACTGCCAGTTGATCTGTGGGCAGGTCAGTTCCCATAAAAAGTCACCAAACAGAAATTCTGGCGCCTGCTGACATCTGCCCTCGATCCTGCTCCTCAGGAGCGTCATTGTTCAAGGTGTTATTATGTCAAAGCGCTGCGATGCTGTTTATGCTCCATTTCCTCATTCAGCAGTTTCACTGCGGGTACACGAACTTAAGGACCCACCTGGAGACACAAGGGAAGCTTCCCTTCTGATCTAGTCATTTCGATGTCCTGTCTGAGCAGTGCAGATTGATGTAGGCAGAGCTGTCGGGATCAATTGGAATGATTGGCTCTCCTGTTGCCTGGTTTATTCACTCATTCCGTCTAGACTCCAATTTCTGGAGTCTTTAGTGACTCATTTTTCAACAAAATGCAAGTAATTTCACTTTGCTTTGCCTTAAGCACTATATAACCTAATATTTACCGTGCACTGAGTAATACTATGTGTACCCCAGCAAAAAGGAGTCTACAGATATCCCAGAATATTGTATCATTTTGACTTTGATCATAATTACACATTAACCCTCTTACTGAAATCTTGGTCTTGGGAAAACTTGCATCCCAGAACCCTACTCAAAGCTACGGTATTGACCTATCTGAATACCCTCAGTAATGCTTTTTTACATCTCATCTGTGGTTTACAATATCTTAAAATGCCCTAACTCTACTCTAGGTTGGGTTTGAGGTAAATGCTATCTGTTCTGCTAAAACCTAACACATTGTCTTAAAAGACTAGACTAGTCAAATCACAATGGATGATTATGCTGAGCACCTAAAATGGTCAGAATTCAGAGTCAGCCACAAAATGTTGGGAATTATTCCAAAAGCCACCAACTATGAGTGTATAGACACATCACCATGGGACTTGGCTATGTCATGCTTCTAAACAAACATATGTAGGTACAGGGTCCCAAACGTTGTTTGAGATTCTATACCTCCAGGGTTCTTAGGAGAAGCACTTAACCTTTTTTTTTTTTTTTTTTTTTTTGCCTATAGATTATCAGGGAACTAGAGGCAGAGGCAGAGAGCTATCTGGTGGAGTCATTTTGTCAAGCGCACTGCGGCGGTGGGGTTACATATCCCTACAACATTAACTGTTCTCTAACGAGAATGGCCCCTTACCTTCACTGTGGAACATTGTTCTCCAGACTAATAAGGTGTAAAATTAAAATGATTTCCTGAGACAACACTTTCCTTCAAGACTATTATTTCTGCTAATTCTATACAATCATTTGAAACATATCTGCCTTGTCCTGCAGTTTACCTTTTCATATACGTGTTTCCTGTTACCTAACCAGAATTTTCTTAATATTTTTTCTCATAAGCCAATCTTTTCAATTTTTTCAATTACTGTTTTCTTTTAAGTTCCTCATTTCTATTCACTTATTACTTTTTTCTCATTATTTCAGTGCATGTTTGTTGATAGTCTATTATAAGTTGCATATCTTTTTATTCATTTATGTGTATATTTAAGTTTATTATTTTAAGAGAGAGAGAGAGAATGCATACACAAGAGGGAGAGGGGCAGAAAGAGAGGGTGAGAGGGAATCCCAAGCAGGCTCTGCACTGTCAGTGCAGAGCTCCATGTGGGGCTCAAACTCACAAACTGTGAGATCATGACCCAAGCCAAATNATAGCTATAATCATCAAATGCTAAAGCCACTATACCCGTCACCTCCTTGAATTTTCTTCTCAGTCTTATAGGTAACACATTATTATCCTTATTTCACAGGTGAGAAAAGTGAAGCTGTGAACAGGGTGTTCAAGGCCCCCCAGCAAAAAGAACTGAATCCTGAACCACTTCTGCATCTAGCCCACTCTTCCTGGTTGTTAACATCTCACCAGAGAGCCCTACACTATCTTTCCTCTGTCCCCCAAACTCCTCCATGCACGTGGGCCTTCTCCTCCTTCCTCTGCTAACAGTAACACGTCTCAATTGCTTTTCTTTACTGTCTCCTCAGCGGTTCCTGTTCATACCAAACAACTACTGTATCTATATTCATGCTTACTTTCACCACGTGATTACCAAATAGGAAAACATCTGTAACCTTACGGGTTTCCTTCCTCTCTTAATTATGGGCTTAGCAATCAGAGGAACTTTAATATTTAATAGCTAAGCAAAACACTTAATGATTACAAAGTGATGCTCCACTTTTGATGTAAAATCAGAGTTAAAGTGAACTCTAAGCAAACCGGCTCTAGGTGCCTGACACACAGGCAGGCCAGCGGCTGGAAGAAAAGAATGCATTTAAACTCATTACCGATGACCTGCATAACCAGCTCATGCCCCAGCCCTGGTCCCTGCTTTGCTTTCCGCTTATGAATTTTACAGGCAATTTACATCACGAAGATAAGCAAGGCATTCTATTGTCAATACGCTTCCACACACCCATGATGCAGATACGTTGATGAACAGGCTGCTAATTATATTAACATTTTGCAATGTATGATTCAGTGTTGTTCGCTATAAAAACTAGCCTCCTTGTCCTAGAATATTTACCTTCCTCACTGATTGCGCTTTGCCTCGGGTAAGTTTTGGAGGACCGCCAATATTATTCTCCTATGATAGGTGACAGATTTTAGGAATTATCAGAGTATATCACTAAGTGATCTTTTTTACATTAAAATGAAATACCAGGACTGCCTAACAGATGACAACTTGAAACTAAGGAGGAACAATTTCTATTCATAATAAATTATCAGAAAGATCTCTGCCTATGAATATTTATTAAGGGTCACTAAGAGTAGCTTGACTTTGCCAAACCTCTTTTAAAATGAACCACATAAGGGTTGACTGGGTTCAGTTTTTGCAGGTGCCATAACCACGGACAGGAAGGAAATTTCAAGATTTCTGGTTAAGCCCTGGAGGGTTACTCAGGGCAACAGAAGATGGTAGAGCCAAAAAACGAAAACAAAAACAAAAACAAAAACGCCCACCCAAAAACAAAACGAAAAACCGTCCACACTTCTCAACACACAGTGTCAAATAACAATGTTGACAACTCCAAGTTTCATGCGAAGGAAGGTAAGGGATCAGAAGGTATAAGGTTGGAGACTGCCGAGGCAGCTTCAGATGAAGAGTTGGAACGAAAGCTCTGAATAATGCAAGGCTTTGGAGGCACAATTTTATGCATTGCTGGGATAATTGTGCAAAGCCCCACAGCTTTACCTTGGCATTACAATGGGATTTACTTACTCCTCATGAGGTGCCCGGAGACTTGGTTTAGAGTATTAGTTCTCTAACTAACTAGGTGGCCTTAGGCTAGTAAAGTGAGCTTTATAAGTGTGTCTTCTACAACTTACGTGTTAGCACTGTTCAAGAATAAAGTACTACATGACTTAGTCTCTCGTCCATGGAGGTGCCCACTCGTGGCTTTTATTATTCACTTATAATTTATTATTACTGATTTCATTGCCACTAATACTTATTTTCAGGGTGAGCTAGTTTATATGATTTTTCTTTTTTAAACTTTAATGTTTATTTTTGAGAGAGACAGAGACAGGGTGTGAGAAGGGTTGGGGCAGAGAGAGAGAGGGAGACACAGGTTCTGAAGCAGGCTCCAGGCTCTGAGCTGTCAGCGCAGAGCTAGATGCAGGGCTCAAACTCAGGAACCGGGAGATCATCACCAGAGCTGAAGTAGGAGGCTTACCTGACTGAGCCACCCAGGCGCCCCTATATGATTTTTCTTAATTATTCATTTCCCTCCCTTTGGGAGGATTGTATTTCTTTTTACATTAGGCTTGGCCATGTGAATTCTTTTAGCCAATGAAATGTAAGAGAAAGTGATTTGTGCCCCTTTAGGGTGGAAGCTTATAAAGTCATCACAGAACATTTTCATGACTCTTTTTCTATTGCCATAAGCCCAGACTTTTCCAGACAGGCTGATTTTCAGCCCAGATCTCACAAGATAGACCCATAGAGCAGAGCTATGGTTGACCTGCAGCTGGCATGCAAAGTGAGTTAAAACTAAACATGTATTGTAAGTCACAAAGAGTTATTTGTAACTCTGGCACAACCAAGCAGAACTGACTAACACATGGAGTAACTAACAGCATTGGGGTAATTGGGAAAGTGGCCAACTTTTCAACTATGATCCCATCTACCTCTAAAGATTCTACTTCAAGCTTCCCATGATACCATTAGTGATTCCAAATTTTGAGAATGCCATTGTGGTAAAAGAATAGAGTTCCTTCACAAGCTGTTTTTATTTCTTAGTCACTCCTCATTACCTGTAGTGTACATCCTTCGTATAGAACATCTAACCTGAATGCCTCCAAGTGTAGCGATGAATTCATGCTAAGAATTATTAAAACAAATTGTTGAGAAAGCAAAAAGAATCCTAAGAAACATCTTTGGTAAACATAGAGGAGCAGAATATATGGCATTTTTTTCTCTAGTGAGAAACTTGTAAACACTTCTCAGGCTCCCACTTGTTCTAGGAGTTGTAGAAAATCCAAACAGGATTAAGACATACACCCTCTTCTCCATGAGGCAATGGTGAAGGAAGATGAGGTACAGCACAAGTAACCGCAATTGAAAGGAATGTGATAAATCCCACAAAGAGACGCAAACTTCTACAACATTCTGTGAGATCACAGAGGAGCAAGAGAGGGCAACTGGTCCAGGTCAGAGAACACTCATGGAAGAAGTTGGTCTTTGTCTTGCACTTTTGCAGGCTAGCTAGTAGTGAGAGGGACAGATATTGAGGTGAGGAAGCACTCTGGGAGGTAGGGGGAGTACAAGACAAAAAAGCATAAAAGTAGGAAATAAACATTATTTTCCGAAAGTTGTGAGCAATTTAGTTTGATTGGAGCAAAGGGTACATGAGAAAGTAGTGGGAAACGAGGCTATAGTTCAGCTGTTTGGCACTGGTCACAGAGGGCCGAAGGACAAGGAAGGGATGAAGACAAGGCTTCATTCCATGTCTTTGAACAGGGAGGGACTGCATTCATTCCAATTTCTACATAAACAAAAGAAAGTCAAAAGCTTTGACTAAAGAGGAAAGATTGGAATGTAAAGATCAAGACTTTCTGTTCAAGATGGTGGCCCTCCCATAAGTACTTCACTCCCTCCTCCTCCAAAGAAGCACAAAAGCAACAGATACATAATAAATTTGAGAATGAGTGAGTCTCTCACCCAGCCAGAGGTTTTGACAAATTTTCAAAGGATGGAAATTTAACGAGATCAGATTTATAGATAAAAAAAAATGCAGAAAGTCCCCAATTAACATCAAAAGTGGTAAACACTCTTTGTGGTAAGCTCAGGAGAAGCTTGAAGTTCCTGACTAAGTGAGGAGAATGGGAATGGAAACTAAAGCAAAAATCTGGTGGCAGTTGAAGGTCAGTCTATGAATCCACCCTGCCAGGAGGTCTCCCCCACTACCACTTTTCAAGCCCCAACCACAGTGGTATTTACCTTCCAGCTAAAACTGTGAAACTCCTCTCTAATTTTAAGTTATAACCCACCATTGGAGGGCTGGGCAAACTGGCCTGTCAGTTGCTAAGGCTCTCTTCAGTAGAGTGGAATGGAATATAACTGGATGAAGCCATATTTTCTCTCCTAATTGGTGTCTGGAGAGACTGTCTAAAGTTTATGGGTGACAGGTATGAGTACATTATATAGAGGTATAGAGGTAACCAAAACAAGATCCAAAATGTATAACATAATTAACAAAAAGGAGTAAGTGGGGGAAGTGGAGAGAACCTTAAATAGACTGAATGCCTCATCTTTCATAATGGGATGTTACTGGGTACTTTTAATTTTTTTAACCCCCTAAAAAAGTATTGCGGTAATCACATGATTAGATGTACAGAGGTAGCCACTGGTAAAATCAAAACAATCAAGATTAAAAAATTGTGCCTTTGAAGGAATGAAGCTTGGGTCAGGGAGAAGACTGTAAGGATTAGGAAAGAAATTTTTATTTTATTTTACATCTTTCTATTCTTTTTGAATGTTTTTTAACCGTGGATAAATATTTTCTGTTAAAATTTTAAAATGAAAAGAGATCATTTGAATTTTACTTAATGCCCTAGGTGATAAGCATTACCAGTAATTTTTTTGACCCTAAGAATTCATTTTTTAAATTATGTTTATCTATTTTTGAGAGAGACAGAGAGACAGAGCACAAGTCAGGGAAGAGAAGAGAGAGAGAGAGACAGACAGACAGACAGACACACAGACAGAATCGAGCAGGATCCAGGCTTTGAGCTATCAGCACAGAGCCCACTGTGGGGCTTGAACTCACAAACCACAAGATTATGACCTGAGCCAAAGCTGGAAGCTTAACTGACTGAACCACCCAGGTGCCGCTGACCCTAAGAATTCTTGGTTAAGCCTCAAGCATCATGAATCCACTATGAATTTCTCTTCCTTCTCATGTTTATGAGCTGGGGTTAGCATTTTGTGTGTTGTTTCCCTGTCTTACATGATTTTATTCTCTTAGAAATAAAAGTGTTGTGCTGCTGTGTGAGTTCTACACTTGGATGTACACCTGTCAATTTATTAACAGTGTCTGTTTTATAGTCTCCAGGAACAACAAGCCCCAAAACAGTATTGCATGAGCTCTAGGTGTTACTGGACCAATCTTAAGGAATCTAAAGAAAAAAATGATGGATATTCAGTGTTAGACATGTAGTTGTGTTTAAAAATTACTATAGAATAAACATAAAAATAAAAAATAGTTTAATTTAGACATACTTAATTGCTTCAATTTTCCCTAACCTGCCTCACTGTACACTGAAATTTGCATGAGAGGGGCTATGAGGAAAGATTTAAATGAAGTTATTTTCCTAATAAGATTTCAAGTAGGCAGATGTTTGCCCCAAGGAGCTGTTCAGACAACAGAACTTACAGAAGAACATCATGAGAGCCAGGAAAAAAAGTGCATTACAGCTCTCAAATGTTTGCATCATTTTTAAGACAAATCATGGTCCATTTGAATTTCCAATGTATAATTTTTGAACTGGTGAAATTAACCTTTGTCCAATGACACGTTCTCCACTGAAAAGACTTGGAAAATTCTAAATGTTTACCCTGAAAATTCTCCTGAGAATATCGTAGCTTTAAAAGATGTTAATTTATACAGATATGAACTACTCAATTAGGCTCATGCTCAGAACAGACTTCTCTGACAAGAGCCGCCTACCATCTGTTAAGTCAACTATTTCCATTTCCAATGATCCCAAGTTCATCATTTTAGCTGCTGGGATTGAAATTCTCAGTCAGTCATAAATATCATCTGTTCTATTCTTCCGTCCTCCTCCTGTGTTCACTTAGGTCATTATTTTTTCCCCCTTCTTTTTTAATCAACAAATTTGAAGGCAACACCACAGAAAGAATGTATAAACAATTTCATTTTCTTGGCCAGTGGCTTTGAGACAACCACTAGCTCAGTCTGATGGTCCAAAAAGGCTGCTTGTTTTCCTATTCTCTAGAAAGAAACAGGTGGTAGGTGGAACAGAAAATCTAAAGTCCAGGGAGGATTGCAGGAAGACCCCATTTTCTATACCCTTCTTCAGATCAAGAGTCACTTCAGACCAGCACATAGTTACCTCCTCAAATCTAGAAGCTCTGACAAAGTCAGAGATCCCCTAACAATCTAGCAATTATTTACTGCAGCGGTTAACAATTTTACTAGCATTGCTTAGTCTAGAATTTTTAAATCCAGGAAGTCTCCAAAAAATTCTTGAAGAGATGGTCATCCTAGCCAAATCTCTCTCATGGTCCTTCAAAGCCCTTTAGTTCTCTTCTTTTTAGTAGGGAAGCCTTGAAGTTGAGGTGAAGTCCTTCCCATGGGCTCCATTATCTGTGCTCAGTGTCACAGAACCCTGTGTAAGGAAGGGCTAAGGTACTCCCTTAGTCCAGGCTCTTAACTTGAAATAGTTGAGGTAAAGATTCGCTTTGAGAAAGACCTCTCTCAAGAAGCCTTTTCTGAACTGTACAAAATTGGATCAGCACCCCAGGGACCTAGAACCTTCCTTTGTCATAGCCTCTACATCACAGTCACAATATTTACTTCCTTGTCTGACTCTCCAACTAAACTTTAAATTCTTTAAAGTGGGAAGTTCCAGAGTCTTCTTTGTGTCCATGTTGTACACTCGACACATGCGGCTCCCAATACGTATGTTCATCTTGTAATAATGGAAGCCACAAGGGTGCCATTTCTATAGGTATATGTGGATCCACACCACTGGCCCAGAGCACACAGACTTTCACATGCCTTTTATTAAATAGATACAAGAATCCTTCTCTTCTCTCACTGACCCTTGGCTTTTGTAAGTTGTCCTTTGCCCAATAAAACAATTTCTATGCTCCATGCTGCTGTTAGAATTCATCAAACCCTTGGTACAGGAGAAATGGTGAATCAGATGTGACTCACCTTGTACACAAAGTTACACATTCGATATCTCTAACACTGCAAATTCTTACTAGAAAGTACTTTTTTAGACCAATTCAGCCTCTTGCTAATTGTTTAATACCTCTTGCCTGATAGATATAAGATCCAAAAAAAAAAAATCCATATACCTATTATACTTCTAGGAGGCCGATTATAATACTAATTAAGCTCAAGAATTTGGATTAGACAGGCCTGGGTTTGAGTCTTTGTTCCACCACTTTCTAGTCATGTGAATCTGTAAGAACCAATTGTTCCTTCTACAAAATGGGTGTAGTAAGAGTGCCCACTTCATAAGCTGTGTGAAAATTAACTCAGCTATGCCACAGTAATCAGCACAGCACCTGGCATGTGATATACCTTCATTAATATTGATACTGTATCATAATTAGTGTATCTGGTCAGTGTCTATCTTAGCCCTTGGGTGTTTGTCCCTCTTGAGATCACTGACCCAAGAGTTGCCTCTCAAAGTGTCTGTTTGCTATTGATTATGCCAATTCTCTGCTGTGATGTTATCTTGTAGTTCATCGTCCATTCTTTTCTTTTTTAATGTAGTTAAACAATTACATTATTTCTGAGACAGGGGGAGAGAGCATGAGCAGGGGAGGGTCAGAGAGAGGGAGATACAGAATCTGAAGCAGGCTCCAGGCTCTGAGCTAGCTGTCAGCACAGAGCCCGTCGCGGGGCTCGAACCCATGAGCCGTGAGATCATGACCTGAGCTGAAGTCGGACGCTTAACCCACTGAGTCACCCAGGGGCCCCTATCCATTCTTTTTTTTAGGTGTAGCTTGCATTTTATTGTTCCCTCAGTGAACACCTCTAACATTTAGTTTTCTTAATATTTCTCTTGTCTTTGTCTGCTTTCTAAGCGAAGGGCTGAATATTACTCAGCTCTATGCCAATGAGAAACAAATCAAACTTGTTTTGTCAGTATTACCATCTCCACCATAAAACCATCAGTACAGTTAGTGAGAGGTCTGTCTCTTTTTTCCTTTAAAATTTTTATTCCTTTTTCTAAAAGTATAAAAGTATGAACGCATTAGACAGGAGATAAGTGCTGACAAAGATGTGGAGAGAAAAGAATCCTTATGCACTGTTGGTGAGAATGTAAATTGGTACAACTACTATCGGAAATAGTTTGGAGGTTTCTCAAAAAGATTAAAAATAGAACTACCATATGATCCAGCAATTCCAGTTCAGGGCATATATCCAAAGGAAGTGAAAACAGGAGCTCAAAAAGCTGTCTGTACCCCTGTATTTACTGCAGCACTATTCACAATAGCCAAGATGTGGAAACAGCCCAGCCACAAGGAAGAAGGAAATCCTGCCATTTGCAACAACACGGAAGGCAACATAATTGAAGGCATTATCCTAACTGAAATAATTTAGAGAAAGACAAATACAGTATGGTCTCACTTATATGTGGAATCTAATAAATACTGAATTCATAGAAACAGAGACTAGAAGAGTGGTTACCAGAGGCTGAGGAAAAGGGGAGATGAGGACATATTGGTAAAGGGTACAAACTTCTAGTTAATAGTGACAAATTCTAGGAATCTAATATATAATATGGTAGGTATAGCTAATAATACTGTGTTATATACTTAAAAGTTGTTATGAGAGTAGATCTTAAAAAATGTTCCTAACACACACACACACACACACACACACACACACACACACACACGCACTGATGATTGTTAATGGAATAAAGGGGTTAGCTGAAGCTGTGATGGTAATCAGCTTGTAATATATAAGTGCTTAACTTAAATGTTTTACACCTTAAACTTATATGATGTTATATGACAACTACATCTCATAAAGCTATGAAAGAAATCTGAATGTATGAACATATTCCTTGAAATTGGTTAAATTATTCAAGAATGTATAAAGAAAAATTTACTATTTATTTCCCCATCCATTACCACCTGCACTCCTGACCTGAAGTACACAGTGATAATAATGTATCTTTCCATACCTTTGTATTGCTCTCTCTCTCTCTCTCTCTCTCTCACACACACACACACACACACACACACCTCTATGTAAATATATACACAGATGGACAGATGTGGTGTTACTTTTGTTTTTTCTCTTACTTCTCTCTTGGTTTTATCAACACTGGATTATACTAAACATTATTTTACAGCTTTCTTTTTTTGCATAAATATACCATAGATATTGTTTTTAATAGCTTAAGAGAAATAAATAGAATGGATATACTATATTTATTTGAACTTCTCATTATTTATAGACATTAAGATTGTCACCAGTTTCTATTCCACTACAAATAATGCAGTAAATAGCCTTATACACACATCTTTTATATACCGAAACCCTTAATCCTTATTCCTCTTACTTTTATTCTTTCCCAAAATGGGGCTGTAGTTCAGAGGGTGTGAATAATGGAGGAGGATTTGCTTCAGTTTCAGAGCCTTGGTTGTACAGGCCCCTTAAATGGTCTAGACTTAGTCTTGTGCTTGTAAATTTCCACTACTTTTCTTAAAGAATAATGAATGGAAAGCAAAAAAAAAAAAAAAAATGAAAGAGGGTAATAAAATGTAAGCTTTGGGTTCCATGAATCCCAGACCCTCCCTAAGTATGTATACATCTCATTTTAACCAATACTGAGAGATCATTTACCCCAAATGCAGCAACAGTTCATGCATCTACCAGCAAGCAAGGGGAGAGTCCAATGGTTCACACTTCTGACAGCACTGGGTGCCATTGCATTTCAGCCTTCTTGGCAGTTTGATGGGTAAACATACAGTATTTTATTCCCTTACTGTATATTTTCTTTACTTCTGCAAATTTAAGCACTTTCCATATATTTATTGACCACCTAGATTTCTTCTGTGAATTTTATATCCATTTTTCCATTGGAATTTAATCTTTTTCTCATCAGTTTGTAGAAGCTACTATATTCAGGCCACTTTTGCAGACTAGGGATAGGGCAGTAAACAAAATCCCTGACTTCATGAAATGCCCTGCCTCGTGGAAAGAGATGGCCTAAAATCAAATAAGCAAGAGTCGGAGGAATGTGTCGAAGTACCAAAGAGAAAACAAACAATGAGAAGGGAAAGGCCAGGTGAAGGAGGCTCTTTTTTGGAGCCTGTTCAGGGAACTGATAACAGCACACTGGCGCAAAGACCTTCAGGTGGAGCCAAGGGAATATCTAGGGAAGAGCACCCCAAAGGGAAGGATCAGCAAGAGTGGAAGGCTCTGAAATGGCAGCAGATGTGGTACATCCAAGGAACAGCAAAGAGCCCATTTGGGCGGGGCCAGTGAACAAGATGGGAGGGGGCGGGGGGTAGCTGGAAGCAGGTGAGGAAGGCGGGAAGTAGCTGCCCATCAGATTACCCTGGACCTCCTCAGTCATAGTGATGATACTGGCTGTTACTCAGCAAAATGAGCCAGTCAGAGTTTTCATCAAAAGACTGACATGCTTTAATTTATAAAGATCTCTCTGCTGCTGAATAGTAAATATTCTGGATATACTGTTATCTATCACATCTACATCTAATACAAATATTTCCCCCAGTCTATTTTTTGTCCTTTGAATTTATGCTGGTTTCTACTGAGTATTAAAAATTAAAATGTGGTATAGTTAAATGTTTTTTTGGTTTCTTCTTGAATTTCTTATAAAAGACACTCTGAAACAAAAGCTGTAGGCAAACCTGAATTTTCTTTAATATTTTTGAAAATTTTCCATCATTTAAGTTATAAATGTCAGAAGTTCAGAATCTAATCTAATACCGCAAAACATTGCCCTTTTTCTCTGTGTCGGATGGTTTGGAATCACACTTCAGTACATACTTAATTCCTCAATTTGTTTAGCTGTTTGGACCTCCAGGTATATATAACTATTTTATTTTTCAGTAAAGGAGGATGGAAAATAAAAATCTCTAACCTAACACTGCTTACACTCCTCACAAAGCTCAAATGATAAGAGTTAATCACAATGAAATCTTGCTATACAGAGTAAATATTCTTTTCTTATTTCAGGACTGTGCATGAATATAGAAAGATAAACATATCAAAACTCATGTTCTTTAAGAGATTAACTATGTGTACTATAATAAATGAGTTAAAGGTAATACTAATATTTAGAGAAAGGAGAAGGAAAAAGCTTGTTTATCACATAAAAACAACAATAGTAAAAAGTTTCTTTGGGCGCCTGGGTGACCCAGTCGGTTAAGAGTGCGAATTCATCTCAGGTCATAATCTCACTGTTCATGGGTTCAAGCCTGTATCAGGCTCTGTGCTGACAGCTCAGAACCTGGAGCTTGCTTTGGATTCTGTGTCTCCTTCTCTCTCTGCCCTTCCCCTACTCATGCTCTCTCTCTGTCTCTGCCTCTCTCTCTTTCTCAAAAATAAATGTTTTAAATATTTTTTTAAGTTTCTTAACATTGGAGTCTGTAGTTATTTACTCTTTGAATTATGTATGTAAGTTTGATGTATTGAAGCATTAAAATTAATGTTTTAATATGAATCTGAAATTTTCATATAAATGAATACTGAATATATAGAACCATAGTCATAACAAATATGATTATAGGATTTATCATTCTGATTTACTTATTCAAATAATGTATGACTATCAGAAAATTAGATACTTCCTATTATCTTAATGCCTTAGATTTCACTGACCTATTTTCTGACCTTTAACATATACAGAGTTTGCTAAAATTTCAGTTGTAGAACTTAGTAAATTTTAGTCTGACCCAATTCATCAGTATTCGTGTAGGCAGAGTCTAAATCATAACAGATATAGCATGAGATGTAACTCTGGTCAATGTCCTTACTAATAGAGGGGAACCACGGCCTGGATAATGCAATAAAGCATGTAATGCCCAGCTCTCTCAATTGTCTCAGGTTAAACGGAGATGGCAGCTGTCAGAGTGAAATAGGTGAGTGGGTAGGATGTGTGCCAGCCCTGTGGTCACTGCCCTGGGCCAAATATCATCCTTCTGAATAGCTCTGGACACATCCAAATTTAAATTTCTCTGCCATCGCTCTCTTCTGTCTCATTTTCTTTTCAATTCCATCTTCCACACCTCCTGCAGGGGACAGAGAGGCCCTTGCTCCTCCCCATAACCTCCGATTGCCTGCTCAAGTGACATCAGGACCACACTGCCACCCAAGGGTGTCCTATTAGGGGAATGGCAGAGTGAGCCATGGCCTTTGCCACCATAAAGACTGTGAGTGGAAAATTATGGGGAAAGGAGATCACCTTTCCTTCCAATCACAGCTTACGGGACAAGCCATGAAAGGCACTTACCACCAGAAGTTGCATAAACACTCCCCAGAGAGTCCTCGCCCTCTTGTAGAGCCCAGGGCTGCTCCTGAGCCAACTGCCATTAATGCTTCCTGGGAACCCACGCAAGTATGTCCTTCCAGGGTTAAGCCCTGGGGCCACCTGAACTTGCTTTCTTTCTCCTTGTCAAGGATATAGGACTTGGTCTGCTTTTCTCTTCACTTTGTGACCACACACACACACACACACACACACACACACACACAGCTTCCTCTCTCCCCAGGGCCCCAAAGTCAAGCACACAGGCTCTTTCTGTTTTCAGACTTTTAGTCCTAATCACCTTAGAAAAAAAATCAATTGTGCCATAGAAACTTACAGAAGGTGTATCTTCCAGGTCTCCAGGCTGTTGATCCAGTTTCCATTCTATTATAAAAACAGAAAGGCCTGGTCAAGCCATCTCTCTGCTCCTACATGTGAGCTTTCTCAGTGTCCTTCTATGTGCTCTCAGGCAAAGCTATTTCTTCTTCCAGGATCCAGGATATTCCCTTATTTCCTTTAGGCTAAAATAAACACCTCTAACCCACAGATGAAACATACTCTTGGATATCTCCTCAGATTTTCCCTGAGCTCTAACTGGGCAAGGAGAAAAGACCACCAGCAGAAATCATAGTGTAATTTAGAAGTGTTCTTTGACGTATATCTTTTTGATACACATTTTAGACGGTTGCATAGTTTGAAGAAATGGGAAAAATAAACTTGGCAAACTCAGGAGGGATCTGGCAGCAAATACAGTCCTGAGCAGATTCTTTGTTCATAATTGGACTCAAGAAACTACCCCGATGGAGTAAAGGAAACCCAAATGGAAACTCCAGCTGCTTCATGGGACCTGTGGTATTGAGCTATGAAAGTGAGGTTGGGTGGGGGATCAGGCTGTCAGGCACACTAGCAATCTTCAAGTGGGAAGGGCAATTTGCCTCGAGGGTCCTCCTCCTAAGGAAAGTCCCCAGTGCACCCAAGGGGAGTGCCACCTCTGAAAGAGATTGAGAATCAAGAAGGCTGACAGGTTAGGGGGTGGTGTAAGCCACAACCATATCAGGAAAGCCTGGTTTGGAATAAGATCCCTCCATACCACCACCCATCTACTCAGACCAAGCAGGCATGCCTCTCACCAATTCTGAAGGCAAACCACAGAGGAGCCTGGAATCCAGGGGAATTGGTGTCTGTGTCTGGAACATCTTTGCCAAATTCTACTCCATCTTTCCCTTTAACAATCCTTACTCTAAAGGACATGTGAGATTATTTTTTGTCTTGAGAGAGGGAGAGGTCACAAGTGCACAAGGGAGAGAGAGAGAGAGAGAGAAGCAGGGTTCACCCGAAGTGGGGCTCATGTTTTACTTGAGCTCACCTGATATAGGACTTGAACTCATGAACCATGAGATCCTGACCTGAGCTGAAGTTAGATGCTTAATGACTGTGCCACTTAGGCGCCAGGAATACGAGAATCTTATTTAAAAGATTCATTGGTCATCCAATAATAAACGTAAATAATAGCTAACATTTATTGAGTACTTATGGGTCAGGTGTTCTAAATATTTTACTAATATTATCAATGCCACATTATTCTCCGAAAATCCTAAGAGGTGAGTGCTGTTATTATTCCTGTTTATAGACAAAATGTTTGGCTCAAGCTGCAGAATTTCCCTTGCCTCCCCAATCAGCTGTATTCTTTCATTCAGATAGTAAACATATATTAAGCATCTACAGGGCATAAGGCCATGTTCTAAGCAGTGGAGCAACAGAGATAAAAGACAGTCCTCCCCTTCAAGTTGCTAACAGACTAAGGGGGGTTTACTGATAAGAACAAATTTTAAAATTTTGCCTGCAATATCATAGATGAAAGTGTACACAGGCTGCTATGATAGATAAGAGGAGGCTCACCCACGCAAGACGAGGGGAGGGCCTCCTATTAGGGATGTGTGAGGTGGGTCGGGGAAGATTTCTCAGAGAAGGTGATAAAAGTTGAGCTGACTCTTACAGGACAAAGTGCCAAGCATTAGACAAGTTGGAGAAATGAGCCAGGGATCGTATCTTAAAAGATAGATATATCATGCTAACAAACTGGGTTTTTATCCCAAAATTAATGAGAGGCCACAAAGTGATTTTTTATTTTAAAATACACACAACATCACATTTACCGTTTTAATCACTTTCAGGTTCAATGACAGAGTTCAGTTCAGTGGCATTAAGTACATTTATGTTGTTGTACAACCGTTACAATCATCCATCTCCAGATCCTTTTTCATCTTCCCAAACGGAAACTTTCTAGTCATTAAACAGTCATTCCCAGATCCCACTCCCATTCCCTGGCAACCACCATTTAACTCCCTGCTTCTATGAGTTTAGCTATCTAGGTACCTCATAGAAGTGGAATCACACAATATGAGTCCTTTCTGGAGTGGCTTATTTCACTTTACATAATGTCTTCAAGGTTCAACATATGTTATAGCATATGCTAGAATTTCCTTCCTTCTTAAGTTTGAATAATATTCCATTGTATTTGTATGCCATATTTTGTTTATCCATTCATCCACCAAAAGAGAGTTAGGTGGATGATTCATCCACCAAAAGAGAGTTAGGTGGATGATTCATCCACCAAAAGATCTGTTTCCATCTTTCAACTATTGTGAATAAATGTTGCCATAAACATGGGATTCTCAACATCTTTGAGTTCCTGCTTGCACTCCTTTGGGATATATACCCAGAAGTGGAATTCATTCTGATCCCAGAAGTGGATCAAATGGCAACCGTTTGTTTAAATTTTTTTGAGGAATGTCCTTACTGTTTTCCACAGGGCCTAAGGCATTTTACATTCCCACCATTGATGCAATTTCTCCACATCCTCACCAATACTTGATATTTTCTGTTGTTGTTGGTTTTTTTTAATAATAATCATCCTAATGAATGTGAAGGGCTATCTCACTGTGGTTTTGATTTTCATCTCCTTAACTGTTGTAACAGTAAGCATCTTCCCATGTGGTTACTGTACATTTTCTAGGGAGAAATTTCTACTCGTCTTTCACCCATTCAAAATGATTTCAAATCAGAGGGGATACAATCTGATCTGTGTTTCAGAAAGAGGCCTCTGGTGCAGAAGGAATCACGGCTCAGGGGGCGAGAGGCTGGAGGTCACCCAGGAATGACGTGACAAGGCCAGAACCACGCTGGTGGTTGGCAATATGGTAAGTGGGGAGAGAGAAGAGTCAAGGCTCTGTCTTGCTGGAACTAGACTCAAGGCACGGGCCTGGGACCTCTCTCTGCACAGGCTTTACCCCATTCTACGAAGCACCATCTCAGAGCCTCTCCAGGCTTCCCTTCTGAATTCTCGAAGGTTTTCCTCCTTCTTCTTCCTAATGGATTCCCCATCCATTTCCTTCTTTCTCCTGACTTGGTCCTGAATCAGTGTCCCCACCAGCCCACAGTTCTGCCGCTTCTAAGCATATCTCCCTGTATCATTACCACACATCCCTTTAAACCTCTTACTGCTTCTTTTCTTTCTCTGGGGAAATTAACCCCTGATGTACTTCTGCCTGGAGAAGTGGAGGAGACAGAAGAAAACCAATAGCTCAGAGGCCACAACAGGAGAAAACCAGGAAATAAGCACTTTGGGTTTTTGTGTTTTTTTTTTTACTTCATAAGTCCCAATCCCCTCTTCTTTAATGGACCAATATTATTTGTCACACTGTATTGTAATTGTCACACTGACCTACTTCTTCTGACAATATTTTAAACTGATACATGTTCATAAATAATATTGATCTTATAAATTACAAAGAATGATATCAAATTCAATCTTAGCTGATCAGAACCAAAATATATGCTAAAACCATGAGAGAGAAAAGATTTTGTACTTCTTCCTAGCATATCTTTTTAATTTTCCAAAAAGGAACTTTTAGCAGATATTATAATAAATATAACCAAGATATCAAAGATGCAAAATAAATAGTGAGGAAAATGGAATGGGAAGTGCTCAGGTTTTGTGGTAATTCACATTGAGGAGCAATGTTATAACCCCATTAATGTATCTAAATATGGGGAACAGCACTAAATTTAGTCCTAAAATGACTCTGTGTCACTTTGTAAGCCCTTTTAGATGATTAATTATTAGGTGGGGGGTCAAGAAAATAATAAAAGAGATATATTTTATTAGAAAATTATACACTACTTATGATATGGGTTATCATAATGAAATTAGCAAGTCTGTCGGCACTTAGGATTTCATCACAGGAAGAAAAGCAGAACAACATGGATGGACCTTGAGGGCGTTATGCTGAGCAAAATAAGTCAGGCAGAGAAGGANTACTCAGTCAATAAAAGCAGGTTTTGAAAGTAGGGATTTTGTAGACTTGAATTTAGAAGCTGTTTCCTTATCTCTCATCCCTGAGAAATGATCTAACATCAAAATATGAGGAAACAGGCTTTTGAGGAAGAACTGACAAGGTGTTATGGTGATATTCTGGAAGAAAAATCAACACTACCCTCAGAAAACAGAATGTGTTCTTTCTAGTAAATAAAGTTGCAAGCAGGTAGATGACAGTTTATGGGAAGAAAGGGTTTCAAACCCTCTAGCAGGTTTTTTCACGGAATAAATGCCTTAAAATAAAAATCACACCTGCGAGCTACAACACCGCACAAAGAACAGGACACAAATTTTCTTTGTGCAGTTAAATCAAGAATAATGGGCAATGTTGAAGTTGCATGTTTTAGCTTTTGGTGCCAAACTCACTGCCTGACCCCCAATTTTATAGAAAGCCAAATCAGTTGCTACTTACAGAGAAGAAACATCGATTGCATGGTTAGTTTGGAATTAGGAGAGTCGACAGTCCCAGGATTCTATTTGTGATGTACCAGTAAGTCCTAAAACAGCTAATGGTACAATGCTACTTATTGCAGTCACTGATTTTCAAAAACAAAAGGCTAAAATCATTAAGAAAAAACAAAAAACAACTAAAATCCCTATTAAGAAAAGGGGGAAGGGGCACCTGGATGGCTCAGTCAGTTAAGCATCCAATTCTTGATTTCAACTCAGGTCATGGTCTTCATGGGTTTGTGGGACTGAGCTCCACGTCTGGTTTTTCCATGACAGCATGGAGGCTGCTGGGGATTCTTTGTTTCCCTCTCTCTCTCTGCCTCTCCCTGCACACACACACACACACACACACACACACACACACTCTTTCCCTCTCTCAAAATAAATAAATAAACTTAAAAAAATGGGGAAAGGATAGCAATATTGATTCACTAGAGAAATGTAATGATCAACAGCGTATGAAAAAGTAATATTCAACCGCCCAAAAGTAAAATTAAAAAATCCTAATATAATGATATGAGAGCCTATTAAATAAGTAAATATGATAAGAAATAATGATGTCCTGATTTGGCAAAATTCTTGAGAATATAAATTATTATAACTTTCTGAAAACCAATTTGATATACATATCAAGAGTCCTTAAAAATGCATCCACTTAAGGTCCATAATGACCCTGCAAGGAAATCAACTCAAAGAAATAGAAAATTGGACAGATATTTACTTATCAATAACATAAACAGCAGGGTTTTAAAAAATAGAAATAGCCTAAACATCCAAAAATAATGGAAATATTAAATTAGTTACAGTTTATGTATACTATGGAATATCATTCCACTATTAAAAATTGTGTTCATGAAATGGGAAAATGCTCATGACACAATGTTAGATGAGAGCATGGATATAAAAGTATTTATATGCCTTAATTCTAATGTTGTGATATGTATTTACATATGTTAAACACATATATCCATATGTGTAAAAATGAATTGATAAAAATTAAAATTTTTATGTCAATGTAGGGATTAAAAAAATGGAAAAATACATGATAATGATAACCAAAGTTGCCTCTGTTTATGTAGCAATAAGAAAAAGAAAATATATTAAAATTGAATCAAAAGTGATTATAATTTTTTCTCACCTTTCTGTGTTTTCCAATTTTCCCGTGGTGAGCAATGTATGTATTAGGTTTTATTTGTCACAGCTCAGCCCAAGTAATTTTTAAAAAATATTTTTATTTATTTCTAGGAGAGAGAGAGAGACAGCGTGAGCAGGGCAGGGTCAGAGAGAGAGGGAGCCACAGACTGAAACAGGCTCCAGGCTCCGAGCTGGCAGTCAGCACAGAGCCCGACGTGGGGCTCGAACCCACGAACCGCGAGATCATGACCTAAGCGAAAGTTGGACGCTTAACCGACTAAGCCACCCAGGCGCCCCTCAGCTCAACTAATTTAAGAAATAAAGAAAATTTATTGGCTTTCATAATACAGTGGTTCTGGGGTAAGCATTGCCTCCAGGGTGGCTGAATACAGGGGCTCAAAGTAGTTTATCAGCATTCTATTTCTCTTCTCCTAAATTATACTTCCTGTGTTGACTCCTCAGAAAGGCTATCCCTTGGGGTTCCAGTTCTAGCAGCTGAATATTTTAGGTTCAAGTCCACATGCACAGCAAAACTCCTAAGATCCATTCTGATTGGTCTACATTAAGTCATGTGCTCAAATATACTAACTGCACGTGGGAAAAATGCTAGGCACTGACTGACATGGGTCACGGGCTCTGTCCTCCTCTCTCTGGGACCCATACCCAGACCAAGTAGAATGAAAATTAGGAAGACACAGGATCCCAGATAAAAATCCAAGCTGCTGTCAGGAAGGGGAGGCAAACAACATATACTGAATGCAAACCTGTATTCCTTTTACAAGGGGAAAAATGGAACTTTAATTTTTTTCAAACCCTACTCCTCCTCCTCTTTTCCATTAACTCTGAGTCCTTTCTCCTTTCTCACTAGTAACAATTGTTAGTCTGTTAACATTTTTGCAGGATGGAAACGTTCAGTTTGCCAATGGCAAATCTATTGCTCATATACTTTATAATTGCAAGTGATATTTCTCATGAATACTTAGAAAGAGTGACAAGGTAAAAATCATAGTTCTTGTTAGAATTCAAAGTAAAATTTTTAGTAATGAATTGAAAACTGTTCTTGCCAATAACCTCATTCTATCTTTTTTTCCTCTGTTACATCAGGCCACTTTACATAAAATTATTATATTGCAGTATTGTTTTGGAGCATCATTAGAGAGACAGGGAAAGGTAGGAGAGAAGGAGAAAGACACCCAGGTATTAGCTGCATCTCACCTAATACTTCTCTGCCTTATTTGGTGATGTTGGTAATGTTTGCCAATTTGGGAACACAACTTTCACTAGGCTGAATCTTAAACATTATTTCAAATATATTTTTTCTAACGTATTCATTGTTCATTTTTCAGTAGCAATTATTTTTTGAAATGTAATGCAGACTTTCCTTTTAAGGCTTTCTTCATTTACTTAAGTGAATTTTGTGAGCACAATCTTCCTCTGCCTTATGAAGATAATTTATCCTGGAAAATCACTTGTTAAGTGAATTCTCATAAGTTAAAAACATAATTACCATCAACTCTTAGGAATATGCATTTATACTCAGACAACATGAAAGCCCATAAAAATCAGCTCAATTACTTCAACAGTCACATCAGTTGAATGACCTAACAAGAACTTTTGCTTCATTAATTACACCAGATTATGGCTGTCCACCTATTCTCATTAAGTTCTTGCAGAGCAATCATGTGATATATAAAGATCATTCTTACAAATAAAACATTAGATATTCAATGTTTATATAATTCAGTCTTTACTACAAAATCATAATCATAAGCAAAAAAAAATCACTAAAAACTAGGGCAAATTATTTCATACTCATCAAATAATTTGACATCCTTAAGGCCTGAGATTACCATGGCCATAAACTACAAAACACTAAGCCTCTGAGAGAACTTAACGTATCACATTCCATCAATGATTCTGAACGTGGCTACATGGTGCTTCTGGTCTGGCAAGGTTCAAGTGCCCATGTGATATTCAAACTCCAGATCTGTCCTCGTAAATGCAAAGAAATGCCCTGTTAGCCAAAGTGAGGGTACCCAATGAAACTTTGGGGAAAAAGTTAAACTCATGTCACTGCATTCCATGTCACCTAGCCAGTCATCAGTGCAGCTGAAAGTCTGAGTTTCAGACTGCTTACCTCATAATCCCACCAAGAAATGAGCATTACCAATATCTTTTTAAATAGTGGATTGTAAAAAATGTTTCATTTACCTAAACCAGTTGAAGATACTTGTTTTCAATTACTCAGCGAAGTATCTCCATTTTCCTCCCCATGGTTAATCAGTGAAACCACAGACAACATACGATCATAATCATTACTCTGTCTGGGGGAATTTGCTGAACTTGACTGTCTACAAAGGTGGCTGTTGAGCAGTGTCCATTTCTGCCCCAGGCACCCATCTTCAACTACAAAGGTGACAGAAAACAGCCAAGCTCTGGGGAACTTTTACCTCATCTGTTCCTTCCAGTCCTTTTCATTGTAACTGCAAATTAGTTGTCAGTTTTTTTGCCCAGCTTTATGACTAAGGATACTATCCTGAGAAAATGCAGCCCAACAACAAAGAACAACTCAAAAACTGCAGTTTGACCAGCACTTGAATCTTTACTCTCCTTGAAAGGAAGCACGTAAAACAAGAAATGAGCTTTAGCCTTTATGTTTGCCTGTCTTGGGAGAGGTTCAACAAAGAGAAGAAAATGAAGTATGCTTCAGATTTTAAAGATAATGATGAAATGAGAAGGAGGGTGTCCTTCAACACTATAGAAGCAGCTTCAGCCATGCTAAAATATCTCAAAGAAATGAGCCGTTAGAGCAGTGAGCACTCCATGTGTTGTTCAGCCCATCCAAAGTGCATCAACAGGCTTTTTCTAAAAGTGTGTGGATATAATACTTTGAGCTGAGATCTGTAGCCTGCGTCTTCCTAAGATGATATCTACAGGTTGTCATGGTAACTCACGGGGCATCATCTTTAAAAACATTAAATTCTGAGAAAAATACACACAGAGAAATTTCAGCCCTAAAAGCCATTCCCTCAGACAAATTGTCCATTAGCCTACATATCTCTGTCCCTTTAAAGTTTTGCTTTGATTTTTATTTTCATTCCATGTTCAAGGAATACAGAACCCTGAAACAAGTGAAAAAAGTTTGAATTCTTTTATTATGGATTTTCATGATAAACTCTACATTAGCTTTAAACTGAATGCACACCACCTCTACCACTGACATTTTTCTTCCTTTTAATTGACTTTTTAAATATGAACTTTTCCCTTTTATCAATAGACACAACTTTTGTTCTTTTCCTCTTAATATTGTCCTGTAGTCATTATTAATGTAAGGGACGTCTTCCTTACTTTGAAATTGTGAGGTCTGGAAGTCAATCCATTTGTCAATAGTTTGGAGACACAGTGACTTTCTGTCCACACCCATAACACCTATTTTTCTGTGTGAGTCATGGAGTTAACAAGTTTGACCTTGAATCTTTCTTTATCATCACATTAGCATTTGTTAACCCTCCAGCTGAATGATGAAGTTTTGGTAGATTAGGGAGGGTACTTTAGGACTCTGTGTCTTTAGAGTTAGAGGTACTACACACAGGGGCACAGTAAACATTTTATGACTTAGAACCCAACTTTAAGATAAAAACACCAAAAGGGACTTCCAGATCATCAAACCTATCCCCTTATTTTCATAAATTAGGAAAGTGAAGCAACGAGAGGTAAAATATCTTAGCCCAAAGTTATATCTAGTTGAAAACATAATATTGAGGTTAGTGAAGGGGATTCCAACCCCCATTCTTCCAGTGTAGGGAAAACAAAAGGAGGCAAAACTAAAATTCTTTATTCACATACACACAAATTATTAATAGCTATTCCTGAATTATATACCTCATTAAATTATTGTTTTGAGGTTCCAATCCAATAATAACTCTATTTCAGAGAGAGAGAATGTGTTAAGCATTGTCCAAATATAAGGTGTTATTTAGAGAAGGGGTGCAAATAAATAAAGCACATGAGGAAAGATGAATGTAAAAACTAAAAGAAATTAGATCATTGTTGGTGATGTTGAGCAGCATCTTGTTCCTAATTCACAGGCAATATCATATCAGAATAGTTATTGCATTTGGAAGACTAATAGCGTGGAAAATTCAAAGAGTTTTGATTTAAGCCCTCCAGAAGTTGGGGCAAAAATAACTGGCATAAGGCAAATGGCTAATAAAAAATCTTGAATAGACACAAAGAGTATTATAGAGTAGATTCACCTTTTATGAGTTTCTTTGTAGTTAAGCTTTGTTGGGAAGCTCTACTCAGGAGAATCCCATGTGTGTATGTGTTCTATCAGTTCATCTGTATCTGTACCAGAAGGCAACACAGGTATTTAGGAAAGGAAATAATAAAAAACATGTAGAGATTACAGTGTTGTGTGTGTGTGATTTAAATTCCCAATGTATTGGTAAAAATAAAGTTGGCTAATAACAACTTACAGTTATATAAGGCTCTTGTAGTTGACAAAACTTACATTTAGCAAAGAAGAGCTTCCATAAATCTCAGATGATTGGAAGAAGAGGTGTTCTCATTCCTGTTTATTGATGAGACTTGAGTGGTCAGGTGATTTATACAAGGTCACATGCTGGGGAGTTCTGACACCAGATATAAGGCCTAACTATTTTAGAGGAAGACCCCTCTCCATTGCTTTTGTGGATCCCATTCAAGACTATGTCACCATCCAAAGACGGCTTCATGAAGATTGGGCACATGTGAGGAAAGGAAATAAAATAGCTGTTTCATAATCAGTTAATAAGTTTGGGAGAGAGGTTTAGGGGCTTTATATGAAATTTTAAATCAATGGAACACAACCCTATGTGTCTTCTGCTACAAAGGTCACACTTCATTAGTTAGAGCTTCTACCAAGAAGACTACATTAAAGAAGAAATGACTGGTACATCTAGACCAAACTGTGTCAGGGGCCATTTTATACTAATTTTACAAATGCAAAGGTAACTGATCATTGATCATAAGTCAGAGCTAGTTAAGAATAATAATTACCTCTATAAACACACTACCAATTATCAGTAATGATTAGGGAATCGTAATTTAACAGTTGTACTTATACTAACAGTCGATTATGGAAGTTTGGGGAAAGAATTAATGAGTGATTTTTCAGAGACCACCTGGAAACATGATTCAGCATATCGATTCTTGACATTGAAACCTGACTAGAAAAGAATGAATGACAAACTTGGGATCACCTTGAATAAGGCTCAGGAAATTTCCAGAGCCCAGTCATATCCCAGCACTGGCTAAGTATTGGTTAATAGATTCAAGCAAGATAGAAAAGATTTTGACACTGTTAAAAGTTAGATGGTAAAATCACCATCTATAAATGATAAATACATTAAATGGAAAGAGCTAAGAAAGCTTCTTGTATCTCATAAAAAATATATCCAAAGTATCTAGGGCTTAGAGATCTTACAATCAAATTCTCTGCAGAGACCTATGTCCCTTGGGATGATAGCGTAACCACGGCATTCTGTGCACGATGCATACATCTGTAGGACTAGGATTAGATGCATGTAAACCTGTGGGCAAATATGAGATTAATAAATCTGCTGCAAATAAATATTTAGGCTTCCATGGGATTTCTTATTTTTCTCTTCCAAAATTTTACAGTTTGAGAGAATATTGACGTTTTGTTTTACATTATCTCTCAATTCTATAATGGTGGTAAGTCTCAGACTGAATAAAAATGGTGAGAAATCAGAGTGCCTGTCAAGAATAAATAAGGTCTCATTTTCACGTATTGAACACACCATTTCCCAGTACTATACTAAAGCACTTTACCCTGAAGGGGTTCAGAACACTCCATGCCCAAATTTACCACTTTGTCATGTGGATTATTTTGAGTTGAAGGTAACCGACATCCAGTTAACTAAGGAAAAGCTCTTATCTTTCCCTTAACCACCTAAAAGAAAGTATAAATGTCCCCATTTGTGAGGGAAATCTACATTTATAAAGAATATTTCTCTTAGAAAAGGCACCTGTTCCAGGAAGAGCAACTCCCAGTGATGACATCATTTTTTCACCTGAGTGACTTTATCTGTATAGCTAGGCAACCTTTATCATTTTTCTACCTCTCACATTCCCTCAATTGCCTCTTCCCTTACCTAGAAGCCCCAGACCCCCAACCCTTTCCTTAGCTCAGAATGGTACAGAAGTCTCAATTATCTGGCTGTCTTTTGAAGTCTCATATCTTTGTGAAACTCCTACGTGTATGTACGGATTAAATTTATGTTTATTCTGCTGTTTATCTATGTCAATTTAATTCTGAGACCTGCCACAGAACCTAGAAGGGTAGAAAGGAAAACATTTCCTCCCTACGACCTATATTGTCTTCTTTAATCCTCATAATAAACCTAATAGGTGATCACTTTCATATTACTAATGAAGAAATCCAGGCTTCGCATAGTCAAACTAATTGTAAACCTGGGATTTAAACTAGGTCTTGTCTACCTACGTTTTAATGTCCAACCTAAATGACCCCCCAGTAGGAAGCAGAGAGACAAACATCAAGTATCTTGATAGGTTAAGAGGCTGGAAATGATCAAAGGGCACATTGTTAGACTTTTCCTCATTCCTTTTATCTGGAAATGGACTGCAGAGGAGAGAAAAGAGGATTTGCACATAGACCTTGTCTCTGTCTGCCTTAGTAGAGAGAGGGCTTTTAAATAAGGTCTCATTTATGAACAATGGGATATTTCAGGTAATGGGCAGAAAGTCTAGGATTCAGTGGGGGTTTCCTGGGTGAGGATACAGGCTCAGAGTTTGAATCTGAAAAAGGAGCTCTAAGCAGATCTCATCAGTTTAATCAGAGGACATATATTCATGTATCCATGTTTTCTCCTGAGCTGACCTTGAAGTTTGCAGCCTGAAGAACACTGGGTGCCTAATTTTTGTTTTTGCTTCTTTCTTTCTTTGTTTTGTTTTTGTTTTGCAGTTTCATTCTCCTCCACTCAGGTAAAGAAGTGTTAGGTCCTCCAGGCTTCAGATGGTCTTTCTTCTGACTCTGTGCTCTCCCTCCTGGAAATCTGACCCAATCTTATGTATAAATTAATTCCTACATACTAATTACATACTTATACTAATTACATGTATAAGCTAATTCCTCCCAAATGTGTACTGCTAGGCCGCATCCCTCCTCAGATCAGACCCTATAATCAACTGCCTACTTGAATGCTCCTCAAACATGTCTCAGAGAAATATCGATCACATAATGTCCGACATCAGTTCTGTGGTGTTTTTTGTAAGATCTGATCCTCTTCCGGTGCCCCCCGTCTTGATGAATGGCACCACCACAAGCACTAAATAGAGGTCAGAAGGCATCCTTGATGCCTCACTTTTCATCACTGCTCTATCTAATCCATCACCAAACCATTCTTCTTCCCCTGTCTGCCCCACAACCCTCTCTTCCAGGCTATCATCATCTCTCACCTGAACTTCCAACTTCTCGCTGTCCTACCTACATCCATTCTCAAAGCCAAATCAGTTCATGTGTTAGATACCTCAGCTTCAAGTCCTTCCTTCACTTGCCATTGTTCTCTGGAAAATATAGAACTCTCTTTTTTCAAATGTTATTTATTTTGAGAGACAGAGAGTACAAGCAGGGGAGAGGCAGAGAGAGAGAGAGAGATGGAGAAAGAGAATCCCAAGCAGGCTCCATGCTGTCAGCCCAGAACCCAATGTGGGGCTTGATCCCACAAACCGTGAGATGATGGCCCAAGCGAAAATCAAGAGTTAGATGGGTGCTTAACCAACTAAGCCACAAAGGAATCCTGAAAATGTATTACTGTTAGTGTGTCCTGAAGGGCCTGCATGATTTCCAGCCTCCCCCTAGACACTCCTACAGCTGCATCTGCCCTGTGGTCTACCTTGCTCTCTCTGTTCACCTCTTCTCAAATATCTTCCATCTCAGGTATTTTCATATGTTATTTTCTATACCTGAATAGTCTTCTTTTTATTCTCTGCCTAGTCAATGCCTCATTATAATTCAGATCTCAGTAAAGGCTTCCCTAACTTCACTAGCTAGATCAAACCCATTTATCACAGGCTCCCTTAAACTCTGTAATTATTTCCCACGGCAAATAAACATTTATTTGTGAGTTCATGACGTCAATATTTGTTTCCTCAATTAGATGGCAAGTTTTTTGATGGCAGTCTATGTGTTTTTAGCTCACCATTGTACCTCCAGCATCTGTCTAGTAATGCTTAATTTGCTCAATATCTAACTGAGAACCAATTGAATGAATAAATAAATGACTTATGACATGGATGTGTTAAGTTTCCATTACTGCTATAATCCTAAAATATTAACATCTTTATTTAGAAGCAAGATTTGGCTCAGGTCTTTTTTTGAAACTCACCTTCTCAATGAGACTTACCCAACCATATTATTTAACACTGCAATCTATTCATATGCCACCCACCAGGAAGGATTCCCTAAGTCCCAAGACAAGCTCCATCTTTTTTCTTTTTTTCTATTGCATTTATCACCTTAAAACACATTGGACGATTCCATTTATTTATCATTGTTCTGTGTTTTCTTAGATTCTGTATTTGTCTACTTGTCACCCATTCATCACGGAGCCAATCATAGTACATATTTTTTTCTGTTTTCTGTATTCTTGATGATCTGGCATTTGTGGATTCACTGACTAGAAAGAAACTGCTTTCTTCATGTTTAGACAATTCCTAGAGATAGCAGAGTCCCTGTCCAGGGGCATGTCTTTCACATGTAAACTAATCAATCCAGAGCCCCCACCCCACCCATCTCCTTGAACTCTTCTTACACACCAAAACAATATTCTTCAGCTCTAAATAAACTCAGGACAAGAGGGAAGTCTGTAAACCCCAAAGCTGGCTGGAATTATTCAAACTAGCCAAACCCTTGACTTTCCTGTGGAAAACACAATAAAGGACCCACCTAGCCTTTTCCCATGCTCCTTTTCTGCCTCTGGCTAGCACTGATGCTTCCCCCTGTGCCCTGAATGGCATGGTGTGTCCCCTCCTCTCAGGAAACGTAAGTAACCAAAATATTCTCTTCGGACGTCTTGCATGGCTCAGTCAGCTGAGTGTCCAACCCTTGATTTCAGCTCAGGTCATCATCTCACAGTTCATGAGATAAAGCCCTGAGTTGGGCTCTGCACTGTTCATGCAGAGCCTGCTTGGGATTCTCTCTCCTTCTCTTTCTGCCCCTCCCCTGCTTGTGTGTGCTCTTGGTCATGCTCTGTCTCTCTCAAAATAAATAAGTAAACATTAACACACACACACACACACACACACATTCTTTCAATGGCATTAGCCTCTCCATATCAGCACTCATTCACCTCCATACATTAAAGTCTCACAGATACAACTGAACCAATCATGTTATACTATTTATCACCTGACTCCCTCCTTCACCAATGGAAAGCAAATGGAATAAAGTCATGGACCTATATCTGTTTTGTTTCTGCTTCTGATGCCCAGACCAGTGCCTGGGACACAGTAGAACTTCCATAAATATATGTTGAATAAATTAATGATTCTGATACTACTTCTGATACAATGCTATTTCAGGATTTGAGCTCCCCTAGGACAGAAATTTTATCTTACTGCCCTTTATATGACCAGGCCCTTTCTCAGTATCTGGCAATTAGTTAAAATCTCAATAATGGTTTAGTCTAATTCATGTAAATACTGCATTCTGGTTAAGTTTTGCTGGTCCCAGAGCTCTAAGAGTGACCCTTCAAGTTCTGGAGTAAAAAATGGCTTCTGTTCTCATTAGCAAGGATTCTTCTTTCCTACATTTTTTTAAAGTGGCTTCCAACCAGAGTGCATGAGCTGTGACCAACAGAAATGTCAGAACTTGGGTTAAGAGCCCTGCTCCACCTCTAAACCTGGGTGTCCTTGAATAACTGAATTGTTCATTATGGAAGGTGTCCAATACTATCTTCCTTGAATATGTAAGTATAGAAAAGACAAATACACAGCATTTAATACCTTCAATATGGATTATATTAATACCCAACTAACTGACTCCTCAAGATTTTTTTGAGTTTTATGAGTTCATGGTCCATCTGTGGTTGCCAAACATGACTGTGATTTTTCATGCATTTCCCAATTCTCCTTCCAAATGAACGATAAGGTAACATTCAGTAGTTACTCTTTACATATGCCAGGCTATACAACATTTATTGTTTAGATTACATTGGCTCAACTTCTATTTATAGATACTATATTCTTTAAATATGTTCTAAGCCAACTCTTAAAAGCTCATTTGCACAAATATAGCTTTGGTAATCCAGAATTCTCTCTGTAAGTCTATGTAGGTTTTGCTCCAATAATAATAAAAGCTGACAATATTGAGCACAACATGTCTTATCTTTCACAAATGAGGAAAAGAGGGTCCAGAGCAGTTAAGTCATTTGCCTTAAGTCACACAGCCAGTAAGCACTAAGAGAAGGATTCAAACTAAGTTAGTTGTCTCCACAGACTATGCACTTAGTCGCTTATGCACGTTGCCTCTATGGGGTAACGGAACCCAATGACTGAATTCTTACTGACTTGAATTTATTCTCTTTTCTTATAATCTATTATGCAAGAACATTATGTTTATGACACATGCTAAACTTTCTTGAGTCACATACTGTTGGTAGGTGAGTATAATCATCCTTATTATAGATCAGAAAACAGATATAGATAGACCTACAGTGACATTGAGGGAGGCAATAGCAGAGTAGGGTTTAAATTTATAGCCTTGTTATCCTGGTATTTTTATCAGTCCTTTGAGACTTTATACATTCTACATGATTTTTTAATTTCATGGAGGTGTTCAGGGGCTTAAGGCAGAAGCAGACATCACTTCGGGATCAAGGTAGTAGCTTAGATGGCAAATTATTTTATAGACATTTTAGTACAGGTAGCAGCAGACATGTTTGAGGATTCTAAGTTCTTCCCATCAGTATGCAGAAATACCATCAGCTGCCTAAATTACTTTCTAATAAACCAGGTCTTCATTATGTCCCAATTGCCCACAGTGTCTTTGCCTTGTCAGACTCAGATTTTTAAAAGCAGTTCAGTCTTGAACCATTTTAGCTAACATGGGTTTCTCCCTCCCTATTCATTTGCAGTTCTACTTTCTGGTGCTCTATCTCTTTTTTTTTTTTCAATATATTTGAAAATGCTTTTATTCCTTTTAATCCCTTCAGCTTTTTTTTTTTTTTTTTTTTTTTTTCANTTTAATTTTTTTTTTTTTTTTTTTTTTTTTTAGCACAGTCAGCAATTTTGCAGACCTTATCTCTTTTCCTTGGCTCCAACAGTCTGTTGTTTGCACTTGCACAGTTTATTGGCAGCATGTTTTTTTGACAAAGCCATCTTAAAATTTAATTGAATGTTTCTTGTTTTAAAATTTCTTTTGCTGAGGAAAATGGATGGCTGGACCTCTACTACTGCCCTTTTCATTAACCTTCTATCTGCACTCTTACTGTAGTATAAGATAGCTAAACATTCAAAATGTGCAAATCAATGTGGGTTGAATTAAAAGAAAATATTTTGAGAATACAGTTGACCCTTGAGCAACACATGGTTACATTACTACATGGATCTGCATATACATAGTTTTTTTTACAGTACATTACTATAAATGGTAAATGTATTTTCTCTTATGATTTTCTTACTAGCCTCTTCTCTAGCTTACTTTATTATAAGATCACAGAATATAATACATACAAAATACAAAATATGTGTTAAATAATTGTTTATGTTATCAGTTAAAGATTCAGTCAACAGCAGGTTATCAGTAGTTAAGTTTTTAGGAAATCAAAAGTTATATGTGGATTTTGACTGCATGAAGAGTCTGTATCCCTACCCCCTCATTGTTCAAAGGTCAACTGTATTGTTACATGTGGAGAAAATGTGCCACTAAAAGGCAATTTAGACTACAGTCCAAAAAAGCATTATCACAATTTTCTAACAACCTTCCTGGGGCACACGTATTTTACTTTCAGTTCCAATAAATTTCCCAAGTGTACAAGAATAAAAAAATACCAAAAAGTCAAAAAGAAAAAAGAGAAAAGACTTTGTTTTGCTGATATATCATCCTGACTCAAAGAAAGTAGAAAAGAAATTATTCTCTATTCAAATTCCAAATTTGATATAAACAAGAAACAATCAATAAAATAAACAATAAAAAATAAACAATCAGTATTTCCAAAACTGATGGTCACTGAGAGTGAAGATTACATTATTTTTTAGCTATGCATTAAGTTCTCCTTTTTATTCTTTGGCTTAATTATAATGTACCTCAGACTTTAAAATAACTGAACAGAAGACCCTGTAATCCGATGTCATACTTTTATTCAGCTCAAATGCATCTTATTATCTCACAGAACAATCTGACTACATTATAAATAAGGAATGAAGGACAAAAAAATGGAAGAATCAGACTCCGTTATTTTCATTTTGGTGTTTATTATTTCAAGTCAGTAGTAAGTATTTGGAGGCATTTTAAGTATTTGTGGATTTGTTGCTGTAAATCTAGAATAAGAGTGCATAGAAATGGTCCTGGAAAATCAGAATTTCTCTTTATTTTAATGTATTTATTTAATGAGCCCACTATATGGAAAATATTATGCTTTATCCAGTGGAGGATGTAAACACTGCCCAGCTATTGCCAGAGGAATCTTTTAGAGCTAAGTCAGGATTTGTCACTTCTCCACTCAAATATTCCAGTGGCTTTGCATCTCATTAGAGGGGGAAATCAAAGATGAAAAAAATGGCCTTTTTGAACTGGCCTCAGACTCAACATTAAAGCTAGAAAGGCAATGCTGAAATGGATTCCTTATACCCAGATGTTCTTCCCATGTTGCATGACTTGGCTCTCTACTTGCTCTCTGCTTCCACACTCCCATCCCTCAGTCTCTTACAGCCACACCCGCTTCCCTAGCTTTCCTCAAAAATGTCAGCCAGGCTCCTGCCTCAGGACCTTGGTCATATGCTTGGTCTTTGCTTAGAATACTCATTCCCAGATTCCACACATTCCACATGACCTAACTCTGTTCACTCTTTCCCTAGCTCTCTCTTTCTACCAAATATTAGGAAGACCTTCCCTGCATATTCAGTAAAATAGCATCCCCCACCAAGCCCTCTCTAATCTGCCTTGCCCTACTTTATTTTCCTACTTAGCATTTATCAGCACCTCATAGTATGTATTTGCATATAACTTACAGGCAAGCTCAGTGCAAACTTGACTGCTAGGTTTGCCAGAAGATCCTCAGAACCTAGAAGAGGGCAAGGCTTATGGTTACTGATTTAGTGAATGACATTATCCCCTCTGACCTCCCAAGTCAGATAAATTATGAAGGCAAATATGGTAAAACGTTGGATTGTGAGTAACTCGTTCTGTGAGTGTTCCACAAGATGAGCAAACATTTCTAATAAATTTTAACTTGGGTGATCATCTCCCATGCTTGGATTTTCGGTTTCAGGCTGCAGTGTTTGGCAGAAATCAATGATTATTCAGAATGTTGGAAGGTGCTGACAACTGGCACTAGTGTATTTTTTGTCACTTCAAAGCACCTACGGACAGTCCTTTTCTTTTCCATACGAGAGTAAGCTTAGGAATACTTTGCTTCATTCTAGGTCAGGCTCCCTTTCATCTGTTACCTTATTGCCAATTACATTAAATACAGTATATGATGAGTTTATTAATACTGTACTGTAGTTAACATCTGTGCGAGCATATATGATGGCCCCATGAAGAAAAAGATTCCACTGAGCCAGTAAATAGCAATGATTCTGTTAGTGATGGTGAAAGTCATTCTACACAATAACCCTCCTCTCTCTTATCTCCCTCACACCAGCCACGAAGGTTTTCAAAGGTAAGTGCAGGTTAATTTGTTTATTTCCCTTTATATTCTCTATTTTCTTTATTACTTTGTATTATATTACAGTATTGTAAACATTTTTATATTAATATATTTGGGTTGTGGAACGAATCATCTGAGTTTCCATTATTTCTTATGGGGAAATTCACTTTGATATACACGTGCATGTTTCTGGAATGAATCATGCTCACAAACGAAGGTCTTCCTGCACGTAGAAGTAAAACAAGCATTGGACCATGTGTGGTGGAGCGATAGAGACAAGTGCTGAACTTGGGCTCAGTAGGAAACCGTATAACCTTCCAGTTAGAAGTTGAAATGCTGAAAGGCTTTCAAGTGTCAGTAGTGCGGCTCATATTGGATTCCAGCCTGGATAATGGAGTCAGGAGAAAAGGCCAGATGCAGGAGACATTTAAACATCCTTCACCAGTGGAATGATGGGTGGTAAGGATGCTTTTGGTGACACTCACTGCTGTCTGAGACAGCCATCGTTTCAAGCATACTGGACATGTGCACTGGGAAGACGGGAACAGCCTGAATGGGTTTATGCCAATCAGAAGACATTCATTTTTAAGACATTATAACTGAAGCAGACTTTTCTACACATGCTGCTGAGACAAGTCTTCAAAACAGACTTTATAGACTCCTAAAGAACTATATGTGTGGGAAAAACTAGGATCCAGATATATCTCTGGTGCCCGGGCTCACACGGTTAAAAGAGACAGCTGGAAATGTCCCTGGCTCATTCAATATCTGTGTGAGATCCCTGAAAGGAATCCCTTCCTCCTGGGGACTGTGAAGCCTTGTGCCCAGGAAATGGGTCCCTTGCCCAACTACCCCCACACAGGTGGCAATTCGTGGTGGTGGCCCCAGGAGTGATAGAATGTCTCAGAACAAAATGACTTTACTGCTGGCGCTCAAGATTTCCATCCTAGGAGCCATCCAGGGCCTCTGGGGCTCCAGTGTTTCCAATGTTCTGAGTCCCCCCAGCCAACATGAGGGACTTTAAAAGTGCAAGGTCCTGCTCTCAGGTCTTCCCACATTGTTGGGATGGCTCACTGGTGGACATCTGGTCACAGCACCCAGTGCGTGGGATCTTCACTGCCATTTTGTGCTTCCTCATCTGTCTCCACGGCTCTTCACCTCTCTATCAAGACGTTATTGTGCAAACCAACCACAGCATCCAGGATCAAAGCAGGACGACTCAGGCTTAGATTAGACTCCAGAGTGGCTCACGTCACTGAGGAAGAGCTCTTAATTTCCATAAGCCTCCGTTTTTCTTTAACATGGGAGTTTAGTAAGAGGAGTTACTCTTACTCTCAGATGATTGTTTAAACTTGAAATTATAAAATGTGCTTCTAAAGTGGCTGGCAGATAATGCCATCAGTGTTATTATCATTGTCTGTCAGCTATTGTTATTAATATTAGTATTTTGACCATAATTCATGCCAAGATGGAATCAGGAAAAAACATCTAAGATCTTTGCTCTGAAAAATGGTAATTCCTTCCTAGTATAATAAAAACTTTTATTCCAAATGTAATTTACATAAGCCTTGTAAGTGACCTTGTAATATTTTACATACAGTTAAGCCTTGGCATGTGTTTTTTTATTTATCTGATATTAATATAGATATATCAACTTCCTTTTGATTTATTACTTGCTTAGTATTATCTTTTTCTACATTTATTCCAGCACTTCTGAGCCCTTTTGTCATGTCTCTTTAAATAGTATATCCTAGATTTTTTAAATCCAATCTAAAAATCTCTATTTCCTAGTTGTAAATTTAAACCATCTGCACTTGTTTTATTCAAAAGCTGTAATTGGGATTAGTTTCTACCACCTTATTTAGTGCTTTCAATTTACCATGTATTTTGTCATCTTACCTTCTTTTCTGCTTTCTATCAATTATATTTTCTTTAATCCTTTTTTATTCCCTCCTGACTCAGAATTTATAAAATCTATTTATCAATTACTACCTTTAAATTTTTAGTTTGCATACTTGGCCTAAAAAACTCTAAATTTTACCATTCTCTCTCTCTTCCTCCAGGACACACCTTTTTCTCCATCTTACATGCCATTTGTATTGATAGCTTAATTCACTTTGCTTCTTTTCTCCCACAGATTAATCCTTATAGATAATAATTTATATAACCAATACTTATTTATAACAACTTCTTGGTTCATGTTTGGTTTCTATCTAGCAGTTGTTCATCTGGATTCAATTTTCTTCATCTTTTTTTTTAATGTTTATTAATTTTTGAGAGACAGAGAGAGACAGAGCATAGGTGGGGGAGGGGCAGAGAGAGGGAGACAGAATCCAAAGCAGGCTCCAGGCTCTGAACTGTCAGCACAGAGCCTGACATGGGGCTCGAACTCACAGACTGTGAGATCATGACCTGAGCTAAAGTTGGACATTTAACCGACTGAGCCATCCAGGTGCTCCTGAATTTTCTTCTTGATGAGGTCCATTCTTAACAGTTCACTCCTGCTCTTCTTGGCATTAAAGCCCAAGTCCTTTGTTGCTGAGACCGGCACTATCACCCACAGCAGCTACAGTATAAACTCCTGAGCTTATGGCTTTGGTTTTCCCAATCTATCTCTGATCTTGGCAAATGAAGGATTTCATTTCTGCCTGCAAGCTCAGCTCTGCATGTAAAAGAATGCTTGTTGCATTATATTCTGCATTTCATGGTATTTTTAACAGGAGTCTAGTTTGATGGGATCAGAAGTCACCATTCATATGTTGTGTAGGTGGTAGATTCTAGGGGTCAAAGATGTAAAGACAGAAATAAAAAAGACAGAAATGAAAAGATGGAAATAGATTGGCCATCAAGGAGCTTACAATCTAACAGAGACAATAATGAATCAGATATGTGCAGTAAAGTTTTTTAAGTCTTACACATGCTGTAACTATGAGAACCCACACTAGATTGAGCTTCTTAAGAATAAATATATTCTAATTATCTTCCCATCCCAATATCTAGGGAAGTATTAGCAGATAGAAGGTGACAATAAATGTTTGTTGCCTGAGTGTATGAATGAATTATAGAAATCAACAAATCTTTTCACCATTGCTTATTCCCATGTTTTAATTCATGAAAAATAAGATGTTTATCATTTTCTAATGACAAATAAAATTTTTATAAAGATTTTATTTAAAAAATGTTTAATTTTTATTGCACTACTACTAATAATTGAATCTTCACTCTGTATCTGGCATTCATCTCAGCCCTTTCCAAACATTCACTTATTTGAACCTGAAAATAACCCTGTAATGTAGGATTTTTGTGGCTAAGCCTTGGTTGCACATTTGAAGCTATATTGGGAATTAGTTTAAATTAGTCTGACTATAGCTTCTGTTCGTTGGTACTAAGTATGTATGCATTTGTCAGACTACGATTTCAGTAGTAATTTCCAACTAGTGATTATCCTTGTTTTCACAGCTACTGTCCATGTTTGCAGAATCTAGGCCATTTACAACTTGATTACTGTCTTACTCATTCATTAATTGCCACTGGACTGAAGACCTACCTCATTTCCAATGATTATACACAAGGCTGATTTTACTGCTGCTATGTGACTCTGAAAGTATACAGCTCAAATTCACTTAGATCTGTGACCCATCTCTCATCTATAGCTTCTTTCTCCAACCACCTTGCAGCCAAGAATGGCACAGGTTAACTAATACAATAATAAACCCCAAGCACGTACAAAAAAAAAAAAAAAAA
>NW_027527955.1:3027199-3113992 GCF_008692635.1 Crocuta crocuta
CTTAATAATAATAATAATAATCTAGAGTTCT
The DNA here is from genome assembly GCF_008692635.1 of Crocuta crocuta. NCBI lineage: Eukaryota > Metazoa > Chordata > Mammalia > Carnivora > Hyaenidae > Crocuta > Crocuta crocuta. The sequence goes on from NW_027527955.1 coordinate 3,027,231, forward strand.
AGCATTTAGCCAGAAATCAAAATTTTGTATGTTGCTTGGTAGAATTTGCATTTAAGAATTGGGCCAATATTAGTCAATACATTTTCCTGTCACCTTTATTATTCTCCGTGAGCTCTCAAAAAATTATTGATAGTAGTTGTGAAATTACATATGAAATTAATTTCAGTACCCAAATACATCTTTTTTCACTAGTCAAAAACATTGAAATTGTTCCAAGGGGCTGGATGTCATTTTAATGTCTTAACCTTAAATGTCCTTTATTGATAATTATTCTACCTTTCCTAGGTTGAATTTTGTCAATTTGACAGAGAAAATAAGAGTTGAACAGCTTCACAAAGGCATGATCTATGATTGCAATCCTCAGAGTAATAGTATTTTATGTTCACTCAATAAATATTTATCCAGCACGCACTATTTCAGGAGCCACAGATAGAATTGTAGACAAAATGGATACATATTCCAGATTTCGTGGTGGCTACATATGGGAGTATGTGACATGAATGATCTTTTTCCACTCTGAACTCTGGGGCCCGAGCAAAACTTTCCAGTTCATTCCCACCTGCTCCTGCCACATCTATCACTACTGCCAGCAGACACACAGACAGAGACACACGTGACCTTGAGATACACCAGACAGTCAATGGTTCTGGATCCAATCATGTATTTTTCCTGCCTATATGCCCTTGCTGTGGGCGGGGCCTTCAACATCAATCCTACCAGTAATGCAAAATTGTTCATGATCATTATCTCCAGGCCATCTTTATTTATCCAAGTATAAACACATGTTTTCCTTCATGCTATCTCATTATACTTTGCATTACAGTGAAAGCATCATTTGTAATCTGCCTTGAATTGTGGTTATATGCAAATGTAGATGTGCCCCTATTTTACTGTGAGAAATAGTCAACACCTGGGGTTAACAAACTCTTCCATTTTACATCTTCAAATTCCATAGAGTGTCTAAACAACACTAAACATAGAATATGTTCTCAATCATACTTGGTAACTTGTACAATTATGTCATCTTCTCTATTGTGGAACTTAATTCTTATTTACTTTTTCAGTTATTCATTCATTTATTCAGAAGATATTTAGTGCCTACCAGATGCCAATCATTCTCTGAAGAAATTGGGGATACACAAGCAAGAAAAACAAACTAATATTTTTAGCCTAATTTTGGAATTCTTCAAGTTAGATTCCATAAAAAATCACTTATCTGTAAGGATTGGTAAGACACTGGGGTGTATTATTAAAGGAAGTGGCAGAATTTCTTATGGAGACTGTGAAGTGCAGTCGACTTTCTATCTTGAGGTATTTGAATGAACTCTTCCCTGGAGGCTGGAGGATTGGAGGTTTTTATTTCATAATGTTCCCCCCTCAGGTCTTCAGTTTTATGAATTAATATGCATGAGGGTGAACAACCCAGTGCGTCTCTTCTCCCCTCACCCTTAGTTATTCATTCGATGCCAGTGAAAGGCTTCTATAACAATCATTACTTGTGGGAATTGTAGTAAGTTTAAGACTTCCATCAGCCCTTTAGACCTCATCTAAAGTAATCTATTTTTCCAGGAGCTGAAAGAGTTTAACAACCTGGAAAGGTCAGTTCTCTATAAAGGATCTCAACAATATCTGGATTGCCAGCATTTTGTGAAGAGGGAAGATACAAGATGATTTTATAAGAAAAATTCTTGAATGGCAGAAAACTCAAATTCGCCTTTTATCCCCCACAGAATAGTACCCTGAGAATGTCAGAAGGCATGGCCAAACTGTAAATGTACAAAAAAGACCATAGGAAAGTCTGAAATCATGGAATGGTCATTCCTTAAAAAAAAAAGTGCTGGGAGAGAGGTGGTTGGGTTTTCTGTAGCTCCCTGCTAAGTAGAATCACTAATGCTCATAGTGCATTTCCTTTAAAACCTTTGGTGCTAAGATATCATAAAGAATGAAGAAGAGGCTGAATTACCAGATAACTGACTCAACATTGAGGATTTTATTCATGCCTCAGCAACCAAGTTCATATGCCCTCTGCTGTCTTGTCTTCCCCTCTCTCCTACTTGCCTCCTTCCACCACCATTCAGGGATGCCTAGGAAAGGATCCTTAGAGAGACAGACCCTTTCTTAAGCTGACCTGACCACTTGCAGTAATTACAGTCCTAGAGTTCCACCATTCGTATTTCTTCTGTACTCTCTCTAGAGCCCTAGTGTTATTTTTCCAACTGGATGACTTCAAATAGCCTTTATTTCAATGTTTCCAAAGTCAGAGGAATTAGCTGCTTCTGACCACTGCTTTATGCCAGGGAGATGCCTAAATGAAAGGTTGAGCAAAATCTGTCATTATCACTCAGAACATCCTCAAAATCAGTCCTGACTGGAAAAGAAATACAAGCATGAGTAATAAAATTGTGCCTCTCTGAACAGCTGAAGAGTGAGTGCATAATCTGAGAAGCTCTATCATTCTCGGGATTCCAGGAAGACTGGGTCCTCCCCAGGCTCCCTCCCAGAGATGCTATTAAGATGTGGAAACACCTCTCCACCTCCACATCTAGCACAGACTGTTGTTCTCCCAGAAGATTGAACAGCTACAAGGTCAAAGCTATCCCAGAACAAAATATTCCACTTGAGTTTCTGCCTCTATCTGGGCCATTGGCAGTCAGCCCAGCCATGAAAGAAATGTAGCTGGGATGAGGCAAGGAATTCCATCAAAAAGGATTATAGAAGAAATGAGCTATGGGGAGAGATCATGTTTAGGGCTTTAAACTGAAGGAGGATGGGTCTATCCTCAAATGAGAGTGGCTAAAACCCACAGAAGCCCTCAGGCTTTCATTTACTATCATAAGACTTCAGTGGAGGCTGGCCCTGGACTTCGGTTGGTTTATCATGTATGATAGCCCATTCTCCGCCATAAATTCAAACATTTCTCTTAGATTCATTGACGTTTAGGGAACATGATTTTATACTCCTTTTATTTAACAACACTTCTTCAAGGCTTACAGTGTTAACACAGACACTACCTACTCCAGACTCCAAGCTTCTGCCTTGAAACCAGAAAGATAAGGACCCGTCTCACATGGAACTTTGTTTTCTAGTGGGGGGACATCGAGAAGAAACAAAGATACTAAGAAGGTCATCTCATATTTTTCGTGGGTAAGGAAAATAATATAGTGCTATGTGATACAATGACTGTAATAAAAATGATGACTTTTTGTTTGCCTGTTTGCTTTTATTTGCTTTGGTTTTTCTTGAGGGTTGAACATTGGAGACTGTTTCTGCTGAGATGACTTTTGAAAGTGGATGTCAATAATAGGAGCAGCCAGCATAGATATCTGTGGTCAGGAGACTATAATGGAGGGTAGAAGAAGTAGAATACCTAAAACAGAACTCAAACTTATCATTTAAATATGATGAAAAAATAGATGAAAATGGACAGAAAAGAAAAAGCTTGACATTTCATAAAAATGGACAAAGAAGGTAAGATATATGAGAAATAAGATATTACAAATCTAAAATTTTATATATATCAAGTCCATAATTTTCATATATTTATATATATCACATGTACATCTCATCAGCATGTATATCTCAAAGTAAAATCCATCTACCAAAAATTACATGTACACTTTTTAAAAAATAAAATTAATTCTATTTCATATCTCACTTTTGTTTTCAGATTAAAGATACTATAACAATAAAGAGATACTAGTCACCAAATTTAAAACCCTATGATGATCATGCCAGGATACTGACCGTAAGACTAAATTCCCATAAATCAGATCTTTACAGAGGTAAATGCAAACTCTGTCCTTAAGGAGTCCAGATTTTGACAAGATGTTTGCTATCTCAAAAAGACATATTAAAGACAAGACATTGACCATGGAGGAGAAGAAGGGGAAAAGTAGTTGGGGAGAGGGAAGGAGGCAAACCACAAGAGACTCTTGAATGCTGAGAACAAACCGGGGGCTGATGGGGGTGGGGAAGAAGGGAAGGCGGGTGATGGGCATGGAGGACAGCACTTGCGGGGATGAGCACTGGGTGTTATATGGAAACCAACTTGCCAGTAAACTATTAAAAAAAAAAAAAAAGACAAGACACAATGGCTATAAGTGAGCCATAAATGAAGTTTCCTGAAAGCATCAGGATGTAGTGATTAATTCCAAAAGAATTTGAGAGGCATAAAAAAGATATTTAATGGAGTACTACTATCCAAAGCCCATGGAGAGTTATCTTGTGAAGAATTGGAAAGCTGTTGCTCTGGTAAAACATTAGGAGAACTGACCAGAATATTTCTAAATTATTTACTTTTCATCTCAACCCACTGATTGGCTTAAAACCAACTGATTGGTTCACCATTCAATCCAGAATCTAGGGCCTAGATTGCATAACACCCAAAGTTCCTTTTGATGCTCTGATTCCAAAAATATTTCTATTACTTTTGTTTTCTATTTTAACATTTAAAGATAGATTAAAATCTTATTTATAAAATAAAGTAAGTACAATTAGTAAAGTTGATTTTTGTTATACATGTTATTTTATTTTATTTTTTTGGTTTTTCTTTATTCCTAATTTTTTTTTTTACAAATAGTTTACTGGCAAGTTGGTTTCCATATAACACCCAGTGCTCATCCCCACAAGTGCCCTCCTCCATGCCCATCTCCCCCCCTCCCCCCACACCCATCAGCCCTCAGTTTGTTCTCAGTATTCAAGAGTCTCTCATGGTTTGCCTCTCTCCCCCTCCCCCACTATTTCCCCCTTTCTTCTCCCCCACGGTCCTCCATTAAGTTCCTCCTAATCCTCCTATACATGCAATACATGTTATTTTATTTATACAATATGTATTTATTGAGAATCTGGTAGGTGTTCAGTGGATATACAAAAATAGGATATAAGTTTTCTTTCATTTGCTTATGGTGTATCTGGGAAGACAAAGCAAATGCTGTAAATGCAAAACTTGGAAGACAAAACACTGCAAGTCACTGACAAATTGAATGATACATGTCAGTGTTCACTACAAGTTTTTGAATTGTGAACCATGAGACTTTAAGTGTGAAGTTTAATCAATGGCAGCTTACACAGTTAAATTGACACCAATTTGATGAGATGCATAATATTTTGCTACATGGCAAAAAGGCATAAATGCTTTTTATAAATGACTGTATAAATGACTGTTCTCAGTATTTTTTAATATAAGCAAATAAAACTTTAATCAGTTTTCTCTTCTAACTTTTGAAAGACTTCAACATCTATAATCAGTGTTGACAAGGTCCCTAATAAAGTGTAAGTTTGGCCATGCAGACACCCTGAAAACCTCATGTTCCATATTATAATTCAAATTTCTTCACCATTAGCTTAAGGCACAGTTTGTTTGTGAGTTCTCTCCACCTTGTGAGTAGCCCCAGCACCAAATCCAGCACTGTTGTCTCTAACTCTTACCCTTAAAGTGGTGGGGATGGTGGCCACTTCCTTGTGTGGGCAACATGGTTCAGAGTAGACTTGAGCTTCAATAATGTGGGCTCCAACCTACAGCTGAACTTGGATGAGGCCAGAGCTACCAAAGCACAAATAATCCAGTCCTGAGTAACTGAAGGCTGTCACCTCTGACAATGCCACAGAACTAAATTTCTCAGCATTGGAGGAAGGTTAAAATAGGTTTGACCTGTATTAGTCTGCTGGGGTTACCATCACAAAATGCCACAGACTGGGGGGGCTTAGACAACAGAAATTTATTTCTCATAGTTCTGGAAGCTGGAAGCTCAGCATGAAGGTCCAGTAGGGTTTACATTCTGGTAAGAGTTCTCTCCCTGGCTTGCAGATAGCTGACTTTTTATTGCATCCCTCACATGGTCTTTGCTCTAAGCACAAGCTAAGAGAAAGAGGAAAAGAGAGAGGAGAGAAAGAGGCCATCAACTTATAAGGCCTTCAACTCTATTGGGTTAGACCTACTTCCCCTAATGGCCTTATTTAAACTTAACTGCCTCCTAAAGTCTGATCTCCAAATATGGTCACTTTGAGGGTTAGGGCTTCAATATATGACTTTTGGGAGGACACAATTTAGTCCTTGGGTTGCTTACATTTCAAGGAAACTCATGCTTCCTTGTGCTTTACTTTCTTGCACTACTGTCCACTCTGCTCTCCACACCATCCATATTCTGGGAGCCTGACACTCTGCTTGAAAATTGCACCTGGTCAAAGTTATGAATCAGTATGAGTGAATTGAAGTCCAATTCCTTCAGGTTTTACTAGGGAAGAAAATAATAAATCAGAAATTGGGGTATTTGAACTAAAATAGATACCACTAAGTCATGAAAAATATAAAAAGAATAGGCTAGGGGTTTTGAAGACAATTTTCTATACTTCACCCTGAAGTGCAGTGCCCCCCTATTTCACACCTGTCATATATAAGCAGAAACTGTAGCCTTGGGCATTGTGCAGTGCTCATTTAGCCTAAGATATACCTACACAGAGATAAATATCTTTAGGGGAGAGCTCTGTCCACCTGAAGATCCCTGAATCCCGGATACAACACAAGGGACCCCTGGTTCTAATAGAGAAAGAAGAGCGTCTCCCAAATATGCCCTACGGTGCTATGGCTCCTGCATGAATATATGTACGTATAGGAAAGAGGGATGGGCTGCAATATCTCTATTCTGATCATTCACAATAAAGTCAGTGGAAAAAAGGAACTGAGAATTCATAGCATGAGGAGGCCTATAGAATTTTGGTCAACACGGTGTTTTCTAAACTTATTTGACCAGTCTTCTTCTTGCTATCGCTGTGGTAGGCATTATTTGTGAACACCAACACTCAGCTCTCCTCCCTCTTCTCCCTGAGCACACCTTCCAGTCAGACGAGGTCATGTGACTGGTTCTGGCCAATGGGCTATGAGCAGAAGTGGCAGGAAAGGAGGTTAGAGTTCCCTTTTGACTACCCTTCCCCTCTTGGAAGAGGTCAGAGGTTGTGAAGTCTGAACACCAAGACAGTGGAGCAAAAGAAGATCAAAAAGGCCTGGGTTGCTGAGCATCCCCCTGGAGGACAAGCACTCTGTAGAAACATCCTATCCGCAGCAAACTTTGCATGAGCTTTACAAGTTAAACCACTGAAATTAGAAGTAAATTTTGTTATGAGCCAAAAGCAAATTGACGTTGTTTGCTATTGCAAGTTAACTTAGCCTATCCTGATTAATATTCTGTAAAAGACTCGAAAACGCAATGGGATGATATATTTCTGATAATAATGTATTAAGGAAAAAAATCCAATCTGGGAGACTACTTTGTATCTTTAATGCAAAAATATCATATTGCATGAAAAAGGAACAGAAACCCATAAAGGAAAATAATATAATATATAAAGATAAGGATGAGCAAAACTGGGAACATGTTGAAGTAATAAAAGATTCTAATAAAATTGAAATTAGATACTAGAATTAAAATTCAACATGCTTTCCCATAAAGCAGGTGAAGAGGCAAATAAATGAACAAAAAGAGAGAGAATGTGGTAAATGTGAAAATCAAGGAAGAAAGAATAAATCAACAAAACTAATAACCAGAGACATAAGTGAAGAAAATGTTTCTCAGTTGAAATTAAAAAAAAAAATAAGTTGGCAGATTGAAAGAATTTGCCAACTGATGATACATTTAGATGCATCGTGAAATATTTTAAATAAAAGGATAAAAGATATCATAAGATTTTGACTTGTCTCCAAATGGTGCTTTGACTAGAAATGAGGACCCATAAAGTTTACTACTTACTTAAAAGGCCTCCAAATCCACAAGAAAGAGTACTTTTAGGCAACCTGTGTGTGGTTCTCCGTCTTTCCTAGTAACTAATCAACACAATTGAACAGGTTCCACTCAAGAGCTCTTGCCTCTGGGCTGATCTGGCAGAGACTTGATGACAAGGTAGAGCATCTGACAGATGTACTGACAGAAATACATTTCCTTCTTTGCTCCCACCACTTTTCCACCTCTGACTCCATTCCTAGCGCTTCCTTCTTTCTACGTAAAAGTCCTTCTCTTTTTGGTATAGGATATCTCAGTTTTGTAATTGGTCTATTGTGTATCATCATTTCTCATTGGGTATCGTTATTTTTCATTGTAATCAATAAAGTGATCCAGAAGACTTATCTCTGGATGCTCAGAGAACTGTTCTGGGTGCTCAACTTTCCTCTTGGGACATTTGGCTAGTTTATCATTGTACAACATAACATTGGGTCTCCTTGTACCTGATTATTATGTGTGACCATTATTGTCCATTGGTTCTTACTTCATATAGTATGGTTTCTCTACTTTTCTGGAACTCTGGTTTATTCTCAGTGTCTTACACTCAACCTTCATTATTTATACAATAAGGAAAAATATCTGCACTGTATAAGAAAGTTTATGCTTAAGAGATAAAACAGAAGCATGATAAATGTCAACAAAAGTATGCAAATGGTAAAAAATTAGGTGGGCCTCAGAGTTCTCACTGGCCATATGAAATGCTAGATTATAATAGAGCAATACATCTGAAAACATTGAGAGGAAAACATCATGAGTCAAGAATCTTATGTTCAGTGGATTGTTCGTGTGCAAAAAAAAAAAAAAAAAGTCCCTGTCATATAATTTCCAAAGAAAAACTTTCTAATATAACTCATTTGACAAAAAAAAGAATAAAAAATTAATAATCTCTAAATGGAGAAATATCTTATAAGATATAAACTAGTTACACAGAGTTTAGTCCCAACACTTTTGTAAATATGGTTAGTAGTTATAAAGCAAAATATAAACATAAAAAACTCCTTCTTGAGTAAAATACAGATGCAATGTGTAATCTTAGGTTCAATGCCCAGATTAAGTTAGCAAAGACTGGGTAGTTGTTAGTGTGGAGATAGAATAACTGACCAGAAATTCTTCATCTTACATATGGGGACCCAAAGATACCATTACCTCTTGACTTTTCATACTGAGAAAAATATAGGGGTGCATTTTGGGATTTTTTATTTCTTTTGCTCATTTAGCAATAAGATTTGAAATGCTGACTTGTTACATATTGAAATTTACAAAGAACAGAAATGATATATAAAGGAATTTTGATTCAAAACCAATTCTTCTGACTTCTGGGTATTTTCCATCTTACCCTAATCTTCTTGATTACCCCATCCCTATCTCAGGACTAATTCTTCCTCCTGAATCTTCCAACTTTTAGTACATATCTACAGAATCAGCCTCACTCTGTGCTTTTCTCTTCATTCACTTGGGAAAATAACTTTTCTGCCTACACAGCCCTACCTCTGCCCTAAGCTTCTCAGTTGACAATCTTCCTTGTATTGTTTGCATTAACAGGTTGTCTACCTGTCCTCCTAGAATACAAGGCACATAACACCCAGAAAAATTGCCCATTTCTCCCAGGCACTTAATCCAGAACAGTAATAAGCAATATTTCACTCACCTGTTTCTGGACCTGTTTCCTATTTATCCCAAGCTACTCTGATATGTATCTAGATACTGATATAATATGTCCTTAAAAGGGAGCCTTCCAATACTTAATGCTCCCTGTCTCATCTCCTCACACTAATAAAAGCAAAGAACAGAATAATGTTAACAGTGAGCAACAACAGCCAAAGGAAACCCCAAAGCAGCACGCTGGCCATATTTTCTATTTGGATTATACCGTCTATTTGCCTAGATCATTATTTCTCCCAGGCTTAATGCCTAGAGGTATGTGCTAATTTGCCAAGCTGCTTTAATATTTAGTGAGGAGCCACAGCCGACCAATAATTTTTAATAGCTTGTCCTCTATTGATTTCAACCCACACATTAAAGCGCCTAATAAAAATTTTAAAGGATAGGTGAAGGGACATAAGGACAACAGAAAGTTAATAGCCTTGTCCACCTCCATTTGAAGAGAACAAGAGGATTAGTTCAACTTCTGTGTGGTTTGTATAATAAGACAGTTGCTTTCTGCAAGCATCTTTCAGCAATGTTTTTTAAGATGGGCTTACACAGTACATTAAGTACTTTAACTGACATGGTTGCATTCTTCTGAAAACTCAAAATAAGTAATTTCTGATGAGGTATAGATGGATTTGTTCTATTAAAAAAATAATAATTCCCAGGGCACCTGGTGATTTGGTCAGTTAAGCATTCAACTCTTAATTTCAGTTCAGATGGAGAGATAGAGCCCTGTTTGAGCTCCATGCTGATAGTGTGGAGTCTGCTTGAGATCTCTCTCTCTCTCTCTCTCTCAAAATAAATAATTAAACTTAAAAAAAATTCCCAACAATTGAATGGCACTTCAAGTGTTGACTTCACCACCTCCACCACCACCACCACTATCTGATTCAACAGGGGGCTGTAATCGGTGAAGCAAAAGATGGCACCTTCAAACTGGAGAAATGTATTTACAGTACCAGCAAAGCTCCCTGAGGCCCAGGACTGAGAGAAAGACAAGATCTGTGCTTGTCCCCAGATTTGACTTGAGAGGAAGCAAGTGAGCTACTCAATATACATCATTTCAGAAAGTAAGGGTTGGAGCACCTAGGTGGCTCAGTTGGCTAAGCATCCAACTTTTGGTTTTGGCTCAGGTCATGATCTCACGGTTTCTGGGTTCAACCCCACATTGGGTTCTATGCTGATAGGGTGGAGCATGCTTGGGATTTTCTCTCTGCTCTTCCTCCCACATGTGCTCTCTCTCTCTCTTGCTCTCTCTCGCTCTCTCTCGCTCTCGATCTCACTCTCACTTTCTCTCTTTCAGAATAAATAAATAAACAAAAAAAATTGTAGAAAGGTTCACTCTGAAGTAGCTTTCAAACCTAGTATAGGAAACAAGTACCCTCAAAGGATTTCTTTAATTTTTTTTTTTTTTAATGTTTTATTTATTTCTAGGAGAGAGAGAGAGACAGCGTGAGCAGGGGAGGGTCAGAGAGAGAGGGAGTCACAGACTGAAACAGGCTCCAGGCTCTGAGCTGGCAGTCAGCACAGAGCCCGACGCGGGGCTCGAACCCACGAACCGCAAGATCATGACCTAAGCGAAAGTCGGACGCTTAACCGACTAAGCCACCCAGGCGCCCCAGGATTTCTTTTGGAATATAAATGTGAAAATTTACCCAACACTAAACATAGATTAAGTCCTCCTTCAATCAAGAAAGTCCCCATAAATTGTAGCTACACAGTCAAGGACAAGCCCTGCCCTTCATGAAACCTTCGGCCTGGACTTCAGGGATCAGGCAGAGACCTTGAAGACAGAGGGCTCAAAGCTTAAACCAAAGTTCTTCTACAACTGCCTCTGGCAAGTTATTTAAAACCAGTCTTTGTAGTCTTTTTCTTATCTAAAAGATTTAACAGGTTATAGATTAAAGTAAAGATAACATATTAAGGCACCTTGTAAATAGTAGGCACATTTTATCATGGCAAATACTATGTGCTAATGCAGTACTTCAGACAGAAAAGTTTCAATGGATTTTAGAGGGAAATAGTCACTGTAGTTTGGGTATAGAAAAAGAGAGATTCATAAGTAGAGTGACCATATCACTTCTCTTCCAAAATGGGACAATTTTGAATGACAAAGAGGAGGCTCTTACTAAAAACACTGAGATCACAGACATAAACTGTGCATGGTCCAGACCAACCAGGAGGTATGGTCAGCAAATTCTTGATTTAAGATTTGAAGAAAGAATGGAAATGAAGTGGCAGGAATGTCATGAGGTGCAAAGGCTGGGTGCCATGTGGGTTTTTTTATGAACTGTGATTTAAAAAGTCTGACCCGTCCTTGTTAAAGAATTCTTTCAAAAGTATAGTATGTGATAAGGATAGAAGTAGACAGAAGGAGGATTTAGGTTAAACAATATTTTATTTATTTATTTATTTGAGAGAGAGAGAGAGCGCATGAGTGGAGACAAGCAGGCAGAGGGAGAGAGAGAGACAGAGAGAGACAGAGAGAGGGTTAGAATCTCAAGCAGGCCCCCAACTTAGCAGAGTCCAATGCAAGGCTCAATCCCATGACTGTGAGATCATGATCTGAGTCAAAATCAAGAGTTGGATGTTTAACCAACTGAGCCACCCAGGTGCCCTGCAAAATATTTAAATCCCCAAAAAACAACTTTGGATTTATCTCTTAAAAAGCCATTGGAAATTTTTGAGGAGAATAGCATAATGCAAAAATAGTATTAGATCAATTTGGCAGATTGGAAAATGGAAAGATTATAGAATCTAAATAGGTAGATACTGAAAGCAGTGTTCAAATATGAGGTGAGGGAGTGATGCTCTAGACAGTAAAGAAATGACTAAAGTAAGAAACATTTGTAAGAAAATTTGAAAGGACTTAATCATAACTAATTATGAAGAAGTAAAAGGGAAGTAACATGATTTCATGAGTTGAAACTTATTTGATAGAAAGAAAAAGCCAATACTATTGATAAAAACTGATGACATTGTATGTCATTTGAACATTTTATGTTCAAAAGTATCTCAGCATGAAGAAAAAACAGAAGAGATTTCTTTCTTGTTAATTTGTATTCAGTGAGAAGTTCTCAGCAGGTGATAATATCATGACAGATGAAGATGCTTGACAAGATGCATCCCTGAGACCTTGATTTTGTAATGTACATTGAATCACCATTGGAAAAATGAGTTGGTGCTGGAGTTAGGCCTAGGAGTTCAGTTGGTCAAGAATGGTCTGAGATCATACATCAAGGCCAGCAAAGCCAGATAAGAAAGAGAAAGCCAAGTTTACTTATGGATATAAGGAGGTTAGGAAAGGTAAGATTCTATTTAGGAAATCAGGTAATAAAAATGAGGGACACATACAAAGACCTTGGGAAAAAGTTCTCTGGGCCAAGAGTGAAAAGATGTGGGGAAATATGAGTGGAACAGGTGAGATGAAAGGTAAACTGCAAAGGAATTTGACAATTATTGAAGAGTCACCTACTATTATCTTCATGAAAGGGATCAGAATATTACCCAAATGTGCCACTTTGTCATAAAGCAATTGAAAATTAAAATACAGGAAGAGTTCTCTGTCTTCCCTTTGTCTGTAGAAAACAAAGGCAGAAATTGCCCTTTGAGGGAGGTGCCTTTTTCTCCCCCTCACTTCATTCCCTCCACTCCCATTCCAGATAGAGAGGAACAACTCTTATCATTGAAGATGGGAAGTTGACAACAAGATGAGCTTGCATAAATCGAGCTCACAAAAATAATTCTTAACTTCCATTAACTCTTCCATATATTTCCTAGTATCTTCCCCACAATTTATTGTCCCTTGAAGCCCAAATCTTCTTCCTTTTGATAAAAGGGTATGTACCTGAGTCTAACCACTGCTTTGAGTTTCGTTTCTTTTCTGTAACTCCTGTGGATGAAAGAATTATAAAAAGTATGTTTCTTTTCTCTTATTGATCTGTCTTTTCTTATTTAAGTTGCAGTCCCCAGGTATGAAACTTTAGAGGATAGAAAAAACATTTTTCCTTCTCAACTCATTTAAACCATCAGAAAATCAAGTAAATTCTAACTTTCCTAACTCCAAATCTCTTGCCCTTTCTGATAAGACATACTGGAGCTCCTTTCTTATTATATCTCCTGGCATGGACAAGAAATGGTTTCAAAGAATGGATCCCCTTGAAGGAGACAATGGGCTCAACAGGCTGGGTGGGAGATACGCCATTGAAGAACAAGGAGTCTCTGACTCTCGCAGGATTGTTCTAAAGCAATTTGCCACATAATTCACCAAAGGTAAGATTCTCAAGGGCCAACAAATTGTCTGAGAATGACTGAATCTATTCATTCTTTTATTTATCTTTTTTAATTATCTTATTTGTCCCCTTTCTCAGAGCTAGTACATTGGTATACAGAATATACAGAAAAAAAGCCAGAAATATCACACCTTCAACTCTTGGGTCAGATGGATATAACATCATACTGAATGAAGAAGTCATAATGAAATAGATTAAGATGCTGTCCTGTCCTACCCATCCCCCCCTACAAAAATTAATTAGTTAATTAATTAACTAATTCAACTCTGAAGGAATCGATGACCAGTGACAGTGTCTACAGAAGAGTATGGAAATCAATTAAACAGAAGTTGAAAAATACCCCAGGGTGTAATTGATAACACGATGAGGCAGAGAAAAAAAATTACAAGTATGAAGTTGAATCCAAAACTTCTTACTTGGAGAAAATGCAGAGGCTTCTCATATCCCACAGGACCAATCTGGAAAACTATTAGTGTTTGGAGGAGTGAGAACCAGAGAATAATTGTTGTTGTTTGTTTATTCTTGACAGTTTTAAAGGACAATTTCTCTTGAGGGAAAATTTCCCACTTAGAAATTCCCACTTAGAAGTTTCTTCTAAACCCAAACCACTCCGGGAAAGTGTTTTGGCTCTTTCCTGAACTTTGGAAATGGATTTTGCATAAACTTGCGGAATCTGTGTACCTATTTGCTTCAGTAGATTATTATTCTTCAAATTCAGAGGTTTAAAAACATCACTGGATATGAAACACAATCAAAAAAGAAAAATAAAACATCGGGGCGCTTGGGTGGCTTAGTCGGTTAAGCGTCCGACTTTCGCTTAGGTCATGATCTCGCGGTTCATGGGTTCGAGCCCCACGTCGGGCTCTGTGCTGACTGCCAGCTCGGAGCCTGGAGCCTGCTTCAGTCTGTGACTCCCTCTCTCTCTGACCCTCCCCTGCTCATGCTGTCTCTCTCTCTCTCTCTCTCTCCTAGAAATAAAATAAAACATTAAAAAACATTGAAAAATAAAACATCAATGTGACAAAGAGTAGGTTCTAGACTAGTGAATGAAAGGCTAGGATTTTCTGTGTGTGGGTCTCCAAATTGATCACCTGCCATTTTCAGTATTGAAACCTATTCATTGTTGCTGTGATTTTTCACAAAATGTTAAAATGGTCCAAATGCTTTTTTGAATTACAGCCCCATCAGTTTAGGTCCTTCTATCTGGCTCCAAGATTTTCTTAGTTTGTTATCCACTAAGCCACATACACTGCTACAGAAATCTAAATTCCTATTAAAATTTTTAAAGTTGGTCAAAAGATTTTGGTTTTTGTATAAGAACACAATTGTCCATTGTTTTACTTATAATATTAAAGATTTAATGATTTATAACATGGAAATTAAAATATTAATGCATTTGGTACTAACACTATACAGTATTTCAATTCTTAAAGAACTTTTCTGAATCATGAGGTTATTTGAGAGAAAATAACTCAGGAACATCAGATACCTGGAATGTATTGCTCTAAAATTAAGGTAAAATTATTGCACCCCATTAAAATTTGTAATCTCTTGTTAATGAAGTTTAAAAAGACAGCACATTTATCGCAGGGGAGCCGGGGGAAAGGAAGTAGTAATTATCAGAATATATGCATCAAATCATTATTCTACCTCATTCCTTATGCATTTAAACTGTCTCCCTCCACTACACAAGTCTTTTGTAATAAAAGCAGAAGATTTTGATAGCCTACTTAATGTAAATTTAGATGCAATTCACAGCTAGTTTTAAAAGAAGAAAAATCTTAAATTTTATTACCATAGTTCCCAGATTAATTAATAGCAGAAGGGTTAAAATTCCAAATACACGTTGGTCTTGTTAACACATAATTGATTCCAACTCCTTAAAGACTGTTCCTTCTTTTTTATGCCAGACATCTAGGTTGTAAAGTACGGTAATGTTCATGAGTCATACAGCAGAGCAAGATGGAACTATGCAGGCTTTGTTCATGATACCTTTCTAAAGTTATTTTTTTTAATTTTTAATGTTTATTTATTTTTCAGAGACAGGGAGAGAAAGAGAGGTAGAGGGCAAGCAGGGGAGGGGAAGAGAGAGAGGGAGACACAGAAACCGAAGCAGGCTCCAGGCTCTGAGCTGTCAGCACAGAGCCTGATGCAGGGCTCCAACTCCTAAACTGTGAGATCAATGACCTGAGCCGAAGTCAGATGCTTAACCAACTGAGTCACCCAGGTGCCCCTTTTATAAAGTTATTTTTAATCATAATAACAACAAATACTTGAGTGCCTAGTGTATCAAGCACATTATAAACACTAACTTGTGTAAACCCGGCAGCAATTCTATGTGATATGAATTAATATTTTCATTATACAAATAAAAATCTTGTGACTCAAAGAGTTAGATCATTTGTTCAAAGTAATTCAGCTGGTAAATAGCATGCCTGATATTTGAGTGGGTATAGCTGACACACAAGTCTATGGCTTCTCACTGTGCAAAAATGTAGTCATCAAATGATCTGATAAATTTCTTCTGCAAAGTCAGAAAACTTTTCAAATTGGACAAGCTATTTCACTAACATTTTTGTTTCATTACTACCTATAAATGAGGAACCTGCCAGCAAAACCAGGCAAAAGCTTATCAGCTCCTTCACTATTAGCAGAATGAGACTCTCAAGATACATCTATATATTTAAAATCCTGTATCACTTCTTTATCATGCCTGTAGCAGTTTTATGATCTATATGAGAATAAAGGTCCCATCTCTCCCCTCTGACTGGCTGACCAATCCATAGTGCACCACCTCGGTAATACCCCTATCTGGAAAGCACAAAGACACAAAGAAATTTCAAATACCACTACTGTGAAGCTTTCCATAGCTTTCCCAAACAAAAAGAAGCAATTCCACACCTCTGTTGTCTTACCACTCAGTTCTTACCTCCATCAGAGCACAAACCATGGAGCATTCTAAATTATCTGCAGGTGACTCATCTTCTTTGCTAGAACACACTCCAGTACTATCTCTCAGTTTTCAATGAATCTGTTGGTGAACATGGTAAATCTATTTTTCAATCTTTCATTTTTCTAAAGCATGTTGCAATCACTGATTATTATTGCAATTTTCTCAAGAGCCTGCCCAAAATTTTATTCTAAAAAACAAACAAAAACAATGTTCTTAGCTTTATAAATGGGAAAACCAAAAAAGAGCCACAAGCAATTGATCACAAAGTCACAAACTGTCTGAAGTCTCTGCTTGAGGAAAGACTCTTGAATAATAGGGAATTCAAAGTACTGCATGGTGTGGTATTTCATACTACTCCGTATCATAAATGTTTCAAAGAACTCTAATGACTGAGAAAATACAAAATTAATATTTAGTCTTTGGAAAGTAATTTTGAGAATAATTTCATTTTAATAACCTAAAACTATAGGTATGAGTGATGAACAAATTTGGAAATTAATACATTGGTCGCTGAAACAAAAAAGTGATTAACTTTATATCATCAATTAAAATGTATGATGCCACTATATCACTTTCATCCAGAATAAACAATGAATATCTTGAAAACTGTAAATTATATACATCCTGCAGAACTTAAAATAAAAGGGAAATTAAAAACTACTTAGCAAAAGCAAACCCAGTTTTTCCTTAAGGAAAGACATGAAGAACTTTTTAAAAGATGAAAGATTCGGGGTGCCTGGGTGGCTTAGTCGGTTAAGCGTCCGACTTTCGCTTAGGTCATGATCTCGCGGTTCGTGGGTTCGAGCCCCGCGTCGGGCTCTGTGCTGACTGCCAGCTCAGAGCCTGGAGCCTGTTTCAGTCTGTGACTCCCTCTCTCTCTGACCCTCCCCTGCTCACTCTCTCTCTCTCTCTCTCCTAGAAATAAATAAAACATTAAAAAAAATAAAAAAATAAAAGATGAAAGATTCACAGTGCTCAGTTAGTTAAGCCTCCAACTCTTGATTTTGGCCCAGATCATGATATCACAGTTCATGCATCAAGCCCCACACTGGGCTCTGCACTGACAGCGTGGAGCCTACTCTCACACAAAATAAATAAACATTTAATAAATAAATAATGCAAGATTCATATTTGTGTTCTTTCCTGATAAATCCTATGAATCAGTCTTATTGAAATGCACAATTATTACATTAGTAGAACATTCTCATATATATGTATGTGTGTGTATATTGATTTTGGGTTTTGTAGCATCAGTGTAACCAGAGCTTTAAACTTTGTTATATCAAAAACAAATTATTTGCAATTTTAGCCAGTTCCTATTCTGCCTGGAGCCACAAATTAAAGGGTGGACTCAGACAAGATGTTGATATTCCAGACATGGAAGGCTCTCTGTAGTAAAATGTAGTCAGAAAATTACATCTAACAATGTTCTCAGAGAGATCCTGAGGATTCAGGACAGTTATTTCCTACCTCAACAATATTCAACATGAGAAATCCCAAGCTGGATGAGCACTCAGCTGCCACAGATGCTACCAGGAAAGAGCTTCAAAAGGGAGTTCACTTTTGCCACTGTAATGACGTCTTTGTCGAGTTTGTATGTTCATGTGTAGACACATGCATAGCACAGGCATACGTGTTGAAGTATTGTCCATAGGTAAGGAAAGATATGCAAGTAAGTGCATGAATATAATGTTAATGTATGATCAGTAGCTGAATCAGATAGACAACACGTGATGAGCAGGAGAGAGAAGCAGGGTGAAAGGACTGCATGATGTACTAATGACCTCCATTCTGTCTTTTAGAATGAAGAGCGTCATATTCCTTATTGACTCAAGTAAATCTTTTATTCAACACCGGAAGCAAGAGTATGTATGATAGGCAGAAGTAATGAGCCGATAATCCATGCCCTAATCCACAGAACCTGTATATGTCACCTTACATGGCAAAATGGGCTTTGCAGATGTAGTTAAGTAAGATCTTGAGATGGGGAGATTACCTTGGATTATCTGGGTGAGCCCAATGCAACCACAAGGGAAGCAGGAGGGGTAGAGATAGAGAAGGAGGTGTGATGCTGGCAGCACAGGTCAAAGGGATGTGGCTATGAGCCAAGGAAGATGGGCTGCCTCCGAAAGTTAGGAAAGGTGAGGAATGGATTCTTCCACAGAAGCTCCAGAAGGAGCGAGGCTCTGCCAATACCTTGATTTTCGCCCTGTAAGTCCTGTTTCAGAATTCTGACCTCCAGAACAGTCAGATAATAAATCTCTGTTTGTTTAAGTCACCAAGTGTTACAGCAGCCCTTGGATACTCTCTTTGTTAATTTTTTTGGTTGTGATTTCCATTGCTGTCTTCAAGATAAATATGCATTTTCTTCCCAGATGGAGTGCTCTTTGTTAGTGCCTTTTGTACCATAATGTAGAAAACATTTGTAAGTTAGTGTCAGAATATGCTCTTATACATCAGGGCATCTCCTTCAGCTTAAAAGGCAAGAAATATCTTAAAAGTTCTGAAAGTTCATTCAGAAAGTGCTATATGCTAATTTCTTTGCAACACATCCTTTATCTCAGTTTAACCTTCATCCTTCTCCACACACCAAAACATTAGGCAAAGAATTCAGATACTCTGACAGACACAATGGGGGCCAGTGCAGAGAGGGTGGCATGATACCTCTGAAGAAGACAGGGGCGGTCCATGGTTATGTGGCAAACTGTGCCAAGAAAACCAATAGATCACCAGAGATTTCCATCAGTCTTGCAGAACCAGTCAGGAAGCCATCACAAAGTTCAGCTGCCTCCATGTCAGAAAAATGCAATGATAATGAAATAGAAAACTAATTTAAGTTCACCATGCCCTTTAGGAGACTAGCAGAAAAACCAGTGCACCAATGTGATCTGCAGCCCAGGGAGTCTTATTCCAGTGGGAAATCAAATCACTGCTCTCTTTATCTTGGAACACGACCACAGCTTGGTAGACCAATTGAACACTCCATGCAGGTGGGGTCACTCAAGCTTTGACCCATTTCTTCTGAGGTCTTCAGTGACCCTGATAAGAGCAGGTAAGTTTGGGAGTCCTTGAGGTTACCAATAGTTTGGGTAATGACTTGTCCCTCAGAATAAGTGCTTTTCTTCATTTTGTGTTTCTCTTGGATCTACCCCCATCAGCCTATAAACTCATTAGCAATCATGAGCCCTGACAACAAAGTCTGCACTAGAGAGTTAATGTTAATATTCTTTATGCATGTGCTCTCCCAGAAATGTACCAGGGATTATCCTCACCATAATGGTCATTGGTGATAAACCCCATGAGGAAAGGGGACCAAAAAAAAAAAGGTAAATGAATGATTTGAAAGGCCATGTAGAATTCTGGTACCTACCAGATGAATAGTTACATTCTTTTCTTATCCCTTCTCCCAAAAGAAGTCTGTCTCTCCAGTGGGATTTCTAACTAGGAGAAAAGATTGGATCCTGTTACAGGTTGGAAGAATCCTTCCTGAGAGTCAGTAATAGTGCCTGTGTCTCAGAAGTCAGAACAACAGGGACAGAGAATATGCTGGATTGTCTGTGAGGGATACGACTTCGGTCGGACAAGAAAACCTATGTAGATTATAGCCAATTATATTCCTTGGGGTGCCTAGCTGGCTCAGTCAGTTAAGTGTCCGACTTCAGTTCAGGTCATGGTCTCACATTTCATGAGTTCGAGTCCTGCATCCGGCTCACTGCTGCCAGCACAGAGTCTGCCTCAGATCCTCTGTCCCCCACCCTGCCTCTGCCCCTCCTCCATGTACTCTCTCTCTCTCAAAAGTAAATAAACATTAAAAAACTTTATAACTACTACATTCCTTGGGATGGCTGAGTTTATTAAAGAAGCCTCTCAATTACTTGGACTGCTGAAAATTATCGGTTATAGGTCCTTTATGTGTCAGGCATTCTCTTCATATTGGATATACTGACATGATTAGGACATAACCCTCCACAGACAGAGGTAAGGAGAGGTACAGTGTCCTGAGTTTGAATTTTGGCTCCATCGCTGAGTAGCTGTGCAACTTTGAGAAAGTTCTAGTGTTTCTTTCTCATTTATAAAGTGAAACTATTAAAATCCCTATCATCTGATTAGGGTAGTTGGCTGTTGCTTCCACTGAGTGAGTAGCTTAGAATCCAGTGTGGGAATAAATGGACACACAGACCGCTAAATGCTACGAGGGAGGTATATGCACAGAGCAGGAAGCACAGAAGACCTAGCTGAACGAGTACTTGATAAAGAATTTGTAGGATATGGTGGAAGGGCCTGCAATCAAGAGAACACCCTAATTTATCAGATTTAGGGACTAAAGCTTCTCTATGCTCGTTTAGCCAGGTAGGTTCTAACACAGCATCCTGTCTACACTGCCTAAAGGTGCAGGCTGATCATCCATGGTGCTCTTTCTTGTTTGAGAGGGAATTGGAACTAGTAAAATAACATACACTTATTTATTTATTCATTTATTCATTCAGCTATTATCTGTACAGGAAGTAACGAGCATCAGTCGGGTTGAGGATTTTACTGAAATGCAAATGCTAAAACAGGAGTTCAGCTGCCTCTTTTTCCAGGCATTGGTTGAGCCCAATTGAACCGATTAGCGTAGACTCCTTTCTCCTTTTTCCACATAAACCTGCTGGTGTAGATTCAATGTTAATCAAAATATACTTCAAACAATAAAATTGGACCAACCTAAATTAAGTAGAGAAACTAAGAAATAATTCCTGTAATTATAATAAAATTGCAGTCTATTTAAGAAATTTAAATTACATTGGGATTCCCTAACTGGCTGCCCTTTGTTGGCCATTTTATTAAATAGCATAATTTGATCTGTATTAGTAGGCCTACGTTTATCAAATGAGAAGCTTACCAGCAGATCAGTGTGTATTGTACCCATGGAGCAGCATTCCTTACTAAATTGCCTTAGTCTTTTGCATAATTTGAGTGATATTCAGGGTATATGACTTATTGGAATAGAGTAAGTTTTTATGGTCTTCTAGAATCCTAAATCCTTGTATCCATGCAACAGCTGCATTGAGGATCAGCTTCTCCCCTCTACCCAGTCCTACTTTTCTCACTTCTTTACAGGGTATCTCCCAAGAGCATTTCCCAGGATACACTCTGAAGGCAACTTTACATCTCAAAGTTTGTGTCCAGGTAACCCAACCTAGCATGGGATTGTCAGTCAAAATGGTCATTTTGGGAAGCTTTACACAAATTTTAGTCATTCTGTCCTTGCTCAGAACCTCTGGAAAATTCTATTTGATGATCTATTTTTAGAACTAGAAGCACATTTTGTGTGAGATCTACCCCAAAGTGCCAAATTTTTACCATCTGAGCATATGTATGTATATTTTTTGGAAGTAACCAAAAGTTATTCTAAGCCGAGTCTGAAAAATAAGTTTTGTGATTAAACTAGAGTCTACTATTTAGGATACAAAATTAAGTGCAGCTAAAATGTGTTGGGTATAATTTGCCTAAATGGTGATCAGATTGGTTTGAAAACAATATCTAAAAAGATGCTAAAAAGTGTTTTTAGCAAGAGCAACATCAGTGAAATAAATGTGTAGACTCGAGAATTACTTAGAATGATAAATCTCATGTCCGTGTATAGCTTCCACAATTCATATTAAAAATTCCAGTTCCAACATTTTATAGTTATGATGAAGTTGCAACTATAAGACACTAGTTAGAGCCTATTATTTCCCCTCTAATTATACTTTAAGGACTAAAGAACCTGATGGAAAAATAGGACTTTTAGGACCTAGATTGGAGGTTCTGAAGAAATGAGGTTTAAGGAGAATTTTGTGCCTTTTCCAGTACAAGCATTTGAGCATATTTATAGGTTAATGGCAGGAATTCTGTCTTATCTATCTGTCCATCTCAGTGTTATCCCAGTGCCTTATACATAGTAAACTGTTGTGCAAGTCACTAAGTTATTCAATTACAAGAAAAATGCTAGAGATAAGTAGACTTTCTGGGTCACAGCTAGTAAACAATATCAGAAATGATAAAATATTGTAAGTATAATATTATTTTTTATATTTGTGTAGCTTATTTTTTTAAATTTTTAATGTTTTTATTTATTTCTGAGAGGGAGAGACAGCATGAACAGGGGAGGGTCAGAGTGAGAGAAAGACACAGAATCTGAAACAGTCTCCAGGCTCTGAGCTAGCTGTCAGCACAGAGCCCGACATGGGGCTCGAACCCACAAACTGTGAGATCATGACCTGAGCCGAAGTCAGATACTTAACCGACTGAACCACCCAGGCACCCCTGTGTAGCTTATTTTGTATATCTTTGTAGCATCCCCTGTATTTTCCTTCAACTTCATGTTCCCTTTAGTTATTAGCTGAGTCCTAAAACTTTAAAGGAACTATATGCTTGTTTGCATGATACAAGGGGCAGAGTCCTCGGTGAGTCTTCATAGTAAAAGAACCCAAGAATAAAGGAGGTAGAGGTTATTGCAAAGACACAAGAAAGGCTGAGTTATCCCTAGGGCCTGAGAGTGGAAGAAGGGAAACATAAGGAATCACCTCAGTCTGAAAACAGGCCCCAGGCTTCCCAAAGTAGAAAATTCTCACAGCTCACCAAACATGAAGCACTGATGTAGCTATAACCAGTGGCATATGGTTAAGTGTCAAAAAGGATAGAGTTGACAATTTGTGCTGCACAGAGGAGGAAGGGCAGAGATCAATATACACTAGAAAAATCTTCAGCAGTGAAAGAGAAAGAGTTGTGGTTGGCAAGAAAGATCATCAGATCATCAAGGACTGTACAAGATGTGGTGGAGGGAGGGAGCAGTCCCAGCAGCAAATGAAGGCTCAGGGGCAGAAAGGGCTGTGACACTCTGGGGATTCCCCACTGTAGCCACATCCTATTCAGAAGTTATCGTTAGAAAGTGGGGCGCCTGGGTGGCTTAGTCGGTTAAGCGTCCGACTTTCGCTTAGGTCATGATCTCGCAGTTCGTGGGTTCGAGCCCCGCGTCGGGCTCTGTGCTGACTGCCGGCTCAGAGCCTGGACCCTGTTTCAGTCTGTGACTCCCTCTCTCTCTGACCCTCCCCTGCTCACGCTGTCTCTCTCTCTCCTAGAAATAAATAAAAAACATTAAAAAAAATAAATAAATAGAAAGTATGTGTACCAGATCTGGGTCAGTCACTGAGAAAGCTATAGATGTGTATAGATGAGCATTCTCTCCAGAGTTTCCACAGTAGGGCTGCAGAGAGAAAACCAACACACATGAAACCTTTAACCCTATAAACATTATAATTATCAGGGAACAGAGATTCAGAAAAGTAAGACACAAATCTGAGAAAGCCTCATGGAGGAAAGACCTCAAGCTAAGCCTTGAGAGGTGCTCAGATTTTGATAGGTTACTCTGAGAAGAAGGAAAAGCACCAAGGGCATCAAAAATAAACATGATTTGTGTTCTGCAGCACAGAAAGATCACACTGGAGAGTATGAGAAAGTGTGACTGAATACAATGAATATAGGGGCCAAAATGATGAGAGAGTCAGGGATCTTGAGAATAAGCTCCTATGCACCACAGACACTCTCTGGTGGCTATTATCACTTCTCTTAGAGAACAACCTGCTGGCAGCTATTGCTTTTTCTTGCAGAGCAAAGCACCAGCCAAGAAGCATAGACCCTTCAAACTAGTCCAAGACAAGATGGTTGCCAGGTGTGACTTTTCACTGACTTTTGCCCTCATTACAATGATAAAAATCATCCCCAGAGGTGAAGACTTCAAGTGCAAATGAAACATATGAGGTATGAAGAAGCATGTTTCGTCAATCATTCCACTGTGTCCAATTCCCTGTATTTCCTTGCCTAAAATGCTTAAAGCAAGTGAGGTGGCTCCATTTCACCACAGGTTCTTTAAAACCTACCCTGTCTTCTTGTTCAGGGAGTTCATCTGACACCTTTGTCGTGATCCTGTCTCCCTTCAGCTATAACTATTGCCCCAGTAGAGACTTGACAATGTTTTTCAATTTGGGTCCAACCTTGTTTTATCATTGCCAGGCCTAAGGACCCAAAACTGGTAAACAAAGGTGACATGACTTTAAGAGAACAAAAGGACTTGGTTTTGACGTAGATGATGAGATGTAGATAGGAGGGGCTCCAGGTGAGAGACAGTAAAGACCTGCAGGCAGCTGCATTTGCCCAAATCAAATTGATAAGGACCTACAGCAGGCAGCAGAAATGGGAACAGAAAGGGAGATTCTAATAAACATTTCAGAAAGCCCAACAGGATGACAAATTAATGAAGAAGGTGGAAATAGAGATGAATCCAAAGTGACACTGCTCACAGAAACTAGATTATGGGGAAGAGAACTCAGTCTAGGAAATATATAATAAATTTGGTTTAAAATATATCAAATCTGGCTCTGGAGCCAGAAGATCTTGCCTGTTTATTTCAATCAGAGCCTCAGTCATGTAACAGACTCATGGGGATCTGTCTTCAGCACCTTTTTCACTGTAACTCAGCAAGTCTGTTCTGTCATTCAGCTGCTTTCATGAAACCTCCAGCCTTAGATGTGGAGCCAGGAACAAAGCTGGGAAGATAGACTCTTCCTTAGTGTGAATGAGGCAGAATTTTGCCAAAGCTTACGCACTATTATTATTTTTTTTTTTGTCTAGATCATGTATAGTAAACAATCAGGAAATACTATTGATTATTAGGTTCATTACAGCACATGTACCATGTTCTAAGTATTGACCTAGACTCCTTTTCTATCATATCTCACTTAAACACTAACCCAATGCCAAAGATATCCTTAACTCACTTGTTTGTAAACCCAATTTGTTACAGGAAATAAAACAAACAACTTTAGGGAGGTTGAATTCCAAATTCACAAACTATGAAAGTGGAGCAAAAATTCTAACTCAGCTTTTTTAAAATCCAAAGCCTACGGTCTTTCACTCAGAGGCACATACAGAGAGTGCTGTTCAGAACATAATAGAATTAATTGCATATGATATGATCTAAAATATATTCTGGGGAGCACCTGATGGCTCAGTCAGTTGAGTGGCTGACTTTGGTTCACATCATGATCTTGCAGTCTGTGAGTTTCAGCCCCACATCGGGCTCTGGGGTGACAGCTCAAAGCCTAGACCCTGCTTTGGATTCTGGGTCCCCTTCTGTCTCTGCCCCTCCCCTACTCATGCTCTGTCTCTCTCTGTCTCTCAAAAATTAATAAACACTAAAAAAAATTTTTAATAAAATAAAATATATTCTGGGAACACAGATGAGAGGGAAGCAATTAATTGGCCAAAAATTCTACAATTCCATTCCTGAGAACTACCAAGATAAATGGCTGACATCTAGTTTTAAGGATTTATTGACATCTAAATTTTTGGATTTAGAACATCTGTAATATTTATCATTAACCATTTTAATAACACTAATCTGTGTTTCAAAAGATAATTTAGTAATTAATCCACATTACATCTTCATCTATAAAATCAAAATATATAGCCCAATACAGATGGACAAAGGACATTTTATAAAGGAAAAATACAAATGGTCAAAAACTTAATGGATAAAGTTCTAACATCATTAATAACAATGAAATTAAGGGAGATATCATTTTTTTACTCCCAAATAGGGAAGAATTCTTTTTAGAATCCAATTGATGAGAATGAGTGAAAATTATCACTCTCATATACTGTTGATTAAAGTAAAAATTGATATCATCTTTCTAAAAGACAAATTGCAATCAGAATCATCAGAATGTACAAACCCTCTGAACCAGAAATTTCTTAAGTACAAGTACATTCATTGTGATGGTATTTAACGTAGCAAAAAATTTTAAATAGCTTAATATCCAGTAATAATTAATGATCAAACAAAGTTGGAGGTAGCATACAACAGAAGGCACTGCAGTTATGAAAAATCACACTATGTAAGAATATAAAATGACTTGGAAAAGTGATTATATCCCATCATTAATAAAGAAAAGCATGTCCCAAAATAATGTTAGTATAATTCAATTTTGCTGATCTGAGCTGGAACTTCATCCTAGATCTTAAGAAAGATTTTTTTTTTAGTAATGATATTATCTTCTTCGTTGTGTTTTTCTGCAACTCCCAAATTTTCTACAACGAACGTATGTTTCTTAGTGAATAGACAAAAGTCATTGTTTTAAATGTTTTGTTTATTTCTGAGAGAGAGACAGCATGAGCAGGGGAGGGTCAGAGAGAGAGGGAGATACAGAATCTGAAACAGTCTCCAGGCTCTGAGCTAGCTGTCAGCACAGAGACTGATGCAGGGCTTGAACCCATGAACTGTGAGATCATGACCTGAGCCAAAGTCGGACGCTTAACCAACTGAGCCACCCAGGCACCCCAACAAAAGTCATTTAAAAATCTGATTTTGTTAAATTATCTATTATAGATTAGCAGGGATATTAGACACCAATCCAGTTCCTCCAGCAGGATTTTGTTCCCTCTCTCCTTATGCTCTCTCTACTCTCTCCCCTTACATTCCAGCCCTCCCCTTCTGAAAGGCACACAGCTGGTTTTAGTCGTTGTCCTGATTACAAACTTTTCCACAAGAATACCATGTCTTGGGTCAGATTTTCGTCTTCAACTACCTGATCCATTTATTCGTTTGTAAATTCATGAACAGTTATTGAACATCTACTCTGTGTCAGGCAATATATATCAATGCCCATGCACAAAGTGAAAAAGGACATGGTCTGACTGTTACAGAGTCAGATATGAATACATCGTATACACTTTGTCTGGAGTTTAATGGACACACAGGGGAGGAAGTTCAAAATCAGGTCCAGAAGGTGAAGACAACCAGGGAGGAATACTCAGAGGCAGTGATACTAATTCTGCAAAAAGTAGAAACTACCAGGGAAAGATACACTAGGCAGAAGGGAACACCTGTGTAAGGCATAGGTGAGAAAAGGCATACTTTCTGGGGACTGATGTGTGCAAGGGCAAGTGTCCTTGGAAAAAAAAAGATTCCTTGGCCAAACAATTTGAGGAACCACTGTATGATTATAAACTGTATCCACCTCTGGTAGACTGATAGTGTGCGTGAACATATCAAAGCACTGCATTGGGAAAACAGAACCCCTCTCTCTTTTTCCCCTGTATTCCTAGAAACATGCTTTGGAAGCATTTCACAGAGAAGAGAGGAGTCTGGAACGCAAAGACCTTGTGCATTAAACTAAGGGATTGGTTCTTTATCCTGAAAACTCTATGGAGGACGTGGAACATTTATAGCTTTCAAACAAAGGAGTCACATGAGCAGCTTTGTGATTCAGAAAACACTGCTATGGCAGCAGTAAGCACTGCAGTAGAGGGAGTAGAGAAAGGGCAAAAATCATTTCTCAGGAAGCTGTTACAGTGACCAAGACGTGAAGGAATATGGCCCTGAAACTAAGACTAAAGAAATGGTGATGATCAACAATGAGGTGGTGGTTTAGAGAGAATCTGACCTAAGGCAGAATATAGGAATTAGTAGCAGATGGGAAGCATGGCTGAATCAGGGTCAATGCAGAGAATATCTAAGACGTTTTAAGCTGTGTCTTGGTTTCTTCCTAGAGTCACTGGAGGATGTAAAGTTAGGTTTGGAGCAAAATGTAACAAATTAAGTCTTGGACATGTCTCACAAGCTCATACAGAAAAGATGAGCTTGGCGGTTGGCAGAAAGATCTATGAACAATATGGATTACAGGATCACCAGAATATTGGTCATAAATGAAACCATGGGCTTTGGTGGGAAACACAAGGAGGAGAAGGCAGACTCAAGGACATATTCCTGGGGAATACCAAAGCTTGGCCAACAATAATACATTTACAAAAGTGGTAAGAAGAAGTCAGAGAGGAAGCATGAAAACCTCAAGAGAGAAACTCCAGAGGAGCCAATGAGAAATTTTTTTTAAAAAAAATTCTTCTAATGTTTATTTATTTTCAAGACAGAGACAGAGCACCAGTGGAGGACAGGCAGAGAGAGAGACAGAGAGACAGAGTGTGAGGAGGAGAGGAGCAGAGCCAGAGAGAGAGACAGAGAGACAGACAGAGAGAGAGACAGAGAGAGAGAGAGAGAGGAGAATCTGAAGCAGGCTCCAGGCTCTGAGCTGTCAGCACAGAGCCCAATGTGGGGCACAGACCTATGAACCACAAGATAGTGACCTGAGCTGATGTTGGACGCTTAACCAACTGAGCCACCCAGATGCCCCAAGGAGAGTTTTTAATTTGAGGTTGGGACCATCAGGATCAAATCTAAGGCAGATCTAGTGAGATATAGACTGGAACAGGCCTGCTGGCTTCTGTGATTGTGAGTAATCCGGCCTGTGTCAGTGCCTTCTCATAGCTGGTGGGATTGGAAGTCAGATCACAGAGTCAGAGTGAATAAGAGACAGAGCAAGGCTGGGCTTGTCCTTCAAAGAGCTGGCCAGCGGGTATTTAGGGCTTAATACAATATTGGTGCTTTGGCTCTAACCTGACAGATAACAGAGTATATGTTTCTATGTTAAGAGTGAAGGAGACATAAGAAGGAGGGTGTCAGTAGAAAAGGGAGGTTAAAGAAAAAAGAGAGGTGGTTGATGGGGGAGTGTCTCAGGGAGTGGAGGGCATGCATTCACAGTGCAGATGCTTGACAGTAGGAGAGCCTCTGCTCCTTTGAATTTGGGAGGATGGAGAGCTTATGGGCAGCAGGGGAGGAATTAAAGAATGTGTGCCTCCAGTGATTTCAACTTACCCAGAGCAAAGTTTTGTAAAAGGTGCTTGGAAGACATGAAGCGGTTTGACAGAAGAAAGCTGAGTTTCAGAGAAGATTCAGTTCATCACCCAGAAGCACAATGAAGATTTCAGCAACGTCAAATTTGTCTTTAAAGCTTCTGAAATTGCAACCAACTCAATATTTTTAAAAGTTGATATTAGTTTTGAAATATAGGAGCACAGTTATCAAGGCAAAGTTCTTCTGATATAAGTGTGTGCCTACTTATATCATATATATGGATTTTTGCACACATTTTTAAATAGGAACTTTTTCTTAGGCACTTAGACTGGAAGAAATGTAAATGTCAGAGCTTAGTAAACTTCCCTTTCACTTTTTCCTCCCCCAAATCTGAGATCATTTAAGGTTTAAGAAAACCACAAATAAAACAGAAACCAAACTTTTCATGTACTGCTCTTGTTAATAGTACTTTCAAATTTCCATGTAGTAAAGTGAAGTGCTATCCATTATTAGAGTAATGTTTCTTCATTTTCACCATTGATTTCCTTTTAAGATCTCTTTCTAAGACAATTTAAAAAATTAAGATATTGACTAGGTGGATGCAGATGGATTTCTACCATCTGACATTGCCGCAGAAATCTAAACAACCAGGTAGATTCGTACACCATGGCCTGAAGACTGAAAAGAACAACAAACACTCCACACCTGGGGTAAAAATGTTAAGCCCATTTCAGAACTATTTTTGGTTCCTTGATTACAGTGAAATATGGTAAGTACGTGTTTTTCAAAGAGAAACAAAATGCACACAGTATGCAGGCAAATCAAGAAAGGTGGTGCTTCTAAAATAAACTATAAACTCTATAAAAGCCACCTCTACCCTGTTAGATAGATACCACAAAGTTTTGTTCTAAGGATGGAATGGTATTGTCAGCTGAACTGGAGAGGTTCAGACCCAGGAATCCAAGTGTAAGAAGGGAGGCCTACAGAGCAGTTGTTCTGAGAAGATCAGGGGCTTGAGAAGAGCTTCATGTCTCCACAATTTAGATCTGCTCATCCTCCCTACAAACTGAGATTTTGACATACTCCGCCCCAAAGACACCGTTGCAACCCTATATATTTTTAAGTAAATATGTCCTCTTGTGGGTTATTTTGATAGTTATCTTTATCTTAATGTATTGTGTATAAAGCCCTTACTTTATTCAGAATCCACAAGGGAGTTAACAATTTATAGAAAACGTTTAGGATGAAAGAAGTACTCATCCTTGGTTTATTGGATTTGTAAATCTACATTTTGATATATATGTATTCAGATTGTTGAAAAATAGGCTTATCTGTAATTACAAATGCCTAGGAGCTAGGTACCATATTTTCTTTTTTTTTTTTAAATATTTTTATTTATTTCTAGGAGAGAGAGAGAGAGACAGCGTGAGCAGGGGAGGGTCAGAGAGAGAGGGAGTCACAGACTGAAAGAGGCTCCAGGCTCTGAGCTGGCAGTCAGCACAGAGCCCGACGCGGGGCTCGAACCCACTAATCGCGAGATCATGACCTAAGCGAAAGTCGGACGCTTAACCGACTAAGCCACCCAGGCGCCCCCCATATTTTCTTATTTAATTTTGATAAATGTCATTTGACTTGAACTGAGACTTGTGGAAGACCATCTTCTTCCAGTATCAGTGAGAAGACTCTTTAAAACCAGATTTGAAGAAGTCAGGAGCCATGAAAAGTCCAGACAGCCAGAAACGCAACCTCAATTATGCCTTCTAAGGAATGTGGCCAGGAGGCTCAATCATTGTTGTGGTTTACTGTGAATCATCATGGGCATGGATACCAGAGCAATACTGAATACTGGATGTTGCTACCATAGAGCCCTGCAACTTACCCAGAGCACCATCGCTGCAAGACAGCAAGACTTCCAAGTCGTTCTCGTATATTTACATTATAGGCTCTGGATTCTATACCCTGGTGAGGACATTGGATGGACCAGGTATGTTCATCTGTTTACCTTCTAGTAACCAAGGAGCTGCTAAAGCCAATATCTGCCTCCCTTCAACTTCTATGCGATTCTTGCCAAGTAGAAATGCTAGGTGGTTGCTGGGCAGCTAATCCCAACAAATATCCACTACCGAGTAATACTGTGCACTTGTTAAGTGTTTCTAAAAACTGTTTCTGGAGATGACATAGAAATGTATTTTTTTTTTTTTACATTTTAAAAAAAGGTAGGGATTTTGTTGCAGAAAATCAGCAAGAAGTAATGCTAGTTCTCTTTGCTTTTTAATGCCTCAAATTTATTTTTAAATAATGCTGCAAAGACATGTTGATTGTATGGAAACATTTTGGAAGAGAAAAAAAGGCCAATTTTCACATTCTGAGCAATTTTCATAATTTGCACATTAAGGAGAAAATAAAGGCATAGCATAGTAACTACATTAGAATAAAAGCTTTAATGAGCTAACGTATCATTAGTTAGCCCTTGCGGAGCTTGAAGAGAGAGGATGGAGCAGCTGTGATACTCTCTGTTCTACCCCTACCTTTAGGAAGCCTTAAGGCCTAAGGCCGACTTCTACAGAGAAGACTCTCAGAAGATGTGCTCACCCCGACCTGCCCCAGGAGAGGGTAGACAAGGAGGAACCATATTCTCATTTTCAAAGGAAGACAAGTCATGTCTCCTCTATGGTCTCTGGGTTTGTCAGTTCATTCACTTGTTCACTTATCAATGACACACTTTTTTTTTTTTTTAAGTTTATGTATTTATTTTGAGAGCGAGAGAGCACAAGGGAGGTGCAGAGAGAGAGACGGAGAAAGAGAATCCCAGGAAGGCTTCGCATTGCCAGTGTAGAGACTGACATGGGGCTCAATCTCACAAATCTTGTGATCATGGCCTGAGCCACAATTAAGAGTTAGACGCTTCACCGACTGAGCCACCCAGCCGCCCGTCTATGACACACTTTAAATGTGTTCTCCATGTTGTGCTTCATGCCATGCATTGGTGAACAAGGTAGACAGAATCCACCCTTCTTTTCCTTCTGGCTGGCTTCTTTTCAGAGAGGTCTGGTTCCTTCTATAGATATAGATGTGTATTTCTTTCTAAGTGTATATGGCATACGCTCATGCAGTGAGTACACATGAAGCAGAAGTCTACACATTGATAGCTTTGGATCAGGAGAATTCTTGGCTCAATCTTAAAGAACAGTGCCACCTGCACATAATCGTAAACAGGTCTTTTTTTTACTTGATCATGTGATAAATTTATATATCAGATCAGGAAGACAGAAACCACTTTTGAAATTCAAGTTGCTTATATGAGCCATCCTTTTATACCTGACAGTTTGCACTGGTTAAGAGAATAAGTAGTCCAATCAAGTCAGAGCACTCAGTCCCAACTCTCATAATAAATTGTCCCTACTACAGTCTCTGTATGCTGATGGCACTCAATTATAGGAACAATTAAAGCATGTGATGAAGGTGGTGTGAGGCATCAATAGTTTCCTTCTTCTTTAGAATCTTTCTTATTAAAGAATTATCATATTTGAGTGATTCTTCATAAATGTCCCTAAAGGCTTTGTTCTGTGCTAGACACTAATCAAA
This sequence comes from Crocuta crocuta, assembly GCF_008692635.1. Classification (NCBI taxonomy): domain Eukaryota; kingdom Metazoa; phylum Chordata; class Mammalia; order Carnivora; family Hyaenidae; genus Crocuta; species Crocuta crocuta. The sequence continues at coordinate 3,060,192 of NW_027527955.1, forward strand.
ACGTATTAGTCATTGAACTGCAGAACTCATATTCAAAAGTAATCTGTACTAATACAGACTTGCTACAAAAATGTCCAAGACAGGCAAACCAGAAAGAACTGATCTACCTATATAACCGATCAATAACGTGAGAAATAACTGATCTTTCATGTAAAACTAAGGTAACTAACCAATAATTGTGATGATAATGACAACTGCTAACATTTACGGAGTGCTTCCTACATCCCCACATTATTCTAAGCTCCTGTGCCATATAGTTCCATCCTTGCCTCCACCCAATGAGCTATAAAGTGAAAGTCCTCAGTGCCCTGTCTTCTATTTATTGGGACTGGAAGGCTGGACCACATTGACTCTCCATTTAATTACAGAACTAGTGGAGAAGGTGGTATATTAGTCAATGTTGATGGGATTAGGGGCTGCTGTGTCATTTTCCAGAGGTGTGGAAGGCAGGCAAGCCAGAAAATGTGACCCATGAAATGCCATGAATGAAAAGAAAGAGAAGTACTGTGACTTGAGAAAAACCAGGCAAGATAGTTTTCCCAACTCATCTGTGCTCAGCTGTGCCTTGAGATAAAGGTAAGAGGGAAGGGTCCATGGAGAAAATGGAAGGGATCGATCCTTTGCACTGAAACAGAAAAGAGACCAAGACAAGTGAAGTGAGAAATGTGGCTGGTGTGATTGCCAGACGGGCTTGAGTGGTGAACATGAGGAGTTCGGGTTTTCATGGTCCAGGTCAGGGGATCAGAGCCTAGTAGATGTAAGTGATCAAATGGAAAAAGAATAGACACAGGGACGTAAAGAGACAGAACCAGCTGACTAGTGTGACAGATTGGATGTGGGCATGGAAAAACAACAAATGAAGATGGCTCCAGGGCAAAGCTGGAAAGAGGGACTTTGATGTCTGCAGAAATTTGTCTGCAGAGCTTCCTTTCTCTCTCCATTATTCTCATCCATCTAGGCCTGTACCAACAGCAAGCCCCTGAATTTTCAACATGTCCTAGCACCTTCTTCCATGTGGTCTGACGCTCTTTTGCTGGCATTGCTTAGCTATCAGCCCTCCATCAGCAGCTGCCATTCCCTGACCCATGCTATTTACATCAAATCCTGTCATTCAAGGATCATTTAGCCAGATTCTCCCCTCCACAGAAGAGATGCAGACCTCAAAGCCAAGAGTGACTTAGATGGCTGCAGAGTTCACTGAAAGAAAAATGTGCAGCCTGGGGCGGGGCGAGGGGAGCGGGGTAAACACATTTCAGCAGTATCTGGAGATACAAATAGTCCATCTGGGAAGGACCAGAGAACCGAGAGGCCAAGAGGCTTGTGGGATGCTGAATAACTGTCTCCAAAGACAACCATGTCTGGATTCCTGAATTTTATAATTATTCTATGGCAAAAAGAACCTGGCACGTGTGATTAGGTTAAGGATCTGGATATGGAGAGCTTGTCAGGATCTTCTCCAAATGTAACCACAAGTGTCCTTGTATGAGAGAGAAAGAGGGAGATTTCAGTACAGAAGAGAAGGCAATGCAACAGAGCAGAGATTGGGGTGATGTGGTCACAAGCCAGGGGGCGTGGGCAGCCATCAGAAGCTGGAAGAAGCAAGGACCCGATTCTTCTCTGAAGCCTCTGGAAGGAACCAGCCCAGCTGGCACCTTGGTTTTAGATTCCAACATCATTTTGGACCTCTGTCTTCCACCACTGTAAGAAAATCAATGTCTGTTCTTTTAGTAATTTGTTAATAAAGCCATAGAAACTAATATTTAAAGAAACTAACTCTATAAAAGAAACTCCTGTCTCAACTGGTAAGAGAGACAGTGAAGCCGAATTATTAAAGGAAAAAAAATTCCACTAGCTGTGCCAGCTTTCCAATACTGATCCAAAGAAGACAGCTTCCATTTTTTTCCTTGAGAACCAGAAGTAATACATGTATGCGCCTATTTACGACAGGGCCCCAGACATTTTTAATCCCACCTGCTTTCCTTTGGTCCATACCTATTGTCCAACCCCAAGTACTCAACTAGCTAACTAATTTGCGTTTCTGCAAGCACTGCCTGCTGTCGTGCAACGCCTTACCTCTGCTCATGTGGGAATGCCCACTAGAACTGTCCTGTCCTCTGTTCTCCTTTTTTCCTTCTTCCTTCCTTCTCTCTCTCTCTCCCTTCCTTCCTTCCTTCCTTCCTTTCCTTCCTTCCTTCCTTCCTTCCTTCCTTCCTTCCTTCCTTCCTTCCTTCCTTCCTTCCTTCCTTCCTTTCTTTCTTTCTTTCTTTCTTTCTTTCTTTCTTTCTTTCCTTCCTTCTTCCTTCCTCCCTTCCTTCCTCCCTTCCCTTCCCTTCCTTTCCTTCCTTCCTTCCTTCCTTCCTTCCTTCCTCTCTTTTCTCTCTCTTTCTTTCTTTCTTCCTTCTTTCCTTCCTTCTTCCTTCCTCCCTTCCTTCCTCCCTTCCTTCCTCCCTTCCTTCCTCCCTTCCTTCCTCCCTTCCTTCCTCCCTTCCTTCCTCCCTTCCTTCCTCCCTTCCTTCCTTCCTTCTCTCTCTCTCTTCCTTTCCTTTCCTTTCCTTTCCTTTCCTTTCTTTCCTCCCTCCCTCCCTTCCTTCCTCCCTTTTCTCTCTCTTTCTTTCTTTCTTTCTTTCTTTCTTTCTTTCTTTCTTTCTTTCTTTCTTCCTTCCTTCCTTCCTTCCTTCCTTCTCTCTCTCTCTTCCTTTCCTTTCCTTTCCTTTCTTTCCTCCCTCCCTCCCTCCCTTCCTTCCTTTTCTCTCTCTCTCTCTTTCTTTCTCTCTTTCTTTCTTTCTTCTTTCTTTCTTTCTTTCTTTCTTTCTTTCTTTCTTTCTTCCTTCCTTCCTTCCTTCCTTTCTTTCTTTCTTCCTTTCTTTCTTCCTTTCCTCTCTTTCTCTCTTTTTTAGAGCAAGAGAGAGCTTGCCTGTGTGTGCCTGAGCTGGGGAGGAGCAGAGGGAGAGGGAGAGAGAGAACCCTAAGTAAGCTCCACACCCAGTATGGAGCCCAATACAGGGCTTGACCTCATGATGGTGAGATCATGACCTGAGCCAAAATTAAGAGGCAGATGATTTACTGACTGAGCCAGCCAGGCGCCTCTTGTTCTCCATTTTTAAGATGCTTTTCCATCTTATGACATAGCAGAAAACTTCCTTTTCAATCCATCCAATGTATCTACAGAATGAGTTGCTCTCTCCTTTGCAGTCCCATAGCTTGAGAACATTGAGCACCAGTCACATTTATTCATTATTGACTTATCAGAAGATGAGATCCTGGAACATGGAGATTTCGTATCCTCCTTCTCAGTAACACACTTGCCACATGTTGGGTATTGAAGGAGTGGTTGTAACTGACACATAATTGAATGAAAATTTGAGCCTTTCTGCCCTCCCCCCATGCCCATATTCCACCTTTGCTTTTATCTCTTACCCTCCCCCACTTTAAAAATCAAGTTCATATGCCCCAGGGATATCTTTAAGTTAAATAGAAAACTATTTCCTTAAGTTTAGTTATAAAGTTCACATTATAAGAAAAAATGAGTAATTGTAGTGATAGAATGTGAGGATAAACCAAAATAATTGATAATTTTGTCCTTGAAACCCTCCTATAAAACTGAATTTTGTTTCAGATGAAAGTTGATCATTTTGGTCACAACAGTCCCAACCCACTGGCTCTTTCTATTCTTAGTAGTTCTATTTGGTCTGACATATAGCTCTGGGCATAAATAAGTAGGTATATAAACATGTACCATACCTGTTGTCCATGTGTCCTGTAGCTCGTCCATGTAGTCACATGTATGGGTAGGTGCATTTGTGAATACAGATTAAATGGTGAAGAAAGCATGAGTTTAGTTTACTGTTCTGTCAATTATTCCTAGCATGACCTTAGGTAAATTCTTTAGAATGAGGTTCAGTATCTACAACTGTGAAATGGGGATAGATAAAGAGCTACATTTAAGTCTATTATAAGAACTATCAAAGTATGTAATAGAGCCTAGCATATAGTGAATTTTCAGTAAATGGTATCTATTATTATTTCCCCCTAAATGTCCCCTATATTCAGAATTATGTTTCTATAACAACGCTACTTTACATATGTCCTCAAAGCAAACATGTTACTGTGAAAAGATCATTAAGAAATTGAGTAGATATGCCAGTGTCTTCAATCCCTCCTACTGCCCCTGACTCAACTGGACACATACCCAATGAGATTCAGCCCTGCATTTCAACTTTTCTCCAAGCCTTTTCAGATCTAATCTTCCCCAGTGTCATTCTGATTACAAATAGCTTATTTGCATCACACTGTAAGTGATTCAAAAGTGCCTAATATCTTAGACCTTATCCTCTAGGAATTCAAATCTGGAAAGGTCACAGCGATGGGACAGACTATTTTACTGGGGTCAGAAAAGTAGGGCTCATCAAAACAAGAGGATCGATGCAGGTGAACATAAAAGACAGAAAGCTGAGCCAGAGCCAAGGCTCACTAACAAGCACTACCTGCTGCCTTTCCCCCCAACTTCCTGCCTGCTAACAAGCCTGGGCCAGTCCAGGTCCTAGATCTTTCTGATGTAGAATCTGGACAATGGGTTGAGAGTGACCAAACAGAAGACTGAGAACCCTGTAAGAATAGTTGAGAGGTTTCACTGCATACATAATATAGGGCTCCTGCCCAGGGAACAGAGTGAAGAAAACCTCAGGCTGAGCATTGAGGGAAGTCTGGGGTTTGTGATGAGAAACACTACAGAGGCTTGGAAAATTAAAAAAGGAGCAGCCAATGTAGAATTGGATCCCCTTGAAAGTTCTTTAATAGAGGCAGGTAAAAAAAAAATGGATTTCCTTTTTATTTCTATGTTAACACTAATTGAGCTTCTCCAGCTTGACCTCCTTAAGAAAACAGAAGCCCCTATTTTTCTGTGTGTGTGTGTGTGTGTGTGTGTGTGTGTGTGTGTTTAGGGTTATATAAGAAAACAGAAAATGTATTAATTAGCACTTGATGCAAGCAAAGCAGTTTAAGAACCCTGTGGGGCTCCAACACTCTTCCTCCACCACTGATGCCAGCAACCAGCCAGTGTGGACCCTGGGGAGTTCATCTCTTTCACGGTCAACACTCTGACATTTTCCTCTTAAACAGCATGAAACCGAGGTTGCTGTTTTAATTCTGCAGTTCCAAATTCTTAGTACCAGCCTCAAGTCTCTGACTACAGCCTTTAAATTGCATTCAAGAGTGACTCAGCTGCTTATCAAAAAACTGACCTTTGGCTTTCTTGCCTCTTTGGCTCCCATTCTTGTGTTTTCAATTGCTCTGCTCCAGATTGGTCGAGATGCAGCCCCAGGATTCTTTCTCAGACAGAGGAAGTTTGGATAGTGTGGATGTTTTAATTAATCAAGAAAGGCCTCATGGAGGGGAAAGAATTTGAATGAGGGCTTGGGAATGTTGAAGAGATTAAGGCACAACTTTAAAACTGTTGTGTTGATGTGAGTTTGAATTTACAGGGGTGCGAGAAGTTAAAATGGGTTGATAATAGGATTTTCTGCAAACTTGCCTCAGTGCAAAAGATGAAAGCTACTGAGGAGGAAACACTGAGAAAAATTCACATTCTGGTCTCTTTGGAAGTGGTTTTTTCCCCTTGATTGATATGTAATCTGTCCCTCTTTGGGAACTTTGCTCCTTGGCCCAGAGAGTAGGTGAAACTCATTTTCCTCCACCCTCAAAACCAGCAAGTGATTAATTAAAATTAAGAGCTGGACTGTCTTTGGGTCTGGTTGAAAGAGATAGCAGGCTGGAGAAAATGCAGCAGCTGTCTCCATTTTTCTACAGAACCCTTGCTGGAACAGTTTTTCCCCCTTCCTTTGTATTTAAAATTTTTGCCAAAAGGCTGCTGCTCTGTCTGCCCATCTTTTAGCCAGGCATTTTGCGTGGGAGTGATTGAAGTGGGCAATTAGATTCTCCTCTGAGCTCCCCTTCATTTTCCTTTGGTAGATATTTATTTCTTCCTGGTACAAAAAAAAAGGATTTTTGAACAAGGAGAAAAAAACTCATTTCATTTTATCCTATTTGGATTCAGGAGATATCATGGAGATAAGTGTCTCCTGATAGAGTGATGATTTTTGAGAAGAAAACAGAGGAATATTTTGATTAGGGTGCATGAGAGAAAAACATGAATATTTTCTTAGTCTCCTGCCCAGTATACAGGGCTTCTAGTTCTGTCCCACATACGTTATCAGTGAAACAGATAAATGTTCAAAACTACGTATTTCCAAATATCCTAATTATAGGCTTTCTACATTGAATTCTCAGCGAATGTAAATACCACATCAACTTATTCATCATTCATCCCTAATTCTGTCAATAATTATGCCAAAATGTAAATTACATCTCTATCCCAATCACAGGTGCAGAAGTACCTACTCCATGTCCTTCCCTCCAGCTGCAAATCTGATCACTCTTACTCTGTCCACCAAGAGCTCAAGACTCTGAATTGCTAGCGCATTTAAAGAGAATGGTATACTCTCGAGTGGATGGATACTGCCAAATGCTGCCTAGGTTTACTAAGGGAAGAATTGGAACTTGATCATAGCAACACCCAAAGCACCCCGACATCTCAAAACACACTCCACAGACTTCAGAAGCTTCTCTGTTGAGACAAAAACATATTTCATGAGTTGGCTCTGACTTTGTTGTCTTTCATTTCCCAAATGATCTTGGCACATGAGCAAATAAGACCTAAGTTAAAATCCAGTAAACAGGTATTTCCATCTTAAAGTACCAGGGTCAGTATGAGGAAATCATACAAGAGATGCATTGCTGTTTATTCCCTTCAGTCAGCTGGTCATGCCATCCTTCAGTTTTTGTTGTTGTTGGTGTTAAATGTTTATTTATTTTAGAGAGAGCAAGAGAGACAGAGCACGAGCAGGGGAAAGGCAGAGAGAGAGGGAGACACAGAATCTGAGGCAGGCTCCAGGCTCTGAACTGTCAGCACTGAGCCCGACATGGGGCTCGAACTCACAGACCATAAGATCATGACCTGAGCTGAAGTCGGACACTTAACTGACTGAACCACCCAGGCGCCCCATCCTCCAGTCTTGAATCATGTGAAGAAGTGGGTGATCCTGCTAAGGCTTCCTATTATCCTTTCAGAACTAGAGGCTCCCAGTAGGCTCACATGGTAAATATCTCTATCCTGTGCCCAGTAGCCTCCCCATGGTCCATTAGAGACACGTGACTGAAGGTCATCACTGTAACCCATATAGAGAGGGTAGTGCTCAGTCACATAGAAACATCCTTAAGGTTCTCTCAGGCTGAAAGTACTGCTCATGAAGTGCTAAAAATACATATTAATAAGAAACTTTCTTTCTTTCTGGGAAGTCATCATTTTACAAATGAAATTATACGCAGACTATTGATGGAGTGAAATTCTAATCTCAGCCTGATCCTTCTGTTACCATTCCACCCTGAGCCACCCCATCTTCTAACATCAGCCACCATGTGTTTAAGGAACATAAACCAATTTAAATATAAGTAAAACCAATCAATTGCTAGAGTAAATCTGTTGTCACAATTCTTCTGAAACAAATAGCACCTAACATAAGGCTTTGCCTGGAAGACTTTTGATAAACATGGATTAAATCAGCAAACATTTTAAAATAAATGACTGTTAATGATTTTTGTATCCATCCAGGGTTTGGGTTATCTGTCATATTAGATTATTTTCACCATTTCTCCCTTCTATTGGTCAGGTAATTGAAAATGTTCTATAATCTGAGTTGCCCTAAGAGCACACAAAATGGTAATCAGAATGTCAGGAAGGAAAATGGGTTATCTGCTTTGCAAAATCTGTGTAAGATAACAGGGTTCTCTGGGTTTTTGTTATTGTTGTTGTTGTTGTTAATTTTAAAAAATTTTTATTTATCTTTGAGAGAGAGAGAGAGCACAAGCAGGGGAGAAGCAGAGAGAACAGGAGACACTGAATCTGAAGCAGGTTCCAGGCTCTGAGCTGTCTGCACACACTCCGACATGGGGTGCTAACCCATGAGCTGTGAGATGATGACCTGAGCCAAAGTCTTAACTTACTGTAGGACTCTCTGTTTTTATGTTAACATGCAAGGTTAGATAACATTAGAGGGCAATCACCTGTAATATTCATGATTTCCTCTAACTTTTAGTGGTTCTAATTTTAAAAAAGGTAGAAAGGAATAACATTTATTTAATACATACAATGTACTTTTGCTTTCACATACATCAGCTCAGTTAATACTCAACCCAATTTTGGGAAGTATGTAATATCATTTCCACTTTAAAAATAAATGAATTGAGACTCAGAGAAGCTGTTGAGCATCAGTTCGCTCATTCAAACCTCAAAACAACTCTGTAAGCTAAGTACTATAACCACCCTCATTTTACAGAATCAGAAAACTGATTTTACAGTGTTAGTGGCTTATCCCAAACCATGTGGAATATAAATGATATGATATGAATAGAAATTAAGGGTTGGAAAAATTGATCAAAGAAAAATATAAGAAACAAAGATCCTTGGGCCATGAAAATAATATAAAAGCTCTAGGACCATGTCTGGTTTTGCTCACTGTTTTATCCCACGGCCTGACTCTTAGAAGTAGATGCTCAATAAAAGTATGTTGAATGAAGGAGTGAATACACACATAGTTGTGGTTGCAGCCTATAACACAGAGGATTGTAGCCAATTGTCCTTCATCTTTGCTAAGAACAGCATGGGAGATTTAGATAAGATGAAAAACTTTCTGACACTGAAATGTATTTCTCGAGGATATTAAAATTTATATTCTGAAAGTATGTAAAAATAAGATTTCTCCTGATCAAAATTCAATGAATTTGATATGCTCCTACCTACAGAATAAGGGATTGATTAAGTTCATCCCTCATCCCTTTGAGATAATCATTCATTCTTCAATGTGAAAGACCGTCTCCAAGCATATAAAGGAATGGCAAGCATTCCTGAACAAAAGCAGTTTCCAAAAAGAAATTCTTGCCAAACATATTTCATTCAGAGAGTGAGTCACAAAGAGGGCGCATGTGTTCCCTAATTGCAGGTCTGTTGATTAAGAAGGTTACAGCAAATCATTTTGGGGTTATTCAAAGCTATAAATTTCACAATTCCTTTAGTTGCATTTATAAAGCTGTCTGCGCTAAAAACATCCATGGTCTCCATCTAATTTTAATGAGAGATTTCCACACGCTTTGTGATCCTCAAACAATAACATGGTCATTTACTAACACAGGTGACTCTTGAACAACACGGTTTGAAGGGGACTACTTACATATGGCTATTTATTTATTTATTTATTTATTTTTGATAAATTCTGGAACAGCGCTATAAATGTATTTTTTTCCTTTTGATTTTCTTAATTACATTTTCTTTCCTCTAGGTTTCTTTATTGTAAGAATACAGTATTTAACACACGCAACATACAAAATATGTGTTGACTGACCGTTTATGTTATTGGTAAGGCAATCAACAGTAGGTTCTTAGTAGTTAAGTTTTGGGGAACTCAAAAGTCATATGTGGATTTTCAACCAGGCATCTTAACCCCTGCATTGTTCAAGGGCCAACCATGCTGATTTGGAAAAGGTAATGCTTTCAAGGAAATGTGAATATAAAGTGCTGTTATCAAAGCCAGAATCTTCCAAGACTGAATGTGGTTCAGGCATCTTTCACCCCCTTTGTCTGGTGCAACCTGGAACAGAGATCACATCTGCCCTGATAGCGATACATTCTTAGGCCTGGCATGGCATCTCCAGGGGGTAGAGCTACCGAAAAATTTGCTGAATGCATGCATGCATGCCCTTCTGTTGGAAGCTTCTCAATCAGCCAAGCCTGAATCAGAAAAAAGCAGCTGAGGTGTTTCATTGACTTTTAACATATTGAATACGGATCTCACAGGTAATGGAAAAGCCAAGAAGCCTATTTGGGGACAGCCAAGAGACTAGAAAAGGCAAGAGGTGTTCAGGAAGAAGATAGTGTTTGCAGAACCAAGGAGCTGGGCTGCTTGGAGAAAGCTGGGATGACTGGGACCTGGAGTCATTCAGGAGACTCAGCATCTACTGGGCAAATGCCCATCCAAGCAAAGAAATGGGAAGAGAGATGGTGATTTATTCCCTCATCTTGCCCTTCGGTCCTCCACCGTGCCTCTGCACTGGCCTCCTTGGGAGACAGGAGACAAGGCAGCCTTGGAAATATTGCTCCCTGAGTCACAATGCAGGGCAGAGAAGGGAAGAAAAGGTACCAGAGAGAAACAGGTGAACAAATCCTATACCTTCTCTTATGCCTTCTGACAGAGTTAGTGTCTTCCTCCTATGCACCCTTACAGTGCATTAGGCAGAGAATTCTTATAACACTCATGCTCGTGTAGTTACGCATTGTTTACATATCTGCCTCAGCTTCTATCTTTTGGTTCCTCTAGCACTAGTTCCGATATATTGCGATTTTTGAATAAAAGATTTTTTTTCCTTTCATAGTTTATTGTCAAGTTGGTTTCCTTTTTTTCTTTGACTAAAAGATTTTTTTAAATGTTTTATTTATTTCTAGGAGAGAGAGAGAGAGAGAGACAGCGTGAGCAGGGGAGGGTCAGAGAGAGAGGGAGTCACAGACTGAAACAGGCTCCAGGCTCTGAGCTGGCAGTCAGAACAGAGCCCGACGTACGGCTCGAACCCAAGAACCGCGAGATCATGACCTAAGCGAAAGTCGAACACTTAACCGACTAAGCCACCCAGGCGCTCCTGAATAAAAGATTTTTGAATGAACGGATAAATAAATGATTGATTTCATTCAATTTCAGGAAATGTTTATTGAGTCCTTCCGTTAAGCCACGAAGTTCCAATTTATTCCACCTAGTTCATCTCATTCACAGAATGTTCTGAAGGCATACTGATCTCCCACTCTCTCCTGTCCCAAACACTCAGTTCTCACCAATCAAACTATTGGTTGGCAGTATGTGTGATGATGGATCAGCACAGATAGCTTATTTCCATGGTTCTGAATATGAAAATCCAACCTATAGTAAGTCTGACATTACACATTACACTTGAGACTGTGCGCTTTACAAGGATGAAACACCATGCCCTGTCCACAAGGAGAGCTTGTTCTGGTAGTGACATGGAGAGACCATCAAGAGATCATTTCCATGCCTTTGCTAAGTTAGAGTTAATGCGGAGTCAGAGTCGGCATTTCACCCAGGCTGGAAATTCAGGGAAGCCTCTGGAATCTTGAAAGGTGAGTAAGGTCGAACCAGGTGAAAAGAGAACGGGAATAGCAAGAGCACAAGCAGAGTTGTAAAACTGACTTTGGCACGTTGTCCTATATGACTAGAGATGAAGTGTGGGCATGGAGGCTGGGACACGTCACAAAAAGTATTATAAACATTTACTCTGCAGGCAATGGGGAGACACTCAAGAGATGCTCATTTCTCATGTCTCATTTTGTGTGTAGTGTGGGAGAGAGATTTAAAGCAGATTGGATGCAGTAAAGGGTCATACAAATCCTGCAGAAATGCGCAGACAAGTACCCAGAGACCATTTGCAAGAATGCATTCACATCAGCATCACTTCTCATAATGCAAACCTGAAGATTAACTAAATGTCCACGTTTTAAAGTTTTTGCTAAAAACTTATTTCAAACTTTTATAATATTATGTCAAAAAGCGATTTTGTATTTGTGTTTGTGTGTGTGTTTTCTATACTATTTTTGTAACAGATTTCACAATTCAGCAAGGATAGATTCAAGGTCTACAATGCCCTAGGTGATGGATATGAAAGTCAAATCTTAGGACTGTGAAGTAGACAGACAACCCTGTGGGACACCCCATCCAGCTTGGGGCAACTCATTATATGAGACTGCTAGCAGCCAAAGGTTCTCGCTGGTCACAGAACTGCAACTCTTTTTGCCTTGAGATTTATAACATGTGCTTTCTTAAAGTGTAGGGACGTATATGACTTTATCTGCCATTCTTTCTCTCATTATAATCATCTTGCGATGATGTGATTGCTTTCTCCCAAGTTCTCACAAGATTCCCCACATAATCAGAAGTAAGTTCTTTTCTTATTTCCAGATAGTAGGAGTTCAATCCACACTCACGGTCGCAATAACTTTTCTATGTAATGACAGAGAGAAATTTTTCAGCCAAAATAAAATTAAGTATTTATTATATATTCTGGAAATGGTGACTATCTTATCAATTTTGTATTTCTGGTGACATGCGTGGCATCTGGCCCATAATACATGGTTAGTTAGTGGTCAGTGAATTTGAAAATCAAGTTATATCTTATAAATTCAATTTCTTAACTGAATAGGCAGACCTCCCCATTTCCAACCATTTTATTTCTCATGTTTGTGCTAATTTTGTATTTTTAAACAATATTTTAAATCTATTCTTACTAGCTAGACATGCTGTGCTATATGCCACAATGATTCCAATGTTCTTATGAGCTATTATGAGTTGAATTGGGTCTCCTAGAAAGAATACTGAAGTCCTAACTCCCAGGACCTGTGATTGTGGCCTTATTTAGAAACAAGATCTCTGTAGATGATCAAGTTAGGATGAAGTTATTAGAGTGGGTCTTAAGCCAATAGATTGATAATATTACAAAAAGGAGAAATTTGGATACAGACACGCTCACAGGAAGACTGCCATGTGAAGAAGAGATCAGTGATGCTTCTATAAGCCAAGGGTCACCAAAGATTGTCCACCAACAGCCAGAAGCTAGGAGAGAGGCAAAGAACAGTCTCTCCATCACAGACCCCAGTAGCACCACTCTGTCCATACCTTGATCTTGAACTTCCAGCCTCCAGAGACAACTGTGAGACAATAAATGTCTGCCATTGAAGCCACGCGGTGTGTGGTACGCATTCCTGACAACTTCAGGAAATGAATGCATGGCCCTTTGGGACTACCAATTAGAGTTCTTATCTGTACTCCTCACTTTACTTGAACACTTATATACCCATATCCACTTGTGATTGTGAAGTTTTTGTATCAAATAGTATGTCTTAGTCATCCTCATACCTCGATGTCCCCTGCACATGCTCATTACTGATTTGGATTAATCATGCTCTTAATTGACTCTCCCTGACCCCCGTCCATATCAAATGTATTTCCTTGGAACAGTGTGTGGTCCTCTATTATTTTTGGTTCACTGAAACATAGTGACAGCTGTGAGATAATTTCTGCTGCCTTGTGTTAACATTTCAAGCTCATTTTGCTTGAGCTCCTCGTTGTTCTGCATTTACAGCTACACAAGTTCAGCCACAAGTTATTGCTCTCGACCAGCTTCCCTGCTGTTTTCTCATGAGCATAACTGGACACCTCCTGCACTTCCATTTGTTGTTTTTGTTATGTTTTAGTTTTTGCTCTTACCTATTCTCATTACAGAATTGTGATTTATAGTTTCATTTGCTTAACAACCTCTTCTTTCTACTTTTTAAATTAAAGCATCTTAATTTTAAGTCCCTGCTACATGCAAAGCACTGTACTAGATGCTGAAGATGCAAGGATGAATAAAATATGGTCCTCGCTCTCAAGAGATACAGTCAACTACTTTCCTCAACAATGTTTTCTTCCTAGTTCTCATGGAATGTGATATGCTACTTATCATTTTCCTATCAGAAACCACACACCAGAAGACCAAATTATTTTATTTTTCTTACTTATATCCTGCTATCCAATTGTGTCCTGTAATTTTCTATCTCTTTTTCAAAGTCATGAATTTGGAAGAAGAAATAACATACTATGCCTATAAGTCCATTAACTTCCTATTCAAATCTTCCAAATCACTAGGAATACATCTCAAGTTCAATTTTGCAGAAACATGTATTTCCAGCTACGAATACAAAAAGCAAATGTGTTGGGTAGTTGAAAATAGTAGAGCCGTTGGGTTTTGTCACACAGCTTTTCATTCTCATCTTATGGCCTACGTGTTTCTTGGTGTGGAGTCATCAACCATTATCCACCACTGTGTGTGTGTGTGTGTGTGTGTGTGTGTGTGTGTGTTTGAGTGGGGAGAGAGTAAATGTAGGTCACTTCCTCCTGAGGTTCTAGCAGGATTCTGCTCAGCGGTTAATACTTAGAAATTCCTCTTATTATTCCTAGAAAAAGAGAACATTGTTTCCTCTTCAAGCAGAGTTTTAAGTCATACTCTAAAGGTGATAATTTTTTTTCTTGTCTTTTTCCTCCAATGTCACATTCATTCATTCCTGCACCTCTCAACACTGGTATTGATTTTCCTGGTACTCCCTAGTACTTCTTTAGAATATATTTTTAGTTTTAGCATGCTTCCTGAATTATCTTCTTTTCATCTTCTCTAGGGATTTTTCATTATCCTTAATATGCTGGAACATAGAGGTACATTCCTGATATCTTTTAACCTTCTTTTAAAAGAAAGATTAAGATGTGTTTAGAGCACACATAATTGATGACTATCTCAGCAGAGAAGACAAACAAAGCACATATTCTACAGGTCACCAGAACAGGATTCTGTTTCCACACAAACCATAACCAGAGGAGACCAACTTTCAAGGCTATCGTATAAAGAGATCTCAGAATGCCTGTGTTGAAACAGAAATACATCTGCTCAGCACAATACACATGGAAGGGAACTTCCAAGTAGATATTGTCATACTCTATCATGTAGGAAGACCCCACCTGAGAAAGATATTTTAAAATAATGACATCTCAAAGTCAGGATTTGATTGGATACATGGATTTATAATCCCAAAACTTTGCCTACAGTCCTATAACTTTTTTAACATGACAACATTCGTTTCTTGGAGAAAGGAGATATTTGCTAACTATTCATAATGCCTTCTGCATGAAAGATAATGTCCAGATTTCTTTCCCTGTGCTTCAAGTACTTCTCCCTCAGATAATGCCCTAAATTACTTAACTTCTTTTGGTCATAAACACATTCTAGCACTTCAACACTCAGCTGGCCCAGCTGGCCACCCACTTCACACCTCCCCACCTTTCTAAATTCAGCTATTGCCTGAGTATGTCTCCCCAAACCATCTTCTTGAACAGAAGTCTCCTGAGGCTAGTACATGATGCTTTTTCCCACTGGTCCACATGCACAAAGCAATGACGCTTTCTGCTCTAATTAGTGAAGATTGGACTCAAACTATCTGAGTTTCTTCTACTCTTCACTCTTCATTGTCTTTAACATTGCAAAGCCCATTATAGTAGACCTATACCCAATGGTTTTTCTTGTTTATTTGTGTCCTTTTATGGGAGAGTACACATTATATTGTAGGTTCTTGGAAAATGAGGATAATAACACCTCCAAAATATTCCTTACGTGACCCACACAAAATAAATTGTTAGAAGTAATGATGCCTCTTGTGTGTAGGAGTGAGAAGGTCCTTCTCAAATGGACAACTATATTTTGAAGACCTTTTTTAAAAACTGCATTGTACTATCTCAACTATATAGTTTTCAGTCATTATACACAATTGTGCATAGGCGCCTTTTAAGCTAAATCTGATCCATGTACAAATTATAATTTACTTGATGTTCACAGGGTCCCTAACACTATCTATGGAACATGAGATAAATAAAGAAATGCATATATCATATGATTAAGTAAGAAGCTTATGTTAAAACACTTGATCTTGAGCTCCAAACCCACTGAGACTCTCTCCTCATGTCCCCCATATATCTGAAATTGAATATGGTCATAAAATATTCATGTTTTGTCAGTGTGGTTTCCCTGGCTTGCCATATATTCCCCTGTCTTTGTTCAGCTCCACTAGGGAGCTCTTATTTACTCTTCAAGATACTGTTGAGACAGCATCTCCTTTGTGAATTGTTTCCTGACATTCCCTATCCCTCCTAACCACTTGAGAACTGGTCCATCATTGGTACTCTGTAGTTTTTTTTTTTCTTTTTTAGGAACGCCTCTGTTGGTTCGCTTCTCTGTCCCAATGTGTTATGTTCTTTTTGAACACAGAGACTATGTCTTTCAGCCCACCCATTCATTTATTCAGCTGACAATTTCTTTAGTACACAACCATGTTCAGACACTGTCCCATAGGAGGGAACATGTAGGGAGCAAGAAAGTCATTGGCCTTTGTAAAAGACCCTGTAGTCTAGAGGGGAGGGCAAATAATAAGCAAGAAATAATATTAAAGTGTATGATATCCTCAAAATCTGGCAATATAAGCTCTCAAAAAATGCTGATAAAATAAGTTATTTTTTTCCAGAATCAATAAGCACTTAGAAACATGGGACAGAAGGCACTGCATAAAGTCGATAGTCACATAAAGAAAATATTTTATCACAGGGCATGGTTGGTATGAAGTTATAAAAAGTGGTGATGGCTTCTTGGCACATCTCCTACTTGGTATCAGGCAGGGAAAGGTAGATAATCAATTGTCAAATGCTTCATTCATATTTTTGTTGTTGTTGTTGCCCAACCAATGGTATTTTCCACCAAAATTTAGGAATGTGAGCATGCCGCACTGGCTGCAGCTAGACACAGAACTCCAGCCAGAGAAAAAGAAAGACTCCAAGCCAAAAACAAAAACACTTTAATTAGTTGTTTCATTTCAAGATGTTGAAACAGATCCAACTCAAGGAAACCAAAGCCTTCAGAGTCAAAACAGCTTAAAGAAGAGGAAAAAGATGTTTCATTTATTTAGGACTTTGATCTGAATCCAATTTGGAAAGAAAAACCTAAAACCTTTTAGAATAATAAACCTGGAGATAATAGAATGCTGTTTTCATTTATATGAGAAGACATAGGCTTTGCATGAAATCTATTTTAAGATCTTTAAAATTTTATAATCAAGGTAGGTGATTAAATGGTTATATTAAATGTTTAGCTAATATTCAGCATTGATTCCCATGAAATATTCTGTTTAAAGTAAGCTGTTTGCATGCCCTTTATTAAAAGCTTGATTTTAAAAATCTTGGGGCTGAATAATTTTCTACTGGCAGATAGTTCTGAAATAGAGAATATATCTGAAAGAATTTGGAATTGGGTTTTAATTTTTTTAAATAGCAAAAAAAAATACAATTGAGGGAAACTTTTAATTCTTAGATTGCAAGAATGAATTGACACTAATATAAATAGAAACTTAGAAGGAGGGTGTTTAAAAATGATCTCCTTCTGCCTGCAAAACCTCAGAGTCTTAGCTTTGAAAACTAAAAAATGATAAATATTGATCTTTATTATGCTTGAACTTGGAGAAGAAAAGAAGAATAAGAAAGAAGAGACCTGATCATAGAGGATATTTCAGGTTACTACCCCCACTCCCCACCGAAAAAACAAAAACAAGAACAAAAAGCCTGAAAGCAATTTATAAAATATTTAGACCCAGGGCACCTGAGTGACTCAGTCAGTTAAGCATCTGACTCTTCGTTTTAGCTCATGTCATGATTTCATGATTTCTGAGTTTGAGCTCCACGTCAGGTGCATGGGGCTCTGGGCTGTCAGCACAGGGCCTGCTTGGGATTCTCTCTGCCTCTCACTCTGCCCTTTCCCCACTCGTGTTTTCTCTCTTTCTCTCAAAATAAATAAATAATGTTAAAATAATAAATTCAGACCATTCTGATTATTTCATCAACATTCCAGCAGGTGTCAGATTTCAAAATTAATTATAAAAACCTAAAAGGATGATTTTCTGTCTACCCTATCCATTATGTAATTAATTTAAGTTTAAGGAATTATATCAAACACTTATTTACAGCATCTCTCCTTACATAGCCAGTATCATTCCCCACACTGAAAGACAGACTCTAGAGAATGAAAGGCCTTCCAATATGAGATCTTCATCTTTTTTCACTCATAATGACCATCTTCCAATCATTTGCAGTTCTCCAAATATTCCACGTTTTAATGCTTGCTTACTTTGATATATGTTGTCCCACCTGCCTGGCCTAACTCTTCCTTCAAGCTTTCAATGGCCCTTCCTCTAGAAAACCTTCCTGATCTTTCTTCTTTCTTTCTGCTCTCACAGCAGCTTATAAAAACCTTCCACGCAAACTTATCGGGTTGGTTCATTTACATGATCATTTCTTTTAGTAGACTACAAAAGATATAAACTATGTTCCCTTCACATTTGTCTTTGCAGAGCCTAGGGGGGGTCCTATAACTGAATTAATAAGTTGACAAGAGAAATAAGGTGGAATTGGAGACCTCAGACCTTGACCAATATTTTCACCTTGTAAGCTTATCTTCCAACCTGTTGGCCACAAACACTTTCTAAACAGAAGATCTCTCTACATGTTTTACAACACAAAAAGGAAAAGCATATCCAGGCAGAATAAAATTTGCTTCCTACATATCCATTCTACATACAGAATAGATGAAAAAAAAAAAGTACCAAAAGAATACTAGTTTATACTTTTCTGAGGTAGAAATTACCTCAAGTTAAGCACAGACCCATTAATCTTCAAATTTTAAAGAATGAATCCTTTTTATCTTTTCATCAATTAGAAAAACACTTTTTAGAACATTATGTGCCCTTAAAGATTTTTGTTGACATGACAAAACATCTCCAAGAAACAAAACAACATAATTTATACCTTACAATCACATCAGAGAGTATTATAAAATAATGCCATGGCAAGTAAGGTATAAAATCAGTATTCTCATTTTCAATTACATAATCATTCCTAATGGTCAGTAAATCTTTTACAAAGCTGTATTTTGCTATCTTTATTTGTTTGTTTTGTAAAATATGGGTGCAGGGGGGAGTTCTTTAACAAAGCCCTGTATGCTTTTTAAAAACATGCTCTCAAAAGCAGAAAAACAATTTTACTCAAAGAAAGCAATTCTGGAGGAGAATTACATGCAAATGTGGAAGCTGAGGTTTGAAGCCTCACATCTCAATTTTATGATCGAGACTCCCCACATTCAGGGCAGAAGAGCATCATATTCCATCATATTCCATCAAGCTCTTACGCCAGCACTCACATAGCTAGCATTTATCTGGCCATCATTAGCCTCCTGCACCTGCTGTTATTTGATTTCCATCAGTCTGCTTTTCATACCAGCAATGTTGCCTTCTCCATGGCTCGCAGCACACTGTCTCCTCTGTCTTCCCCTACCAATCCACTCACTGCCACCATCCCCTGTAGATGTGCACAAACATCTACAAGAACCAACCTCCTGGGATCCTCACCTCCCCCAATCTATTCTTTCTTCTGCAGCAAGCATGATTGCTTAAAAATACAAACCTGACCATATCCAGGCTTAAAATCATTTAATGACTTATCTAGGACGTTTAGATAAAAACCAAAGTCTTCAATGATCTTGCAAGCTCCAATATGACTCTCCCTGCTGACTCTGGTGCCATATTCTACTCCAAGCCCTTCTTACTCCTCATCTCCAGGCACTCTGGTGACTTCAGTTCCCTGGAGGAGTCATGCCTGCTGCCGCCACAGAGCTTGTGCAGTACTGCTTCCTCATCCACACCTCTACACCCATCTAACTAACTGTTTTTCCTCCCTCAGATCTCAGCTTGAACTTCCCGCCCTAACACCATGAGATGATGACCAGTCCCTCCAATACACGCTCTCCTCTCCTAATGCCTTATTCTTTGACTCTCCAGCATCATCCCGTCTTTGTAATTTTCTATTGACCTGTGTGCTTATCTCCTGTCTTTTCCTCTAGCCTATGAGACAGGGACTGTGGGTATCTTTACTCTCCATTTTTATCACCAGTATCCAGCTGGGCTTGCCATATAGGTAGTGCCGAGTAGAAGTGTGTTGAATGAAAAACTGGACTTATCCAAGTAAATATATCAAATCCAGTAGCCAAAGGGCATGAGATACCCAAGAAAATGTATCAGTCAAAAACAGATACAGTTGATGCTTGTTATTTGCAGTAGTCACATTCTATAAAGTTATCCTAAACACTGAATTAGTGAATACTAAACTGTTGTTCCTAAGGGGAATACAAATTAGGTTCCCAGGAGCCTCTGGCCATTTTCATCAACCAATCAGTAAATAACCTTGTTTTACATGCATTTAAGATACTTTAATATACATAGTTAATTCATTAATGTTGAACTCACAGGCAACAATAGTCAAACTCATGCCTGAACAAAGCTTACTTAACACACATCTTTCTCTGTAAGGCTCATCCCAGCCTTCCCATACTTGGGAGCACTAGATAGTACTTCGTATTTGGGGGCTATTAAACATCAAAATCACCAATGGTGAAAAACAGGGCCCTGACTGGATGTGAAAAGGATACTTGTCTGCAATATGGGAGCCAAAACAAGAAGGTAGTGTCACCTTGTTTAACCTCCACAGGGCACGCGCCCTTTCAGTGACTCTAATGTTTGCAAATGACTGCAAACACACTGCAAATATTGATTTGGGGGTGACAAATAAATTTTAGTGAGCAGGAAAATTTGCAAGCAAATACAGGATCTGCAAAGAATGAGGACCACTGTATTTGTTAAAAGGCTTATTGCCCACGTGGAGTGAGGTTATATGGGTGAGCACACATGTTCTGGAGCACAGAGAACTGACAACAATGTGTGAATATATCCTATGCAGTTTATTACCCTCTATCCGAGTACAACAAATATGAAATTACTATATCTAATTAGAAAGGATTAAGCCAAGACTTTTATTCAACTTAACCACTTAATAAAGGTTCTAATGCATCCAGTTAGGGGAAGACATTATATCTGATTCTTAAAAGTATGTAAGATGTGAATGTATGTGAATAGATCATTAGTTGTATCCATCTTCTTTGGAAGAACCTCGATGTTTTCTGATCACAAAATATGTTAGAAATAAATGAATATGTGATTCCTGAACAGTTTCAAACTAACAGAACAAACTCAGAATTCATTTGGTAAGTAAATAATCATGTTAATAGATCATATGTAAATAAATCTTAAGCCTAAAGGACGTTTTTAACACCCTGGTTACTCTAAGTAAATCCACATGAGAATTTTAGTATCTAGAGTGAAAATGGCGACTTCTGGGCTTGGCTCCAATTTCATTTTGGGTGTGAAATTTCTGACTTGCAATCTGAAGTTCTTGGAATCTTATAAGCATTTTTTTTGCAGTTGAGAATGGTTTTCCCATCCACAAAATTACCTATTTCCCTTTACTTAACATTTACAGAGGAACAAAATGTACACACATGAGGAGGACCTTCTGAGAGTCAGGACCTCAGCCCATATCCAGTCCCATGTCCCTCTTCTCATTGCTGGCTTCCCCGTTAGTGATAATTACTCCATGGTCTATGGAATATCACAGCATAACAAGGCAGGAAGCCAGTGCCACCAAATCTATATCTCAGGATACTTGAGGTAAAGAGAGAAATGGCTACCAGAAAGAGGGACAGAACCCTCTCCTTTGCTCTTCCTCCAGCTTGTCTCAAGTTCCCTTCCTTTGAAGGTAATCATAGGGAACAATCTTCCAGAAGCTTCATGACCTCTCTCAAACTTGTTGCCTAAGCAACCTCCTAAGTTACTTTTATTTCTCCCTTCAGGGTATTTTTACCCATGTATCTGAGGAACAGAGAATAAACATATAAGGGAAGAAGGGTTATTTGCCACCATTACTTTACCACAGAATCATTGTACACCTCAGTAGGAGGAGAGGAAGGAGCACACAGCTTCTCCCTCCCCTCGATAAGTGTGGTCTCCAACCTCTGAAACTTCAAAGTGTAGGAACTGGCCCTCCGTTCTCCTTTGGGGAAGCTGCAGAAGACTGTGGGAGGGGCCTGACACTTGCACTGGAAACCTAGAAAACAGGAAGGGGCTGAAGCACTGGTCTTGTGACTGAGGCTCCACGGCTGGCAACGTATGCCATGCCAGGGAGGGGCCATGCAGGACAGAGGGAGTTGGAGTCAGTGTGAGTACCCAGATCCTGTTCCAGCCAATAGAGCTTCTACCTAGAGAAGCAAGAAGATGTTTGGAGAAAGAGGCTGGTTGTGGATGGGGGTTCAACCAATGCTACCAAGTGGAGGAAGGAGTCACAAGTGGCCACCCAGAGTACAGACTCATTCTTTCTTAAGGCAATCCACCTGAATTCAGGTGAGAGGGCCAAACCTGGAACCTGCAAAGACCCCAAAATATGCCCCACAGACAGAACCAAACAGAGTCATCTATGAGTTCTAGTGTCTGAAGCCACCCAGCAAAGCAAGACTGGCCCCATCTACTTATCTCTCCCTCACCCTCCTCCCATCACAGGAAACAGATACTGGCAGGGGCGGGGGGGGGAGGAGGTCCCACTCCTTCACTGAAAATGAATGCTTTTGTCAATGCTTTGGAAAATGTCAATGCTTTGACATTAAACCACGTCAGACCTCTTGAATAATACCATGGACTGGATCTTACATGTTTGAAATTGAGGCTAAGCCTACAACACAATATCATCATAAGGATGTATGTTTTCCAAGAACAAACATGATGGGATGTGCCAGCATCTTCCTCCAGCAATTGAGAAAGAAAACCTTCACTGAATAAAGTTGAAAGGGGTCGTGAGAAGCCCAATAAAGTTATGCTTGTCTTAAATGCGATTGTTGTCTGTTCAACTTACCTGTTCCACTCACACAAGCACAGAGACAACAGGAATGATAAGGTAAAGTAGGAAACCAACTCACGGATTGGCAGTCAGAGGTTTAGAAAATGTTTTTGGAAGAGAATATTTAGAAGCTTTCAAATCAGTATCTCTATGCAGACTTTTTTGAATTTAAGCCTTGTAGCTTTCATCCTAAATGACCCACAGGCATCTCTGAAGGAGGATGTTCAAAGGGGAATATCCCCCACTTCAAACCAATCTCCCTCCAGGGCTCCACACTCAGGTTCTTGCACTAACTTTCATATTCACACTTTCAGTAATAAATAAATGGGAAATAGAGTACTTAGTATTTTGCTGGGCACAAAATATAATTATCCTTATTATGAGCCACTCAAGGGAAGGAAGGAAGGAAGGAAGAAAAGAAGGAAGGAAGGGAAGGAGGGAGGAAAGAAGGAAAAAAGAAAAGAAGGCAGGAAAGAAGAAACAAAGGATGGAGGAGGGATTTGAGGAAGAGGCAAGGTGCACACTTCACTCCATCATACATGCAGGTGTGGGCCAGCCCGTGCCCATGCTCATGAGCAAAGATCTTCAGGTTGACCATACATGAAGTCATGCAACTTAGTCCCAACAGGTCATCCTAAGAGCAGGTACTTTAGCACTGCAAGTGGAATCTGGTCTTCAAATTAGTAAGTAAGCACCTGTGGCAGGCAGGTGGCAGGTGCGTTATGAGACTGAGGAAAGAGTGTTGGCCCAATATGTTTGAGATCTAGATGCATCACCTCCAACCTTGGGAATTTGAGTAAACTGTTCAACGTTTTTAAGCTTTAATTTTCTTATCTGTTCAATGGAAATAATAGTCATAACTCTGGTTACCTCACTGGAAGGTACAGATGTAGATATAGTGGATACTGGTCCAGATGCTCATGATGGGACCAACTACTCATTTCTCCAGATCCCAGAAGTGTTGGCTGTTGATATCCCTTCGGGGAATTGTTCTTATCTTTTCCCAAGATCTGCCTCCTCAGGGCCTGCCTACTCCAATAGCTTACTGATCCAGCTTCAAAATATCTCCAGAATCCAACTCTCCACCTTCACCACTTCTAGCATAAGCCATGACTTCATCATGTCTCATTTAGATTCTTGCAATAACTTTGTAATGTACCTCCCTCATTCAACCCTATGGCCTGAACGATTTCTTTAAAACATGCCCTGTTATACCCTCCATCACTTCCCTCTACCTTACATAAAAGCCAAAGTCCCTGTGCATGGCCACCAAGTCTTACCTGATGTTTCAGCACTGACTTGCCCTTCTCAATCTAATCTCATCTAGAGACGAACAACTCTCCCTCTTGTGCACATAACTGCAGCCATGCCAGCCTTCTTCATTCCTTTTGCTCAAACCATGCCAAGCAGCCTCCAGGCTTAAGACCTTTCTGCTTGTGGTTCTCTTTGCCTAGAATATTCTTATCTATGTTAGATAGAAAGCTCGCTCATTTCCTTCCCTCAAGTCTTTGTGCAAATGATTCCTAATCACAGAGGTCTTCTTTGGCTACTTTATTCTTTTTCATTTTTATTATTTTAGAGAGAGACAGTGCAAGTAGGAAAGAGGGGTAGAGGGAGAGAGCTTCATCCCACCACCCTGGAATCATGACCTGAGCCAAAATCAAGAGTCAGGCGCTCAATGGACCGAGCCACCCAGGCACCCCTGGGACTCCATCCCCTTTTACCTCCTTTAGCTTCCTCTTTATTATCATCAAAATACTATATATTTACTTATATACATATTTATCATCTGTATCCTTTCTCTAGAGTATAAACTCCATGATTGTAAGAGTTTTTATTTTGTTTTGTTCACTGAACACCCAATATAGTGCCAAACACGTAGTGAGTGTTCAAGAAATATTTGCTGATGAATCAAATTAATTAATCAAAGATAATTAATAAAAGATTGCCCTAAGAAACTGTAATTGACAATATTTTCTGAATAAATATTCAACAGAATTCTGATCTATATGTGTGTGAATACATACTAACAAATTTGAACACAGTAGCAGTTGAACACAGTACAGTGATATTACACATTTAAAGACACATGAAAAAAAATCTGTAGAGTTAGTTAAATCAAGTGACACCAATAAATTCTGTGAACTGACATTATCAGCATCTAACTCCTACTTCAGCTCATTTCTGTGAGACAGGGCCAAGGAATGGCACATTTAAATTATTGTGACATGTCTTCTTCTTTGTCAAGGAAACTGATGAGGAAAGACTGAAATTCTATGGGGAGATGGTACCTATTTTTTCTCTACCATTTCTGAAAGCGCTAGGGTCTCTGAGCATCCAATCATATCATTGTTTTTCATAATTTACCCTAAGCCTGGGTTTCCTTTCCAAAAGATGAATAATAATGGAAACATCCTCTGTTTTCTGCGATTTCCCTGGACTCACTGTCTCTCCTCCAGGTCCAGCTTCTCAGGATTTAGATTAGACTTTTCACCTAGTTGACAAAAGACTTGGCTGGATTCATTAACAGAGGCATCTCCAGCTTTTGCTATTAGCCAACAATTTGTTGTGCTGTATTTGCCAATGATTGCTTTGCCCTACCAAATTGTTGGAGTTCACATAGTTGGCAGCAGTTTGAAGGGGATGGATCTCCCAGCAACACCTGACAGGAAAACAAATACACCAGAAACTCTGGTCACAGTGGCATTCAGTCTCTCCTGCTTTGCCAAGTCTCTCTGTTTGCTAGCCAGTCATTCTTTGAAAAGGGAGAGACAGTATGAGACAAGAAAGAGTCATACTCACAACCTTCCAGGCATTGTAAGAAATGTGACTGGACCATCACAAGCCCTACTGGGGCTTTGCAGAGACTCCTGGGATCAATCTCTTCTTGGCATGCGAGACAGGTCTGATTCAGAAACTGTGAATGGATTGTTCTCACAGGTCATCTCTCAGGCCCCATGAGGCCTTCATTGTTATATGTTGCTAAAGAAAGAGATTCAGTGATTTGAATAATAAGAAACTTCATGCCTGAGCCACAGAGGGTGTAGGGGACTAGGAGAAAAGCAAAAACTTCTAGTGTTAGTGCAGAAGAAGGCAAGACAATGGAAAAGTATATTCAGTTGCCTCTAAAGAAAAATAGAACACTGCAGTGTAGTAATTTTGTAGTCTTAGGAAGCCCTATAGAAACTTCTTATTGGAATAGTAAAGGATGTCTATAAAAGGCTGACAGCAGAAGCAAAAGTTTTCATGTTGGGGTCCCTCTCTACAATTTCAGAAGGCTCACAATGAATCTGGTCTTTCTAAAGTTGGCAGGTCTTCAGTGAGAAAGCAGCCCTGTCTCTCCTCCAGCCTCTGGACATGCAGGTAGCTTCAGTGCTATTTATGTTTTGATTGACAAGTATACACACAGTCTAGATAAGTAGGGAAGCATCTCTTGCAATGATGCTTCAAAAGAAGCAGCTGTCTGAAAAGATGAATCAATGCCAAGGTAGTTCAAGAGCCAATCCAAATACCAGTAACCAAAGTAAACATTAACAGATGAAGTGAATACTTGAAGGAGGAGACTGACTCTAGGAGCCCACAGTGCACTAAAGATAGACAATTGGATACATATTTCTTCTTATTTATTTTTTATTAAGAAATCACCCAGTCAAGAATTATCACCTTTAAGGAATTATCTTGGTTTCTGTTATTTAGACCTGTCATATTATGTTTTCAAAATTAGGAAGAAAAACAATCACTTAACTTGCTCATTTTCTTAAATTCCTTTGCATGACATTCGGTGTTCCTAATGATTTTGTGCCACATGCTTCCACCTTTCCATCTACCTCCACTCCCCTTATCCATACATGTTATCTAGTAAAATTTAGTGTCATGAACTGAGTCATTGCGTAAAAATTTGTCTATTCCCTGGGAAAAGATAGTTGCAAATGACATATCAGATAAAGGGTTAATATCCAGAATCTATAAGGAACTCACCAAACTACACGCCCGAAAAACAAACAACCCAGTGAAGAAATGGGCAGAAGATATGAACAGACACTTCTCCAAAGAGGACATCCAGATGGCCAACAGACACATGAAACGATGCTCAGCATCCCTCCTCATCAGGGAAATACAAATCAAAACCACACTGAGATACCACCTCACGCCAGTCAGAGTGGCTAAAATGAGCAAATCAGAGAACTCTAGATGCTGGCGAGGATGTGGAGAAACGGGCACCCTCCTACACTGTTGGTGGGAATGCAAACTGGTGCAGCCCCTCTGGAAAACAGTGTGGAGGTTCCTCAGGAAACTAACAATAGAACTCCCCTATGACCCAGCAATAGCACTGCTAGGAATTTACCCAAGGGATACAGAAATGCTGAGGCATAGGAGCACATGTACCCCAATGTTCATAGCAGCACTCTCAACAATAGCTAAAACATGGAAAGAGCCTAAGTGTCCATCAACGGACGAATGGATCAAGAAGATGTGGTTTATCTATACCATGGAATACTACATGGCAATGAGAAAGAATGAAATCTGGCCTTGTGTAGCAACATGGATGGACCTTGAGGGTGTTATGCTGAGCGAAATAAGTCAGGCAGAGAAGGACAAATATCATATGTTTGCACGTATAGGGGGATTAGGAGGAACTTAACGGAGGACCATGGGGGAGAAGAAGAGGGGAAATGGTGGGGGAAAGGGAGAGAGGCAAACCATGAGAGACTCTTGAATGCTGAGAAACAAACTGAGGACTGATGGATGTGGGGGGGAGGGGGGAGATGGGCATGGAGGAGGGCACTTGTGGGGATGAGCACTGGGTGTTACATGGAAACCAACTTGACAATAAACTATTTGTCAAAAAAAAAAAAGAATACATTGGATTCTTCATCCCCTTCTGGTGAAAGAAAAAAAAAATTGTCTATTCCCTTCCTTCTGCCTGGAATTTGCTTTCCAGCAACCACACTAGCTAAAACTCTAATTACTGTTCAACCCCCAACATAATTGACATCTTCTTTGGGGAAACCCTCCCAAATGTCTTCCTAAGCATAATTTATTCCTGAAAATATGATCCTCTAGCATATTGCAATAGCCCTAGTATAGCATTTGCCATACTACGTAAATGTCTATTGTTCAAAGGCTTCCCTCTTCTACTCTATAGACTATGATTTTTTTGGTGGGCTTATCTGTATCTAACTCTTGTGATATACCTCTTGTTCTCTCATTAAATGTTTGATGAAAGAATGTATGAAGGTAAAAAGCCAGAAGTTTTCTCTTTGCTCTCTCACTTTATCACTCTTTTGTTTTACAGAAGAGAAAACTACAGTCCAGAGAGACTCAGAGTTCTGCCCTAGATAATATTATTAAAGGTGAAAATGCAGAATTAAATCAAAAGATCCTCGGTGGTCCATGAACATGTCCGATGTTAGGGCAACTATAGTGTGTTTTTTGCCACTGAGAAGAATCAGGTATATATTGGAGAAGGACCACAGGTTGTATAAACAACAAAGAAACCGGGATGCCTGGGTGGCTTAGTCGGTTGGGCGTCCGACTTTCGCTTAGGTCATGATCTTGCGGTTCGTGGGTTCGAGCCCCGCGTCGGGCTCTGTGCTGACTGCCAGCTCAGAGCCTGGAGCCTATTTCAGAGTCTGTATCTCCCTCTCTCTCTGACCCTCCCCTGCTCACGCTGTATCTCTCTCTCTTAGAAATAAAATAAAAATATTAAAAACAACAACAACAACAAAGAAACCAATCTTGGTCACTAAAATTCTGAACCTTTTGTTTAAATATCCAGTGAAAGCCCCTATAAACTTTGCAAACTATATCAGTCCCTAGCAAAAAGGAGTTTCCTTCTGTATCTGACCTCTTCTTTCCCCCAAACTGCCAACATACACTCAATGACAGACACTACCAAACTCAAGTGTTGATCAAGCTTTGATCGTAAGGATATCATCAGAGAGAAGCCAAGGAGTCAGTTTACAGGAGTGAGAACATCATCTCAGTGGTGGTTTCTGGGACTGGAAGGCGGAGACAGTGATGTTGACTCTACTTTTCTCTATTTCTGCATTATAATCCTTCAAGTCCATGCGAGTGATCAACACACAATCTTTAGCAAGTGGGCTGAGAAAAAAGGAATATTCTGATATTAATAATTCATATTAATTCAATGGGTGTAAAAATCTTGGAGGATTCCTTTTTTTTAAAGTTTATTTATTTTGAGAGAGAGAGACAGAGAGAGTGAGTGGGGAAGGAGCAGAGAGAAAGAGAGAGAGAGAGAATCTCAAGTAAGCTTATACTGCCAGCATGGAGCCTGACATCCATGTGTGAGGGCTCCATCTCACTAACTGCAAGATCATGACCCAAGCCAGAATCAAGAGTCACACACTTAACCGACTGAGCCATCCAGGCTCCCCATTGGAAGACTCTAATAATAATGTGCTTATGTCTCTCACTGAATTAGAAACAAGACAAATGCAAAGATGATTATTCATTAGGACCCAATCCCTTCAGCTTCCAAGGCCCTAGACATTGAGGAGACTGGTGAGCAAAGCAATTTACTTTACACTAGGAAGCATCTCCCTATGAGTGACTTTCTGGAAGCTGCAGAAAGTGAAAAAGTGTAATTTCATCATTATCATCATCACATCAACATGCCCATTGATGTGTTTATAATGTACAGGAGCATTTCTAAAACATTTGGCCATAATTACTGGGTCAATTCACAGGGCAGTCAAGATTCTCCAAGAGTGCTATGGAACAGGATGCAAATGGCATGTAGCAGTGATAGAATGTCAAAATGATGATAGTTTAAGATATGTGAGACATCAGCAAGTTGGATGGCAAAAGGGGATGTGGAACTTTGCCTCCATAGGAAGACAGAACAGCTTAGTTTAGCTAAAATGCCATTTTATTCCATAATCATCATCATTATCATTCTGTCCCCAAGTAATCATTATCAGGAATCACAGGGTCAGGACTAGTTCTCTCTCTCTCTCTCTCTCTCTCTCTCACACACACACACACACACACACACACACACACGGACTTAAATAATTTCAGACTCTGCTCTGCTCGGCTCCTATTGGAATTTGAGTAAGTGGATTTAGAAGTACAATAAATCCTTGAACAACAAGAGTTTGAACTGCATGGGTCTACTTACATGTAGTTTCCCCACCCCCCACCCCCTGGTAAATACAGTACTGTACTGTAAATATATTTTCTCTTCCTTATGATTTTCTTAGTAACTTTTTTCTCTAACTTATTTTATTATAAGAATACAGTATATAATACATATAACATAGAAAATTTGTGTTGATCATCTATTTATGTTACTGATCAGTAAGCCTTCCAGTCAACAGTAAGCTATTACTAGTTAAGTTTCAGGGAAATCAAAAATTAAATTTCTCAAACATTTTATATTGCTTAGGAGGTTTGGTGCCGCTCACCCCTGCATTGTTCAAGGGTCAATGGTAACTAGAAATTGGGCCATGGAATTGGGGTTACAAGAGTGACAAGGGTACACAAAGGGAAAATAATGTGTGTACATTAAAGTAAAGGGACTCTATTTTTCATCATGTATAAAATCTTAATAGCATCAGCTTACTTTCCCCTGAGCTTTACATGTTTGGGCTTCTATTGCCTTTCCATTTGCATCCTTTAACCTAGTGTCTCAGCCATTTCTACGATTTCTATATATGGATGATATCCTAATATCTGAGGTCTAGATTCCTAATTCCAACTGCCTATTGATATTGGATATTGGTGTTCCACAGACACTTCAAATTCAACACATTCAAAAGCAGAGGACTGCATGGAATCCAAGATTGTTAGTTTTGTTCTTAGCCAGTAGATGTGATTATGACAACAAATTTAGGTCAGTGTTTCTCAAACTTCCAGCACACTTGAGCTAACTAGTTCATCGGCACACACCGACTAATAATTTTTACATTTTTTAGGGATTCATCAGAATTTCGGAAAATTAAAACTAAAACCTTTTTTATTTTTTATGAAAAAAATTTTTAATGTTTATTTATTTTTGAGAAACAGAGACAGAACATGCATGGGGGAGGGACAGAGAGAGACACACACACAGAATCTGAAGCTCTGAGCTGTCAGCAGAGAGTCTGACATGGGGCTCAAACCCATGTCCCGTGAGATCATGACCTGAGCCAAAGTCGAATGCTTGACTGACTGAACCACCCAGATGCCCCAAAACGAAAACATTTTAGGTAGGTACTAACAAATTTCTTATATCAGGATGAAGGATGATATTGTCTCAAATTTGTAATAGGTTATTTAAAAAGGTTTTTTTAGTGTTTATTTATTTCTGAAAGAGAGAGAGACAGAGTGTGAACAGGGGTTGGAGGTGGTTGTGGAGAGGGAGACAAAGAATCCGAATCAGGCTCCAGACTCTGAGCTGTCAGCACAGAGCCCAATGTGGGGCTTGAACTTGTGAACTGCAAGATCATAACCTGAGCCAAATGCCTAACTGACTGAGTCACCCAGGTGTCACTGTAATAGGTTATTAAAAAGAATTTTTTTGTCCCTTTTACCTGAGGTCACAAGACAATGATCAGTATTCTTTTATCCTGAAATGACATGCTAAACTATTTCTAAATGTGTTTGTTAAGGCTAGAAAGATCTGAGATTGAAAAGAAAATTTAATTGGAAAATATTATTGAAGTGTTGTAACATTTTTCTTCTTTACTCACAAAAGGAAATGGAGAGATATTCTGCTAACTCACTTAAGATCATGAGAAAAGAGAGAACTCATGGAACTCGATATGTGACTTAGAGTTTGGGGGATAAAGTAAACTTGCATATGACTCACAACAGAAAAATATAAAGAAAAGAAGGCTAAGTGAAGTAGAGTGAAGGTTGTAATTACACATTTAAATTCGCATTTCTGGTAGATCGAGTGTTTCCAGTAGATAATAATTTTATTTTAAAGAAAACAGGCATGCAAGATAATGGAATAACCAAAACAAAGGGGGAGGGGACAGAAAAAGGTTCAAATATGCAAGAAGATCAAATGATCAAAAGGCAAGAGAACTTAAAAAAAGAAACTGAGGGGCGCCTGGGTGACTCAGTCGGTTAAGCATCCAACTTCGGCTCAGGTCATGATCTCACGGTTGATGGGTTTAAGCCCTGTGTTGGACTTTGTGCTGACAGCTACCTCAGAGCCTGGAGTCTGCTTCGGATTCTCTATCTCCCTCTCTCTCTGACCCTCCCCCTGCTCTCTCTCTCTCTCTCTCTCTCTCTTTTGTCTCTCTCTCAGAAATAAATAAAACATTAAAAAAATTTTAAAAACGCTGAAATACTTAAGGAGAACTGAAATTGGAGTTATCAGACATGGGTTTTAGATTATCAGTAATTCTTATTTAATAGGTGGCAAGACAGTGAAGTTTTCATTGTTATCTGCAATGAAACAGATAACATCATTTATAAGAAGAATCAAATCAGAATTAGAGACGTGAAAAATATAAAATAGCCTAAATTAAAACTTAGACGCACGAGTTAAATGATACATTAAACAGGGCACAAAGAAGAATTAGTGAACTGGAAATGAATCAATAGAAAATATCTACACCAACACCACAAAGAGAAATAAGGAATGGCAAGTAAGAGAAAAAGCTGAGAGAAACATGAGATACTGTGAATCAAATCTTACAAGTGATTGTGTCAGAGGAGAGGAGAAATAATGGGTCAGAAGCAATATGTAAAGAGAGACTGGCTGTGAACTGCAAAACTGACAAATGACATAAAACAATAGAGACAAAGTTTTAGAGTCTCTACCAATGTCAAGAAGTATAAATACAAAGAGAACCACACCAGAAAACAGCTGAAAATTCAAGCCTGTAAGACAAGGCTCCATGCCTTCAAACAGCAATAATAAGATCGATGGCTGACTTTTCAACTGTATCTATGCATTGCCCAGAAGACAATGAAATGACATTTTTTAAGTGCTTAAAGAAAAAAAACCCAACCTGGAATCCTATAGTTAGAGGAAATAGACTTCAAAAATGAAATTTAAAAAAATAAACATAAAAATCAATGCCAAGCAGGCATGCAGGCAAGAAGGAAGGAAATTAACTTCTAAAAGTGAATTTAGGAGAATATCTTCATGACATTAAGGGTGGGCATATTTTCTTATACAGAACACAAAAGTTACTATCGAGGAAAAGACTGAAAAATTAGTTTCATAAAATTAGACTTCATAAAATTGGGAAATTTGTTCATCAAAAACACCAGTAAGAGAGTGAAAAGATGAGCCGCAGACAAGAAGATACAGTAAAACCTTGCTTTGCAAGCATAATTCATTCCAGAAACATGCTTGTAATCCAAAGCACGTGAATATCAAAGTGAATTTCCCCATAAGAAATAATGGGCACTCAGATGATTCATTCCACAACCCAAAAATATTTGTATAAAAATGATTATAAAACCGTAATATAATACAAAATCATAAAGGAAATGCAAAATTTAAGGAAAAATAAACAAATTAACCTGCACTTACATTTGAAAACCTTCATGGCTGGCGTGAGGGAGACAAGAGAGAGGAGGGTTATTGTGTAGGACGATTTTCACCATCACTAACAGAATCACTGCTATCGGCTCAATGGAATCTTTTTTCTGCATGGGGGCCATTGTATATGCTTACACGGATGTTAACTACAGTACAGTATTAATAAACTCTTGTCAGGTACTGTATGTAAGGTTACTGGCAATAAGGCAGCAGAGGAAAGGACCAATATCTGCAGGCAGCCTGACCTAGAATGAAGCAAAGTACTCCTAATCTCACTCTTGTTTGGAAAACCGAAGGACTGTCCATAGGTGCTTTGAAGTGACAAAAACTACACTAATGCCAGTTGTGGGCACCTTCCAACGTTCTGAAAAACCACTGATATCTGCCAAATACTGCACCTGAGACCAAGTATCTGAGTAGGGGAGATAATCGCCCACAATCCTGCAGCAAGAAAGAGAATAACCCTTGGTTCAATTGTGATCATGTACATGTACAAATGTGTACAATGTGCAAATGTGTCCACATGTACAAGTGTGTACAATGCACACAGTGTGTACAATGTACACATGTGATCATTCGGCGTCATGTACTACTTGTATTGCAAGACATCGCTCATTTATCAAATTAAAATTTGTTAGAAATGTTTGCTCCTCTTGTGGGACACTCACAGAGCAAGTTACTCACAGTCCAAGGATTTGCTGTATTTGCAATCCATATGTGTGACGCCACATTCACATCTACAACTCCTAATAAATTCCTACAAAAACAGTGAGAAAAAGTCCCAGAGCCTAATTTTTAAATAACAGTCAGAAGTCTTTTTCAAGTATTTCAGAAAAGATGACATCCAAACGTTAGTGAGCATTTAAAAAGGTGCTCAAAATCACTAGTTATCACGTCATTGTGATTAAAACAATAATAAGATATAAGCACTAGAACGGCAAAAAAATGAAAAAGACAAAAACGTCAAACGTTACATGCATAAACGACAACTGGAATCATCAGTGCATTTAAATGGGTACAATGAGTTTGGAAAACTGGCAGGATCTTCTGAAACTCAACACATGCAATCTCCATTACCCAGAAAATCTACTTTTAGGTGTAAACTCAACAGAAATACCTATCAACAGACATACAAGGAATGTTTATATCAACATTATTTGTAATAGCCAAAAAATAGGAAAGCCCAAATGTCCTGCACTTCATTTGCTCTGCTGGAGCAGACTCTTGTTTGTGACTCTGTTCCCGTCCCACTCCATCCCCGTCCCCATGAGACAATGATTACCAGCTCATTAGAGATGCTATACGAAACAAAGAGATGGATGGATTCATTCGAAGAGATCGAAGTTGAATAAAATGAAAGGCTAAAATTAAAAGCCTCTTTAAACACACATATCTTCCTGACCAGCTATTGAGCCATCTAGTAATCTAGCTGTGGGAACCTTCTGATGAGATTGAGAGAGAGGGGCGCTACATCTCTAAACAACTGAGGTGAATCTATGAACAGTTTATCTGGGAAATGTGGCTTTCCAGTGATAATTATGCAGTAGAGAGCAGATGTATTGACCAAGCATTTCTACAATAAGCATACAAATTGTAGGAGATGCATTGTCAGTTTATTAATAATAGAAGTTAATGAATGTAAGAAAAAATAAAATAGACGTTGTAATATGTAAAGAAGCCGATTTTTTTCTTTTTATTCTGTCTAGACCACAGCACACCCTACAGTCATTTGGAAATAAGGTTTAATGCATAGACACATTTTAAGCGCTGATGTTCTAAATGTCTTATTTTTAAAATTCAACTGAATAACATTGCTCAAATACACGCTTCTCTCCTCATTTTATTTTTGCTCAGCACCTACTGGATTCTGAGCCTACAGAGAGCACAGCATCCATACCTCCTCCATCTCTAGCTACAAGAGTCCACTTAGAAGCATAGAAAGGGTCCCAAATCACCCACAGTGTCTGAACTTAGAATTCAGATGAAGTCTTCTTATATCCCCTGCAACTCTCAAAAGCATTTTCCAAAGTGCACATGAATGATGACCTAGAAAGTGATTCCTGATTCTCTTCAGCCAGGAGATGTCTTAAGTTATCTTCCATCAGTCACCAAGGGGAAGGACCTTTGCACATGTAGACTGAGGGTAACGTTCTAACAGAGGGCTGAAGAGCAGGCTCACATGCATCAAGGACTTGGTGAAATCACAATGAATTATATATACCACCTTTAAGCTCCCATTCCACTCTTTCCAATTATGGAAGCTTGAGCAAGGAAATTCCTAAATTTTGGGGTTCACATCTGTCAAAAGGGGACAAAAAGTCTTGCTTTGAGAGGTTTCTGTGGAAATTAAATGAGACAACTCACAGGACATATTTAGCCTGGTAGGGCCTGATACAGAGTAAGCATTGAATGAATTAGGAATATTATCTTTATTGGTTTTGTTGTTGTTGCTATCACAGTAAAGACTAATATTATTTTATGATCTCAGACACCTAAAGGTAATTTCCATCCTAAAGCACAGCAGTATTGTTCCATATCATTCTGAAAAGAAGTAGGTCCCCTGTATTCTACAGCTTTTCGTACTTATTTAGTAACTCACCGTGAATTTGTTTTCTTTATTTTCTTTTTTACCATTTTATTTATTTCTGAGAGAGACAGACAGCATGAGCAGGGGAGGGTTAGAGAGAGAGGGAGACACAGAATCTGAAACAGGATCCGGGCTCTGACCTAGCTGTCAGCACAGAGCCCGATGTGGGGCTTGAACCCATGAACAATGAGATCATGACCTTAACGGAAGTTGGCCGCCCAACTGATTGAGCTGCTCAGGCGCCCCAAATACTGAATTTGTTTTCAATTTCCACTGGATCAGAAACAGATTTTGAATGAAAACCAATAATGATAATTAACATGTACTAAGCGAGGCCAAACATATGTCTAAGAGCTTTCCAAGCACTATCTCACAACCTCCTCCTGATACAGGTGCTTGTGTTAGCCCCACATGATAAATTCACTAAAAGAGTTCCACTTTATTTCTTCTGTCTTACTGCCCAGACCAAGGTTTGTTGTTTGGCCTCCAGGAATGAAAATCCCTTTTATATTGCTCTGCTGGTGGTATATACAAGGTACACGGATGACCCAAAGAAGGGGGTGCCCTGCAGTGACTTTAAACGTCAGTGAAGGGGTCCTATAGAACATGAACCAGGTCTTAAAGTATGAGGAAGGAGCAAGCAGAGCAAAATCAGAAAAGGCCATAGAAGCATAGTTTCTGTGAAGACTCGAAATACTGCAGGGGCTGGAGGTGAGGATGTAAGGGAGAGGGAAAGGCAGGCTTGAAGGTAAAGGGGCAGCCGGGCCAACTGTGAAAGACCAGCACGCCCCATGACAGTGCTTGAACTTGATGTCATAGGGATTGTTCCATTGGGGGGCACTGGAAGGACTGGAGGTGAGGTTTTACATGACCTTTTCCCATATACCTCCTCTTAGATAGGTCATTGGAGGCACTGTCGACATTTGTAATAATAGACACCAACATATACCGAATACAGAACATAGGAAATGTAGATTATACGAAAGATGAAAAGGTCTTGCAGGAAGTCAGTGGTAGTGAGCTGGAAAAATGAGACAGGTCTAGAGAGAGGAGGTAGGAGGGGCAAGGTTTAGTGGATGATGGGATGTGGCTGGTGAACAGCAGGGGAGAGTCAAGCAAG
This sequence comes from Crocuta crocuta, assembly GCF_008692635.1. Classification (NCBI taxonomy): domain Eukaryota; kingdom Metazoa; phylum Chordata; class Mammalia; order Carnivora; family Hyaenidae; genus Crocuta; species Crocuta crocuta. Next base: position 3,096,914 of record NW_027527955.1, read on the forward strand.
ATTCCCCATCTCAGGGACCAAATGAATGGTGATGATGATAAACAAAATGAGAACACAAGAGAGGAAATAGACTTTTTTTTTCTTTTTGGTGAATGAAGAAGATAATGGTTTCAGTATTCGGCATGTTGAAAGGGAGAGAAAAATTCCTAACTACCAGGTTGGCAAATACTTGAAGATAAAAAACAAGGTGGACGGGCTCCCATTAGGACTACAGAAGAGTCTCCTAGTGGTTGGAACCTTGCCTTGGGTTAGACGGCCTTGGGTTTGTGGTTTGCCACTGCCACTTAGAAGCCACACAGGGCTGTATAAAATTGTGGGTAAAATGTTAAGTTCCTACAAGTGTTGACTACAAAATCCTACTTCTGGGAATTTCATAAAGGCAAATCATCAGCAGGGCTCAGAATATATGAACAGGCAGATCTCTGTAGCATTGTTTGTAGCAGCAAAGTCTGGAATTAAGTGTTCAAAAATAAGACAGAAGTCATGGCACAACTTGGTAGAATACTATGCAGCCAGTAAAACGGTGCTTGGTCATGTCTACTGACATGGAGAGATGTCTGCCATTTTGAGGAAAAGGCAGGCTTCCTATCCACATAACAAGATCAGTGCTATCTCATTCATTCTCCTCTCAGCCATTCTCTCCAAATGCTGCCTCCCTGACATGTGTTCTCTGACCCTACCTCCCAAGTCACTATAATTTCAGTTTATATCCGTATTAATCAGCAAGATTCTTAATCATCATGAGCATCTATATACCTACTCTCAAATAGCAATCTTGTGGGAATCATGGTGACACTTAAATGAGATAATTTGTATTAAATGATGAGATAGCATCTCAATATATAATACGCCTGATGCAGAATGAGTACTGAATAACTGGCAACTGTAATTATTCTCCCTTCCTAATAAATCTGTGCTAAGTATTTGTTTTTCTCTTCCTAATATCACTTTGAGATCTCCCCGACGTCCCTTGTAAATAGTAGGCAACACTTGTGGTTGAAAATAATGAAATATACACCAACATTTACAGAAAAACAGACTGTTAAGATACCCAAGAAATGGGCTATTAATCCCTTTCTATGATAAACATACCATTTATCATATATAAAGTATATATGTGATAAGCATATTAGTTTATTAAAAATAAGATGAATAATGGAATCTCCCTTATTTAAATATTTATATGTTTGCCGATCCTTAAAAGATTTGGATTTGGATAACCTGTGCTTTGAAATTAGTCTTTAAAATATATTTTCTGTTGATAAAGAAAAAAACTCAATCAGATTTTCTGGAAAGTTTGAAAAATACATGCCTATCTTCAGACTTGATACCATTCTGATGGGTCATGGGGTGCTTTACTAGTGAATGTAACATGGTTTCTGAAGCAAATTCACACAGAACCACACTCAGCCCATAATCTGCTACCTAATGAAAGTCTAAATGTATATGATTTAAAAGAATTTTTTTTAATGTTTATTTATTTTTGAGAGAGAGACAGAGTGTGAGCAGGGGAGGGGCAGAGAGAGCAGGAGACACAGAATCCGAAGCAGGCTCCAGGCCCTGAGCTGTCAGCACAGAACCTGACCTGTGCTCAGAGTCACAAACCGCTAGATCATGACCTGAGCCGAAGTCGGAGGCTTAACCTACTGAGCCACCCAGGTGTCCCAAGTATTATGATTTTTTTTAATTCTCAAAAAACCAAAGAGGAATACACACACACACACACACACACACACACGCACACACACACACAAACACTCTCACACACATACAATTCATGCCATAAAAACAAATTAGACCAAATGCACAGGGTTCACCCCCCACTTCTAACACCCAATGAGGTCACCCAAAAATCACGAGGCTGGCTCAGCATCGTTGCCACAGCTAGCTTCTAGGACAAGAAAATGAAAGAGGATTTGAAAGCAACATTTGGGAATCTGAAAATTTCAAACTAATTAACTAGAAGTAGAATCTTTTCATACATTCCTGCCTTCTCCCTACTTCCTAGTAGCCTGAGAGCCAGTTATTTTCAGTTTCCATTTGAAATATTACATTGTTACAACGTAAGGAGAGTCAGAGCTGTGTAGCAGTATGTAAACCCATCAACTAACCATTTCCCCAGGAAGGGGTGCGGCACCATGGTGCTCCTGTGCTAGCCAGAATACCTTGATAATCTTAATAAAAAATCTCTTACTCTCACACTTTGGGGAAAATTAGTTTTTCTATCTTAATTGTTCTTTACTTACATGCCCTCAAATTGCTTATTTCACAGTATTTTTAACAACTGAAAAATTAACTTAAAATTTTTTTAAAAATCATGTATCTTCATATAGAAAAGGTCTTGTTATTTCCAGAATAAAAAGATAGAATTAAGTAGCTTCCTGAAAGATGCTGGTGCAGAAAACAAGAAGTGTCATAAAGCAGTATCAACTGACATCAACACACACACACACACACACACACACACACACACACACACCCCGATGTTAAAAGTGGGAAATGCTATAACTTGACATCATGCAAAAAAAAAAAAAAAACCTCAAAAATGAGAGGATTTACTCTGTGATACTTAACACTCTTTCACAAATTTCCTTCACAGATTCATTTTGCTTTGCTCTCTTCCTTTTTTGAGGTCTTAGTTATGTAAAGACCAGCGTTATTCAAATGCGATTTTGAATAATGCACATTTATTTTCCTGTATTTTTCTTTTTCTATCTCCTTTGTGACTCTCCTATTTTTGTGTACCTCTTCTATTGTAATGACATGAATACCTAATTGTTCTCCTATAAGAGAAATGACATGTTAATGAGAGTGTGCCAAATATAAAAGTATGCGTGCAAAATGTTCTTTCTATGGAATGTGGGGAGTCAGAAGGGCAGTCCCTGTTAGGTAGAGGGGAGAAATTCTGATTCTGGTTTCAGAAAAGAGGCGCTCACATTTTGATTTCCTGGAAATCTATCAGAAGCCATTTTGCATGGCCAAGGCCAGGCTGCTTGATAAGGATGCACTTGAAAATGCACTCCTTTGGCAGAATTTCTGATACACTATGACAATGAAACAGTCTGTATGAAATTTGGGGAAGAATTGGCAGCCACGTGTGTATCTAAGAAAGCCCATCCTAATTTGGGGACAGGCTTTGTTAATAAACCAGGACATAAAGGTTTATCTTCCGCTTCCCAAATAAAAAATAACTACAATGTCAATAAAATGCCTTTGGTTAAGCTCTGCTTGCATTAAAGTATTGCCCACAGCAACATATCTTTTATGCTGGTAGATAGCTATGCTTCAACTCCTCAAGATCTTAAGCAACATACATTTAACAGCATGACACGTTAAAGGGAGAACAAATTTCTTTTCTTCACACCAGATGGGAATAAGGAACGTGAGTGTTGTGCACAATGAAACACTATCTATAAATCCAGCATTTTATCATCCCATTTCAGACGATAAAATTAGAAGGTTCATCAGCTACACCTCCACTCATGAAATATACCTGCTGAGGTATGGGGTCCCTGCGGGAAGACTGATATGGAGAACACATTCAGAGGGGTGAAGTCGTACATCAGTGAGTGTGATGGGTTAGCAAGAGCTATGACCCTTGTAGCCAGCTGCATTTGCGTTATGCGGCAGGATGTCAGGAGCGTGCCAGGAAACAGAATTATTAGAAATCCACTTACTACCAACTCTGTAACTCATGGGTCTTACGGAAATCTGATTTCCTAGTTTCTCTATATACAAAGATATCCCCAAACAATATTAAGGTAATATTCAAAATTGACTAAACAATACTTTCCCATTATTAGGATGCCATTGTATTAGGGGAAAAATAAGCAGTCTTTCCTGTATTTCATCTCTCCCTCTTCTCCTGTTTCCCAGTTTCCAATTCTAATCCACATCCACACTCTCTGTCCTCATGATTGTAACAGTGACATGTGGTATTTGTAAGGTGTTGACATTTTTAGAGCGCTTCCACCTTCATTAGCTCATGTGATCCTCAAGCCACCTGGAGAGGTTGGACAGAAATGGCTTAATGACTTGACCAAAAGCTGAGATAAAAATGCAGACATTCTCAATACTTTTCCGGTGTTGGTTTTTTCTCTCTTGATGTGCATCCAATTGTTCCGGTGACATTAGCAAGCTAGGTAAAATACATGTCAGAGATTCTTTGTTTTCTGTGTTCTTTTCCCTTTTTCTTTTTGACAGAATATCTGTAGAACCCAAAGAAAATACTACAGAGGTCTCTTGCTATTTTCTCTCTGAGTCAGAGTAGATGGGCTTTTTGGCAACTTCAGGCCTGGAAAATTTACTCTGATTTGGCTGGTTAGAGAACATATACAAATTAATTAACCATAGACAATAAACTACTCCAGAATGTAGTAGCCTAAAATAATAAGCACGTGCTGTCTTTGATAGTTCTCCGGGTCAGGAATTTGGGAGCAACTGAGGCAGGCAGTTTGACTTGGAGTAGCCTTTCACGAAATTGCAGTCATATATCCACCAGAGCTACAATTACCTGCAGACAAGTGGACCAGCTTCCAAGATGGCCTGCTGGCATGACTGCCAGTTGGTTCTGGTTGTTGGTAGGAGACCTCCAGATCTGTCCGCATGAGCTTCTCCCAGGGCTGCTTGAGTGTCCCGACAAGCAGAGCAAGTAAGCCACAAGGGCAGGTGGAAGCCACAGTGCCATTCAAAACCCAACTTCCAAAGCCACCCCTCTCCCCCATCATCTCCACTGGGTTCTGTTGATCACACCGACCAGCCTAGATTCAACATGCGGTCACACCTCATGTGGAAGGAAGCACTGGGTCCATCTTGGAGGCTGGTATGATTACTGTGGGTTTCTCCACACGAACCACTGAATATTCCATTGCTCCCAAGAACCCAGAATGTCCTCGAGAGTATACATGCTGACACGGTTGATGTCATGTCACTGTCCAACTGATTCTTTCAGCTGATACTTACTTTCTCTCTTTCTTACTTTCTTCTGGGAACTGTCCTTCCAATCGTAGTTATCATGGAGATCATCCTGGATTTACATGTCCCTGACTCCCAATCATGGTTTGTTGGTTTGAGAGTAGACAACTGACCCAACAGGTGGAGGGACATTGAAAATATCGTCCCCAAGGCTACTCCTGATTGGTCCAGTGGGACATCTGACTCGAGCTATATCCAGATAATCGTTCCCTAGGACTTTGAACTCGAGATCAAAACAAACTTGACGGAGATCTCCTTTCTTCTAATGGTTGAAGAATAAAATATAAAACGTCTTTACATAAAGGACCTGGTCAGTAGTGAAAAGAAGGTCAATAGTGAGCAAGCAGAGATTACTGAAGAGGGCAGAAAGCTGGGCTTCTGCCTCCAGGTGAGCCCTACCCTCCTCATAGCTAACCTTGCCTCCTTTACCATCATTTGGATTCTGCAAACCAATGCATTTCTCCTGATGCACACACTGATCTAACAGACTTGCAAAACTGTTCATACTTCAACTCAGATGCAGAGAAAAATCTAACTTTTCTCTGATCTTAGTGGGGGAGAAAATGTACTTTTCTTTCCCTGATTTGGGACAATCGCTCACTGTCTCCTATGTCTGCAAGGCTCTCTTCTAGTGGGTTTGGGTTGAATAAAGGAAAGAGAGCTCACGGGGCCTTCTGGATCTGAAACACAGAGGTTCTTAGAGCTCAGTAATGCCTCTGGCTGCTGCTTAGGTGTCCCTTGTCCATCTGATCACTGCTTACCCTGACAGCATCCACAGCTTCAGCCCCTGGAGGGCGTAACTCATGACTTAGCCTCTCTGCTTGCACTCCAGTAATGCCCTCACCTTGCCGGCCAATGACAAGCCCTGCGCCCAGCCCTTGTTGGCTGTAGAGAATATGGAACCCTCTGCTTCATTCTCTCTGAGACCTCCTGGACGGAGGATCTTTCCACAGCCATTACAGCCTCCTAAGATATCAAACAGAAAATCATTGTACTCAGCACTTCCCTCCACTCAGCTAACTGGCATATGCCCAGCCTGTCTCCCCTCCCCTTTCTGCTATGGACCCAAAGCAGGAAGGAGTGCTTTCTCCCTCTCTCTTCCACTTGAGGCTTCCCTTACATAAAACTCTAAGATCTCTTCCTCAAGCCTGACTTTCAAGCCTGTTATGTGACTAATAGGGTGACAAGTCATCTCCCTCTTGTCCTAGGACAATAAAGGAAGGCTTGAAGCGGAACAAGGGCTTGAGAGGAACATTTAAAATAAGCTTACTATTTTAGGGGCGCCTGAGTGACTCAGTTGGTTAAGCCTCCAACTTCAGCTCGGGTCATGATCTCACATTTTGTGGGTTCGAGCCCCATGCCGGGCTCTGTGCTAACTGTCAGCTCAGTGCCTGGAGCCTGTCTTTGGATTCTGCGTCTCCATCTCTCTCTGACCCTCCTCTGCTCGCGCTGTCTCTCTCTTTCTCTCTTTTAAAAATAATAAAACATTAAAAAAGGTTTTTTAAAATAAAAAATATTAAAAAATAAAATAAGCTTACTAATTTAAAAAACACCTTCTTTAAGCAATTTGAGTTTTATAACATAAACTCAGAGTTCTAACCAAATGCCATCATGTGGTAGTAAAACAGTCTAGTGACATTCACTCAGTCACTGAATTAGTCAACAATCTAAGAACTCTGAGTATGACTTATCTCTCACCATTAAGTTGCTCATGATCTAGAAAAAGAAACAGATACTTGTAAAAAAGAAAAAGGAAAAGAAAACTACAATGAATTCATTCGGATCCTTAAGAGAAGGGTGTTCAAAAGGCCACCCAGAGACAGGCAGGTTATTCTATGAGGAAGGATTGATGTCCCCATAACAGTACTAAGATAAGGTGGCTCAGCTCCATGACCTGTAAAGCTATTCCTTCCCCAAGCTGCTGATACCATTTATTAAAATTAAATATTTGCTTCATAAGCCTGAATCCTAAGTAAGACAGGAATCATAAATGATTTTATCATGCCTTGTGTTTGCCTGTACAGACATACAAGCACAGCACAGTTCTACCCATGATCCTGAGTTTTGTTTATTTTAATATAAAATGTAAGCAAAATGGTAGAATGTATTGGCAAGGACTCAGGGCACAGGTACACCCATACACTGCTCAGGATGCTGGTGTGGCTCTTCTAGAAGTTCCAGTAGCTCCTGGGCTTCCCCTTGTATGACATTCAACACTGCGGCTTACAAACATAATGGCCATCTCTTTGAGGACATGATTCGTGTCATCTTATTCACTGCTTATCTATCCGTTTCACAGCACAATCTTGGCCACGGACTGGATGCCAGTTACTAAATGCGTGTTGATACACGATGAATGAACACAAATTTTAGGATGGCAGCTTGGCTATATGTAACAGAAGTTCTTAAAGTCCTTAGAGATTTATCTGGAGGAAATCATTGTGGGTGTATGCAAATAATTGTTATAGAAGTGCAGGAAAATGTGGTTTATTCTAGGAGAAAGTCAGAAACAATTGAAATTTACAGCAAGAGTTGTGTTTAAATGAATTATGGTGCCAGCTTAGAAGGAGCTACTAGGCAAGCATTAAAGATGGCAATATTTATAATAAAATTATCACAGTTTGGTAATCTATATTTAATGTGTACATGTGAAGAAAAGAGATCAGAAGAATGGATAATTGTATGTTAATTGGGGTTATCTTAGATGGAAAGTTTTCAGTCAACTCTTATTATTTCTTTTTTTTTTATCTTTATTCCCTCAATGTTTTAATCAAATGACATGTATTTCTGTTGTGTAAGAGTAAAGTAACAATAGAAAAAATAGACTAATATCTCATGGCATGTCCTCCATAAAGCTGGCGAAGTGAATCCATCAATGTGTCAGCACTCTTAACCCATAGGAATTCCAGAAAGATCTGTATCCAGGCATTTGGTTCATGGGCTAAGAGAACAGAGTGTCTTCCAAAGCCACAAACATCAATTACCAGATTGCTCCTCCTGACTATGTGGGGAGAGATAAGGGAGGAAGGAAGGGAACATAACAGCATTTCCTCAGCAGAAGGAATAATCAGCTAAAGCACAGCCACCGATAAGGGAAGCACCATGTCTACCATGGAATCCAGTCTGAATGTCTCCCTGAGCCTCCACCATGGCCACCGCTACTGTCTCCCCGGCCTGATTTATCTGTGTATTTCTCCTCACCCTGACCTCACTGGGTTCTAATTTGGGAACTCATTTTTCGGATCCGTGCCTTCTTATATGAAAACACTTTTAACTCATCCTTTTCTAAAGGATTCATTTTTAGAAATTGAAATTTGGGATAAAATTCTTAATGAAATGATTCCTTTTGTAAGTGATAGAAATGAAATGCCCTGACAAACCCTACAAGATAATTGTTCCTTCGGTAATGTTTACCATCATTACCTATCCTGAATTTCAGACACCACAGCTTTCACCCCCAAAACAGAGCAACACAATTAATCTGATTAAAAAGGAACCATTTATAGTTACAAATTGCCTTTCATCTCAGGTTGATCAAAGCACTCCACTGATGATAACTTGTTCTGATTCACTATAATTTTTGTATTGCTCATTACCATCAAACTAAGAGCTTTAATCCTTATAGTCCTGGTTTTTTTTGTAAAAACTGAATTACAAATCGAGGTGTCGCACAAAAGTTACTTATGAATGTATCCTTTTAACACTCAGCTTCCAAGATGATAATCCTTTTTGCCAGGGTTCTAATTACAATTCCCTTGATGGGGCCGGGGCTCATGAAAACTTGTGCAAGGAAATTATAATGTGGTTTAGGAAGTTGGGGAAGAGAGAAGGAAGAGGAGGTTATTAAATTAAAATCTGTGTGGAAACCTTGGATATAGATTCTGAGTCTTTTTAATACAAAATGACTGACTTCCCTACACAAAGACAAAATACAAAAATTTTGTATTTTTGTACAAAGACAAAAATACAAAAATCTCCCAACTTAACCTTCCATGCTTGTTTTCCTTGCAAACTCACTATCACTAGGTGCATGCTTGTCAGGCCGCTGTCAGCCTGTTTCAGACAAATTATGTTGTATCGATCACAGAAAAAAAAAGGGCTCATGACTTTCTGTGTATTCAATCTACCCCATAATGCTCTCAGGCCAGTGACCAACTTCTCTAGGAGCTTGGTTAAACAAACACTGAGTTGAAAAGTATAGACTAGAAAAATTACTTCTATCCTATGCAAATAAAAATAAGCATGGAGAGGGGTGCCTGGGTGGCTCAGTTGGTTAAGCATCGATTTCAACTCAGGTCATGATCTTGTGGTTTGTGAATTTGAACCCTGTGTTTGCTCTGTGCTGTCTGCTCAGAGCCTGGAGCCTACATGGAGCTCTGTGTCTCTCTCTCTCTCTGCCCCTCCCTTGCTCACCCTTTGTCTTTCAAAAATGAGTAAACGTTAAAAAAATTTTTTGTATTTGTAAAAAAAATAAAGGTTAAAATATTTTTTGAAGAATACCAAAAAACAAAAGAAAAATAAAGAGAACTTTTGCATGTTTATCCAACTGAACATGAAAATAGAAGCATAATATTGTTATTCAATGAATAAATATACTAAAATGCTGTGACATAGAATATTATTTCCATTTATATATCCCTCATTGACTTTTTAAGGAAGACTGAATAGAATTTTTAAATAAAAATTTTTTTTTGTAAATAATAAGCATGTAGATTTCAGTGCATTTATTTTGCCCCTTATGAAGCCTAAGGCAATTCCTTTTTTCTAAATAAGAACCCCACTTTCATCCCATGACTCAAATACCTTCTTAGAAACTGACTGCCAATTCAGCTACATTTGGGGATTCTGAGTGGTAAGAAGGGAACTGAATTCTCCTTCTGGGCTGGAAGATAGCCATTAGTATGAGCAAAGAGCAACAAAACTTCCTTTTTCATTCTCTCTGCGTTTCCTGACCCAGCCTAGAAAATGGCCAGACCTAGAAAATGCTTCACTTTCCACCATATCTTGTTATTAAATGAGCCCAGGTTAAGAAATACCCTTTTGACACACCGATTATTGGAGCCCTAGAGAAATCTCCACAGCTTTCTGGGTACTTTTTAGATCTGTCTAATTCCCTAAGTCTGAAATTCCTTCGGGCTCAAAATGTTGAGGGGCAGCAACTGTAAATATTATTTTAGTAATAACTTTATATTTGTATAGTGATTTAAAATTTAAAAATCTTTCCAAAAGCATTGTATCAGTTTGCTAGGGCCACCATAACAATGTTTCATAGACTGGGTGGCTTAAATGAAATAAATTAATTTTCTCACAGTTCTGGATGTTAGACATCTAAGAACAAGGTGTTAGTGTAGTTGGTGTCTTCTAAGGTTTCTCTCCTGAGCTTGTAGATGGTCTCTTCCTCAGGTTCTTCACATGGTCTTCCCTTCATGTGTGTTTCTGCCCTAATCTCCTCTCCCTATAAGGACAATAATCATGTTGGATTCCTGCCACCCACAGACACCCCATTTCACCTTGATTACCTCTTTAAAGTTATCTTCCCATACAGTCGCATTCTGAAGTACTGAGGATTAAGACTTCAGTATATGAAATTAGGGGAAGAGGAGATATAATTCAGCCCATAACAGGCATGGTTTCATTTTCTAGGCTAAGAGCCTAAAATTTTAAAAAGAAAACCATGGTACCAAACTCACCCAACCATTTAGGTGCTTTAGCTAAAATTGGATCTCTGGGACTCTGATTCCAAAATGACATACTCCATCCATTACAGTCTGCAGCCACTCTGATAAGGAACTTGTGTTTAACTAACTGAAATTTAAATATAATATAGTATCTCATCGAATATCCTGAGGATAGCAAATTACATATTTCCCAAGGAACCATCTGGCCATCCTTTATACATCTCTACTTTGAAGAGCCTGGGAGTGGGAGAGAAGCAGTTTCTTCTAGAATTCTCCAGCAGCTCTTTACCCACAACCCTTCCCACTAGAGCCCTTGACATTGGGGATGCAGTAAAGAATCATTTGACCAAAGCTTGACTCTCAAAGGTGTCCCACGTTTTGGCTGCAGATCAGAAGCAAGTTTGTTTGAGGAAGCAGGATAAGAAACCAACACCATTGTTGATCTCGATCAATCTCTGTTTAACCTCAGGTAGCCGGTACATTTGAAAGCAGACAGAAAAATCTTAGGATGAGGTGTGCAGTGTTCCTGAGTCCCTTGCAGAGTCAGGTGAAGATCAAAACATCTGCTCCCATCATTCCAGAGTCCCTAAGTGGTTCTTGTATTTTAAATACCAAGAGTACTATTTCTTTGGAAGGTTAAGAAATGTAAACAAAGGTATTTGAATGCTGATTGACAGTTACTTCTAAAAACAAACAAAGAAAATGAAATGTGTGTTGCTAATGACTGTGTTTGGCACATGTAAAAGCTTCCATGTACACCTACACAGAAGTCAGGAGACGTTAATTCAAGTGCCCGGGACCAGTGTTAGTGAGAAAATCAGTAGATCTTTCCGGACTTCAATACCCTTGCTTGTCAAATGCAGGCTGGAATACATGATCTTAAAGGTGCCTTTTGCCCTAACTTTTTATGCACAAATTCAACTTTGGTATTTTTTTCAGCTTTGTCATCATCCATTCCTCAAAGATGCAGCTAGTATAGGAACCGACCTAGCAATGTGGGGAAAGCCCTTTGGCAACAAGGGGTAAGACAGCAAACGTTCACACAAAACACACCAAGAAAAGATGGCTGAAATGGACCCCATGCGCGAGCTGGTACCCAGTGCAAGACAGACAGAAATCCGGGAAGAGCCAGGAGTCACCACTCCCAGGTTTGGATCCACAAATTCATAACTAGGAAAATGCAAACAACTCAAAGCAAGTTGGGGTCAAAAAGAATAGAGGCAGAAGAGGTCAAGCATAGAGGGTGTCCTGACTGCGTGGAAAAGATGTGTACCACTATTTATTTATTTGTTTGTTTGTTTGTTTTCTTTTTTGTTTTCACCTGGCCATCTGTGCCAGACTTTACTTCCCAAAGGTAGCTCTAGGAGTATCTCCTGTTCTTAAGTTTTTCTAGAAAGTTGACACTCCATCATGAAATGGATTCTGTTTCTTTTTCCTTTAGATCTGGGCAGGTTTGTGACTTAGGGGTAGAATGTGCTAGAAGTGACAGTGATTTCTGAGTGTAAGTCATACATCTTGACATTCCTAGCTAGCTCCGCTGAGCCACCATGCTCTGAAACCGGTATGTGTACGGAAGCCCAGACCAGCCCATGTGAAAAGACCCTATGGAGAAGCACCGAAACTGTGTCATGAGAGTTGTCACGGCTCGGCCACCGCTGAGCTGCTCCAGTCCTGTTTTCATCACTATTTCAGCTCCAACCACTATCTGGCTGCACTCACATGAGGCATCCCAAGCCAGCAACACCTAGCTGAGTCCTTCCTGAATTTCCAGCTCACAAAAGTTATGAGAGATGATAAAATGATTATGAGTTTAAGTCACTAAGTTGTGGGGTGATTCATTACAAAACAACAAAAATCTGTGACATCATCCTTGATTATCCCCCAGCTCCGCTCCCCGGTTATGCTTCCAATCTGAGTTCTTAAAGTTTGGTCTATAAATTCAGTCCTTCCCCTCAAGATAGGCACTATACTATAAACTGAAGCATCCGCAAAAGCTGATCACAAGGTCTTAGTGTCATTTTCTGCTCTCTTCATCAAGAAATAAATAACCTAGTAGGTTCATTTCTCTTCCTGTTTATAAACAAATATTTTAAGCACTGAGCTGTCCCAATTGTTTACATTTGCATCCATGTTATCCCAAAGCAATTCAAAATTCAAAACATGTAATAAATCAGTTTTTTATTTGTCTCAAATTTCTCCCCTCCCAGAATCCATTTAGCCAACCGTATTTTATTGAGTTTCTCATATGGAGGAGGGCATAGTATGTGTTGTTTTATCTTTGCCTTTGTTCTTATCTTGGCTATTAAATAGGATCATTTGCCAGCTTAATATCTAAAGGCACTTCATTCATTAATAAAATAAAATGAAACAATAATGCTTCATCAGTCTAGGAAAAATGCAAAGGAGAAAAGATTAAATTTTATATCATGATCGATGTAGGTAGTTGACCTGGGATGTGTTTATCAAATCTCTAAATACCAACGAATGCTCTTAAAAGCTAATTTTAAGATGGCAAAACTGTTCCTTATCCTATTTGCTGTTAGGGAAGCGACTGCACATGTTTAGTAAGATGAAGTGGGTGTGGGTGTGCAGGGTGACTCCTCCCTGTGACATCCTGACCCTCTTTTCAGCAAAATCAACTGAAATCATAGGAGGAAAGACATCCTGCCATTGAAACCTGTCCACTTTAGCTCTTTATAACTCAGAAAGGCACCATCATTTAATGTAGTAATTTTAGCCTCAACAACAAAAAAAATCCCCATCCTCAAAAAATGTTCACTTATCCTTGAAATTGTTTTTGCTGTCACCACATGATTGAATTCTGAAGAAAGGCTGAAATATATTGTTGAATCGGTGTTGACTTAAACATAGATCGACCTCCCACATAGCCACCATCTCTGAGGTGTTGCTAGAACTGAAAGAAGCTGGAAAGAAATGATCAAAATTCCCCCAAAAAGAACTAATCTTCTCTCTGCCCAAAATGCCCTGATATGGAAAACCTCAGTCCCTCCTCCACAGGATATGAAGGACTTCAGTCTACAGTGATACATAAAAGGTACTGCTAAGGGAACTTGTTCTAATTTTTAGAAGTCTATTTTACTGCTATCAAAAGCATCTTTCTACAATAAGAAAGAGACCAGAGTTATGCCTTACACTACTCAGGATCTTTCTCCCTTGGCCTCAGCATTTGGGGCTGGAGATACTATTTGTGGAATGAGGCTGAGGAAATGAGCCAAAATGAATTTCAGGCTTGCCAGAGCTTACAATCTTAATGCAAATTCAACAATTAGCAATGCCTCAGCTGTGAAAGCTGGAAAAAATTCCACACATCAGATGGTGAGAGAGGGTGGTTGGGAAAATCACTTCCATTTTACTGTTGTCATTCTGTCATCTTGCAACTCAACTCATAACCTTGAGAGCAGACCTAGACCCTGTGGGTTATAAACTCCAGAGAGGTAACCCCTTATTAATCCAAACTAGAAGTATATATCTATAAAAAGCCTAAATGGGGAAAGGGTTTTAAAATATGATATAAGAAACAGGACTGTATCATCAGCTTCAAAAACGGCCTAGGTTAATGGATAACACTGAATGCCAAGAGGATCCAACTAAATTAAGATGCTTATAAGAATAAATAGTTCTAATGTAACCTTGTCAACTTGATCTATATAGCAGATGTTACTCTGTAATAAGGTATTTTTTTGCTTGTTTCTTCAGATGTTTGAAGCAAACAGAAAACACACACACACACACACACACACACACACACACATTACACACTCTGGGGTCATTTAGCCCTGAGAACATTGGAATCTCTGCCTTCATTTCCTCACCTTGGTCTTCTTTTTCTTTTCTTTTCTTTTTTTTTTTCTTTTTCTTTTTTTTTTTTTTTTTTGAAGAGAAGGAGAAAACGTAGTGGTGGATGTGCTTGTGAATATGCTCACGGCTCCTATGTGGAATTCCATGATATGACAAACCGAAGGGAAAGACCTGAAATTCCAAGGGCTTCACATGCTAAACACATTTACTCCCTGTGCGGTGTTCCCCCCAAACCTTTTCTTCCTAATTCCATGGTCAATTGTTTCAGCTTTGTGACCATTCCCAAAGCTAAGAGCCACATTCCACCACAACTTCCTACTCAATTACATAACACAACCAGCCTGGGAGTAAATCTTGCTACTTCCTTCAGACATTCCTCTTTGTAACTTTCCCTTACGTCCTTTCATCCAAATATCTTCAATTCCCATTAAACAATGTTCTAAATGCAAATTTAAGAAGAAATCTATTTTTTCATTCAAGTACAACTAACATAGTACAAATAACTAATAACATATTAGTTTCAGGTGTACAGTATGATCCAAAAATTATATACATTTCAAAGAAACCCAGTATATTTTTTGATGTTTAGTTAGTTTTAAGGGAGAGAGAAAGAGAGAGAGAGAGAGAGCACACAAGTCAGGGATGGTCAGAGAGAGAGAGAGGCACAGAATCCAAAGCAGGCTCCAGGCTCTGAGCTGTCAGCACAGAACTAATGCTGGGCTTCAAGTCACGCACGGGGAGATCATGACCTAAACTGAAGTCAAACGCTTAAGTGACTGAGCCACTTAGGCACTCCAAAACCCCAATATTTTAAAATAAAAATGTCCCCCTATTTTTCTTCACCAAACATGTATTCAACATATATCTTAGTTTGGATTCTTCCTAATGCAGAGCTTGAGAAAAAGTTTGGATACAAGTAGTTCCTTTTGGAAGTGATCCAAAGAAGCAGAGGAGTATAGCTTCTGGGAAAGCGAGTCAAGGAAAAGAAAGCAGCGAATGAAGAGCCTTTAAAGTAAGCATGTTTCCAGTATGGGCAACTGTGCCTCACTCCAGTGGGGGACCTTCTGAAATAGTGCACTTCACATCCCAGAATTGTCCCACTGCGGACCAGTTATCCACCAGCTCACATCCCCCAATTGTTTGAGGCTTATGTCTGAGATTTTCTGAACTCCCTAGAGTTTCTGGCTTGGCAAGTACACAGAGAGGGTACACTACTGTAGCCAGAGAACAGGGTCTGGCAGAAAGACCCAGATGTTTGAGGGAGAAAGTCCTGAGTGTGGTTGGGAATTGCCTACCAAAGCTGCAGGTGACCTTCTGAGAGGCTGAGGGGATGTAGACAAGGCTCCCACAATGGTGCTCCCACAATGGTGCTCCCACAATGGTGCCCCCACAATGGTGCCAGCTACCACATGCATCTGGATCACCCCCAATGCTTAGCTTTCACACAGTAGGTAGCTGTGTTTACCAAACGCATATTCAAATATTCTTTCCTCTTTCATGCTTTACTGAATCATGATCCCTCCTTGTATCTTTTCCGGGATACAACCTTTAACCCAATCGTTCATTTACACATCTTTTAATCTGTGCAAAAAGCTTCCTGTCTCCATTCTGCAAACACTTGTTGTGAACCCAATTATCTCAGTGTTCTTCCCTCTCTTATGCACTGTCAAGGCAATTTACTTCAAATGAGCAAATAGCTCCAGCTCATGGCCTTGCTTTTGAATCTTGGAAAAAGAAACTAGGATATAGCTCTCAACCACAGGGCTATATCAAGGGGTTTGTTCAGAAGTTTAAAAAAATGTTTTAATTATTTCAGATTCACTTTATTATTTCCTACATCTTCTATTTACATAAGAAAAAAATGAAATGTGTTCTTTTATACATTAGCCTCTTACTCGGTCAGCAAATATGAGGGCAAGAAATTTCATCAGAGCAAATTCTGTTGGTTTTATATTTAAATCACAATTGCCACTTTGTGAAAGAGCTCATAGTAAAGTCCATAGAGAACTAGAAAAAAAAAATCAAGCATTTACCCCAACTCTGAGCTATCATCTAGAAGCTCATTTTATCTTTCATATTAGGTATCACCTATTGACCTTCCTCTATCCTGCCCTATTATCCTTGTCTTATAACCCAGAATGGGTTATTAACCCCAGGTTTTGGGGACTGTTTCACTGCATCAATCTTCAAGACATTTTTCCACCTAACAGTGGTTTTTTTTGCAATGTAACTATGCTGTCTAAGAATTTGGGGGTGCAAATGTGTGTTAGGGATTCATAGACACCATTTCTCACCTTCCAGTACAGCCCAAGTTCTTCCTTTTCTCAAAGATTGGAGAGATAACTGAAAGGCTATTGATGGGAGTATACTATAGTGCCTCCTGTCCGACTCATATTTGTAATGAACCTGCTTCTGGATTGCTGGCAATAAAAAGGACATAATCCTTAAGTAGGTGTCAGAGAAGCTCCACTAATTTATGTGGCAGGACCCAATCTCATGTGAAGGTTTAATGAGAACCTCACATGGTATAAAGTGTGCCTGGCATCTGTTACAGAAAATAGCTCTGGAAAAAAGCAGAGAAATGCCTTATGTGAAGTATATATATCTG
>NW_027527955.1:3114047-3133297 GCF_008692635.1 Crocuta crocuta
GAATATATATCTGGATATATAATATATATAATAATATATATATATATATTAACTGACAAAGATGACCCTAACAGAGAATGAGGGGTAAAAGAAAACAACCACCAGAAAAGAGTACTGTGGCAAATATTGATCCATTTTATACTTTCTGGTTATTGTAGACGCCTCCAAATATTCCCCAAAAGGAAAGCAGGACATGGATAATTTATGTGCCTATTGAAAGTAATCTTCCAAGCATGAATGGCTGAAGGATTATAATTTCTTCCCCCCCCACCCCCACCAATCATCATAGGTCTCCCAGAGGTCATACAAATAACCAGCAGCCTTTCATCCTAAACATTACTAAGCCAAGGTTGAGATATGAGCCTATTAAAATCTGGTTTAAAAAGAATTTTATTTTGCCGATGATCTCATTTATTAATTGCTGACTGCCTTTTAAAACCTTCAGTGGAAGACAAAGAGACCTTCAAATCCTTTCTCTGAGAATTAAAGCTTTTCATTTAAGGATTCCAGATGGGCTGTACTTTAAGTATTAAAGTTCAAATGCTTTAACCACCAACAGATGAAAGGAAATTTTACTCAGTTTTGTTCCACAATTGCCACCCAGTCGTTCTTCAATCCTGGCCAAATTAAGCATCAATTTAAATTAGATTTACTCACGGGACCCTCCACAATCACAATCAACACAAGATATTAGGGAGTTTAGGAAATGGGTCTATTAAATGACAATTAAAGCTGTCAGCCTTCCAGAGCTTATTTTCAGTTAATTTGATCCCTAGTACAGTCGTATTTGACTGCTGTAAACAAAGAGGTCTGCTGGAGCACACACGCAGAGAGCCGAGCTGATCCCTTGAGCCCTGGTGATGGCGTGTTTCGCTTTCACATTGAGGTGGCTTCAGCTGCTCCGCAGAATAAGTGACTTCAAAATCGCTTCCAGTACAACTGTTTAAAGCCACCCGAAAGTCCTAACATTCACCAAAAAAGAATTTAGCTGGCTTCTTTCAGAAAAGTCAGCCAAGATGTCCTAGGCAGTGAGCCTGGCTTTTCCTTTTTGTGTGAGGGCTCATGGAAATTCTTTAGGACCAAGTGCTCCCAATCTGGCACATAGTAAATAGTGCTTTTCATCTAGGATGGTCTTGAAATGGGGGATCAAAAGTCTTAGACCATTTCACTTCTGGGGACTTTTCCTGTAGAGACAGATACCTGGACAAAGATTTATGAACCAGCATGTTGGCTGAGGCATGAGGCATGGGCAAAACGTAAGGCAGATTTCTTTTTACTCGTTCGCCTTGCCTTGTTCTCCTCATCCATCTTCATGGGCCGGGCCAGCTTGCCCTACCTTGAAAAAGCCTTCAGTGCTGCTTCCTCTCAGACATTTACCTCAAGAGCTGGTCCAGAATTTCCAAGACCTGGGCCTTTCTTCATCAAACCTTGCCTGTGTTCCCCATTCAAGTTCATGCTCTCCGCAGTCATCCGGGGCTAGAGAATCAGATACATTTTTCATCCTGAGGTGTTAATGGATTAATGTTGCCCTCTACTAGGTAGTAGTTCATATTTTAAAATGAGACCCTCCTGAAGACAATGGTTTCAATAAAAATGGGATTATAATGGGAATTTCAGGCTCCACATAAACTCAGCAGTAAGTATAGTTTAAAATCCTCTTTAAAATATACTTTCAGTATGTGTGCATGTGTGTGTATGTGTCTTAGTTTATTCATTATGTTTCATTATGGAAAGATATTCATGCTTATTATAGAAAGTGTTGGAAATAAGAAAAAGCGAAAGGAAGACAAATTCATCCATATTCTCTCATGCAGAAATGGCATTTTTAACATTCTATTGTGTTGCTTCCTAGTCACAGTAATATGCACAAATTTGTTTATTTTCTGGAGTCACAGTTACAGTGTGTGCAATTTCTGTGTTCTTTTTTCACTTTGCACTTTTATTTTAAAATGTCAGAATAGTTCTTTCTACCCCCCCCAAAAGGCCTTCAATGGGGCCATGCTTTGCAATCGCACACCGTTTCCCTCACTTACTATGTTTCCTGCTGAGCATACATTAAAAGCTTGCCTAGTCTTTCTGGGCTTCTTATCCCACTACAATCTCTAGCTTAAATTAGAAACCTTCACCATATCTGGCTGGTAAATAAACTTCCCAAAATAAAAGCACTCAAATCCACTTTTGGAACTGGTATGTGTTAAAACAATGGGGATGTAATGGCACCAACAGGAAGTCAAGGTCAGAGTCTGTGGTAGCAGAGAAGAGCCACCAAGCCATAGCTCCCCTCCAAGACTTCTTAAGGAGATGGGCTGCTGCCCTCACCGGACCCACCCTCTGCACCCATTACTGAAAGCATCTCTGAAAGCAGTAGTAAAACCCATGGGGCACAGAAACAATTCTCACATGCCCCTTGGAAAGCTCATTCCTACCACTAAAAAAGGTACCTTCTCTCTGCTTTGTCTCTCTCTTTACTCAGGACATCAACTCTGTTTAGCCATATCCACTTCCTTGGCTTGCAGACAAAATGTATACGGTAGACTTGGGGGCTCTTCTGGATTTTTATTATCTGGTGAGCACATTAACATTTCTACCTTGGCTCTTTCTTTCTCCTGTTGCCACTGACCATGTAGCTAACGCTAGCATTTGCCTTGTAGATTCTTACTTGATAACTGATAATCATTTTTATTGCAGCTTCAGATTAAATTTTAAAAGTACAGCCAAATGTTTCTTAAGGAAACAAGATGGAAAGATCTAGCATTGTTAGAATCAGACCAATTAGTCATATTTTTTGAATAGTGTTCAAAAAAGACATTACACGGAGAAAAGATGAAAAGGAATGGGGAGAATTCTTTAGACTTCAGTTGATTTGAGTATTTTATTTGTAAATATCATGTCGTTTTACTAATGGAGTTGAATTACATCTAAATTTCCTATAAATGTTGGTTTGTATTAAACTGAAACATGTTATAAAGAGCTTTTTACTGTTTCTGAGCAAGCAAGACTGCCCTGCTATTAATAAACACTTATAAGAAGTATCAGATCTCCAATAACTAACAGTATGATTATCTACCCAGAGACTTGGAAGGAACTAAATTTACAACGTCTGATGATTGGCATGTTTGCTGTCTTTTATATGGGATACTAAGCACATAGCAGGTGAAATGCTAGGGGAAAAGAGCTGCTCTTCCCCATCCAGCAACTGCTAACCTGCTCAGCAGCAAGTGGGGTGCCCTTGTGAAGCAGTACCTGCTTTTCAAAGGGGACATTGGGAGCTGGGAATAATGGGATTCACAGAAAATCAGAGCTTTTTCCTAAAGCTTTGGCAGTGACATCTATGTGAGTCATTGAACTGGCCATCATTATTCTTATTGATCTCCAATCCAGGTCTATTCAGCCTTCTAACAAAAACAGATGAAGGGGTTGACCAAATCAGAATAAAAATGCAGAGATAGCTGAAATGGCAGAGAATATGCATTATTATCCCCATAAATGGCCATATTTAGCCTGGTAGAATAAAATGAGTGGTATATTTCCTTTTTCCATATTCTTATGTAGTCAGAAAAAATACAGGAAATAGTAAAGAATCTCTATTTTCAAAACAAATAGTTATTCCATTCCATGTTTTACAGAGGTCCTTACTTATTTTTTCCTGTTTCTATAAGCTTTTTCTACATAAAGAGTTCCCTTATTAGAAATGTTACTGCGTATCTATCTGATGAAAGTATTAATTCAGTGTTTTCATTATGCTTCATTTTATGGGATGAATTGACCTCTTCAGTCACTGTAAAAGTGATACGCTTATATATTTTACCACAATAAAAAAAAATTAATGATGCTCTGAAAATGCACGAAGGGATGCCTGAAATTCTTTATAGAAATTCTGGGAAATGAGGGATTTGGGGGAATTATTTAAATCACAAATGGTAAAAAGACCCATCACTTACTGGTTAAAAGTTGGCATGCTTTAATAATGTCACAAAGTTTATAGGGTCAGAGAACCTTTCACTGCCTTTTTAAAGGCATAATGTATGTTCAAGGGTTGCCCTTTCCCAAATGATTCAGGATTAAGTAGAGAAGAGTAAGCTTCCAATCATGGTCAGACTTCAGAGGGTCATCTTCTGGCATCTTCCCTTGGCACTGGTACCTAGATATTTCAGTGTCTCTCAAAGGACCTGCGGTCAATCACATATTTTTTCCTTTGTGATTTTTTTTTTCTTTGCAGAAACCAGTAACTATTAGCTCTTAGTCTAATACCACACCAAAAACCAGAAAGCAAGATAGATGAATTTGAACCCCCTTCATCTAGCATTGATTCTGTCAAATTTCAATCTTCATACTGATTTCTCCTCAATCCTTTCAAACATTTAGGACACTGGTTTCAGGATAAATGGGTCTTAGACCAAACCCAGCCAACCAACACTCCCAGCATTCAACCTAAATATTTGCCATTCTGTTATCCCTAAAAGAGCATTATTGTTTAATTCACTTTTGTAAATATCTGTGCCTGCCATAGAGTAAGCTTCAATAAGTGTAATGAAAGAAGGGAGAAAGGAGACTGGATCTACACATATAGAATAAGTAAACTTAACTTCATTCAGTGAATGCTTGGAATAGCATCTTGGTTCATGTATTGCATGTTGGATTCTTATTTCACCCAAGAGGCTAATACTGTGTCGAAGACCATAGCATTGATGTTGGGAGAAAAAAGAACAGTACTAACAATGATAAAGTGGGATTTAGACCTCAAACTTCTTTATTTTCACCCTGATATTCTTATTTCTTTATGTATCTTTTAATTAAAACAGTTGTAAGTTCACAGCAATATTGAAGGGAAGGTACAGAGAAGGCCCATATATGTCTTCTTATACTCTTGGCATTGTCTTTTGCAGACAAATTTTTGATTTTAATAAAGCTCAGTTTATCAAGTATTTCTTTGAGGGATTATCCCTTTGGTGTTGTATCTAAAAAGTCATCTTCATAGTCAAGATCAACTAGGTTTTTTCCTATGTTCTAACAGTTTTACAGTTTCTAATGGTTTTATAGTTTCTCATTTTATATTTAGTTCTGTGATCTATTTTGAGATAATTTTTGTGAAGGATGTAATGTCAATGTCTACATTCATTTTTTTGCATTGAATATCCAACTGCTCCAGCACCATTTGTTGAAAAGTCTATCTTTGTTCCTTGTATTGCCATTGCTTCTTTGTCAAAAGTCACTCAACTGCATTTATGTGGGTCTATGTCTGGGATCTCTATTTTATTTGTCTATTCTTCTCTAATACCACACTGTGTTAATTACTGTAGCTTTACAGTAGGTCTTAAAATTGGGTAGCACCAGTTCCCCAACTTTGTTCTTCAATGTTGTATTGGATATTCTGGATTTTTTCCCATTCTATATATGCCTTTGAATCAGATTATCAATATCACAAAATAACTTGCTGAGATTTTGACCAGGACTACATTGATTCTCTAGAACAAATTGGAAAGGACTAATGTCTTGACAATACTGAGTCCTCGTATCCATGAACATGAACTATCTCTTAATTCATTTAGTTCTTTGAGTTCATTTATCTACTAATAGATAGTTTAGTCTAATAGTTTTAGTTGCAAAAATCCAAAGATATAGTCGTATTTTCTTTTTTAAATGAAAAGCATCCTCAACAAATAACATTACTATTATTTTTTAAAATTGAAGTATAATCGACATCTAACATTATATTGGTTTCAACTGTACAACATAATGATATGATATTTGTGTATATTGCAAAATGATCACCACCATCGTTCTGGTTAACATCTGTCATCATACAGTTACATTTTTTTCTTGTGATGAGAACATTTAAGACTACCCTTTTAGCAACTTTCAAGTGTACAATACAGTACTATTTACTTCAGTCACCATGCTGTGCATTACATGCCTATGACTTATTTTCTTTTATAAATGGAAGTTGTACCTTGTGATTCCCTTCAAGTTACTACTATTTCTTGACATTTCATTTTGTAATTTATTAACTCTTCATTCATAAAGATATAATGGAGATTATTTTTAAATTGAGTTTTTGACTATATTAAAATAAAACAGAACTGCCACTAAGCAACTATGAAAAAATTCACAGATATAAGTAGATATGATGGGAAACAGTATGTGTGTACATTCTTGAAGTATCTCTCCACAACATACTTTTTAATTTCAGAGGGGATAACAGTCTACTTATAGTGGCAGACACTATGTTAACCAGGTGATCAAAACCAACATCACCAGAAGTGAGACATACCAACATTTCCCCAGTATGATGCAGCAAAAGGGACACAGTATCACAATTGTGATATCCTTGCCAAAAATTCATAATCTGATTTGGGTATGAAGAAAACACAGACAATCTCAAATTGAGGGGGATTTTACAAAATGACTGACTAGTATTCTTCAAAAG
Organism: Crocuta crocuta; assembly: GCF_008692635.1. Taxonomy (NCBI): domain Eukaryota; kingdom Metazoa; phylum Chordata; class Mammalia; order Carnivora; family Hyaenidae; genus Crocuta; species Crocuta crocuta. Next base: position 3,120,475 of record NW_027527955.1, read on the forward strand.
TGTTAAAGTCATAAAAGATAAAGAAAAACTGAGAAATTGTCCCAGATTGGAGGAGACTAAGAAGTCAGGACAACTAAATACAATACATTACTCTAGATTGTATTCTAGATCAGAAAAAAAAAATATTAGTGGGCAAATTGGAAAACTTTTAATAAGATCTGTAGATGAGTTATGTTATCTGGAGTTTCCTATGTTAATTTCCTGGCTTTGATCATTATACTAAGATTATGTAAGATGGATGTTAATATTTGGGGAGCTGGGTGAAGGGTATATTGGATTTTTTAGTACTAGTTTGTTACTTCTTTTGTAAGTCTGTAAGTATTTCAAACAAACGGTTAAAATTTCTTTAATAAAAATATTCTAAAAACCTAGATCCTGGATTTCAATGCACATTTGTGAGCATTTAATGCATTTCTGAGAAAAGGGAAATAAAGTTCACAAAGTTGCTTGCATTTACTTTAGATTGGTGGGCAACGTGAACATTTTGTCATTTTAATTAAAGAGAGAACAAGATACAGAGAGGCAGAAAGACAGGCAGTGAAAGACATCCTAAGTTGGTAGTCTGTATTGATGAAGTATTTCAAACAGAACCACAGCTTCATCTTGGAGCCACACCAAAGAGGCCATTGCTGTCCCTGTCACAGCCACATCTCTGCTACCAGAATCAAAGGCAGGCTTTTCTGATTGGTTGGGTCAGGCTGCTAATGAGGCAAAGGTCACGGATTGGGTCTGCTATCAGAGTGTCACTCTGTCTCTTGGCATTTTGCTGATCACAAAGGAGCCAGGTGAGAAAGCTTGACTACACCAGTGAGAAGCCAGCTCTACCACAGAGAAATAATTAAAACATACGCCCTCCCTAAGGTTACTTTTAAATATAATGGACACACTTGAATAGAATCTCTGTCACCTAAATATGCTTCTAAAAATAACCACACCAGGAAAGGTATCCCTCATTAGATTCACTTTTCCCTGTTGAACCTATGATTAGGAAACCTGGAAGAGTAACGCTGATTTGGCCTCCTATGCAATCTACAGACACACAAAAATTCTTGAGAGCCCTGTAATTTTAGCAGAAGGATGTGATAGCTTTGAAGGTATGCTCTCTGGGTTTAATATCTCTTAGGCAGATACCAAACTACATAAAGAAAGAGGCTTGCTCCTGACAGACATCCTTCAACTTTCATGTTCCAAAAATTATTGAGAAGGGGCTTTTTTCAACATGCTTTTCCCCCGAATTTCATGTTTACTAGGCGAGCTTCCATGAAGTAAGTACTTGGAGGTAACTACAAGATGGGAAATTCTTAATTCCAAATATCAGTGCATTTCTAGAGCCAAAGGCAACTACAGAAGTAGAATGGGTTTAAACATATGATTAATCTGGGAACCAACACAGCAATTTGAAAGTAAATTTACTCACATGGTAAATTACAGCTAAAAAACAAAGTTGGTGGGCTTCACTCACTTCCACTTAGAAGAATTCAGTCTATTTTATGTCAAGACCTATTTCTTTGAGATTCTTTCAACATGAGGATTTGTGAAGGTAACATGGTCGGTGATAGGGAAGTGCTTCTGATAGGTGAGGCTGCTCCACCCTGTGCTTTCCCCACTGAGCTGTGGGTTTTCAGGTCTTCTTGGCACTTAGATACAAGGTGAAGTTCAGAAAAACAAACAAACAAACAAACAAATGAACAAACAAAAATGTTTTAATCCCTCTTGCTTCTCCTGATATTAATATACTCAGTAGATCTGAGGGAAATCAGCTATTTCACGAGGCTGAGACTTGTTGGAAGGGCCTCATGATAAGAGAAATAAAATAAAAACTAGAAATGCATTCTCCATCTCCAATTTGTGAAACCACAGTCAAATCACTGTTCTGAGTAATACTGAGGAGAGCTACTGAAATCAATGTTAGAAAAACCAACAACTGTGGAATAGAAGGGAAGTAAAATCCCTCAAGACTCCAGAACCACTGGGTTGTAAATATTCCTAAACCCAGGCTTAAAAAACAAAGATGCCATCCCCTATTATACTAAAATGGTTGTGTCATTTTTAGATGAAGCAATTCACATTCGACCACTCCATCTTGATCTATGTTTTCCCCTGGGCAGGCTTGAGCAGACATCTCTTGTTCCTTCTTATAGACTTTTAGTGTCCAAAGAATAGACTTATTTTACATTTCTATCAGCTAGTTCTTTTACCAGCTATATCAAACACAGGAACAAATAGTTCGAATTATTTTCCTCTTTGGAAATAGCTATAAAAGTTTATTTCAGTACACATACATACGTTTTTCAAGGAATGGTGGAGAGGAACATTACATATAACAAATTGGTCCATGAAATAAGATACAACGCTGCGTGTCTGAGAAAAGCATAGACTATATTAAAGAAAAAAATTATTCATGACACTTGTTAAAGGCTGTTAAGGCAAACTTTATTCAGGACCATTGCAGTAGGTGCAGGGATCACTGGAATGGATTTTGCAGTGGCGAATAGCTATTGGTGTCAAGTCAGAATACTACAAGGAAAAGGAGAAATTTTATACTTGAGGAGCCAGGTGAGTGAGGGGGTCAGTGAATGAAAAATTACTAAGAGGGTAGGATAATTCTTGCTAAACTGATCTCACAAGATACATGCTAAAGGTATGCCAGGGTGCTCAGATATGTGGAGGGTAAGGAGGGTAAGGAACCCAGTTAAATACAAAGGCTGATCTGATATCCAGGATGGGGGGTTCTGGCTAAGCCAGTTTAGCAGGATTCTTGCTAAAAGTGGGTGATGCAAAACAAACACAGAAGCCCTAACGTTGAGGCTTAGCTGGGAAGAAGATTCAGATCCATTGGATCCTGACAGAAGTTTGTTCAAGGAGGTACTGTGTCAAATATAACAGGAAATTACCCACTGGTGAAGACCCAGTCTCCCTGTCCTGTGGGCTGAACCATGAGGACATGTGTGGAATTACATCTCTTTTTTGAAAGACAGAGACAACACCAGTGAAGACTACCCCCCCCCCCCCCATTCAGGGGCTGAACAAATCCTTCTGAATAACTTACTTGACCTCTTTTTGGCCCATCTTCATATTTGGAAATCACGAAGGGTGTCTTTTCATGGTTTACTTAGCACACTGGTGTACATTATTTCATTTAAATAGTATGATTCCCCCGTTACAAATGAGACAGCTGAGACTCAGAGGCCACAGGGACCACATAACAAGGGCCTCCAGAAAGCAGAACTGTGCATCCACTTTCTGGTATCCCGGGTATCTGTTTCTGCTGAACATCCTTACAACCATAGCCATGCATGTCTATTCAATATTCTCCTCATCTGTGTGTGCCAGCAGCTTCGATCACTCCTTTTTTCCTCTCAAAATCCAGAAAATGGATGTTTGCCCAAAGAACCCCCATCCATCACATTAAAATATCACCTCAAACTGAATGCACAGTATCCTTCACTTCCTAAATGATCATCTTAATATTATAATGGCCTTTGTTGGAGACGGAAGTGATTTTACAACCTTACTTTTAACCACAGGACCAACCAGCTAAGAGCTTACATGTTGACACAAGTACATACATTACATTCAAGCTTTGAGAACAATGGTGAAGCATCAGGGGGATCTAATCAATTTCAAGCCTGAGTGGACAAATTCTGTAAATTTGTAATTTCTGTAAATTCAGGGAGCCGCCAGTATTAGGTAATAGTAACAGGTCTGTGTGCAAAGAGTGCTCCATGAGGAAGTGCCACTTCCTCCTGGAGCAGCTCCAGGCTGGCGGGTGTTTTTATAAGTGCAGATCACAGATCCTTTCCCTCAAATCCCCAACCACACACCCAGACCCGCAGAATCAGATTTGCATGATGAGCTCCTGAGAATCTTTAGTATTATCATGATCCCTGAGGGGGTGGTGGTTCTGATGACTGTGCTGAGTGACAAGGTTCCCCCCCACCACAGAAGAGAGCCCAGGGGAGAAATGCACTGCCCCACACTGCCCACCTCCCACTCTGAATGCATGGTGGGCCCTTGTCACCGTGAGACACAGAGATGCTAAAGGGACTCACAAAACCCACCAAAATGGCGTAAAGACTACTTCAAAATGAAAACACCTGAACAAACAGTAGCTGAGAAAGAAATCTGCTCTAAACTTCCCTCATTTCAAAAGAGTTTTCTGAAAATTCAGCCTCCATTGAGCAGAAAGCCTAATCCTCAACACCTAGAAAATATGAAGATTCTGCTGCTGTAAATCCCCCTCCAGGGAGCTCCCAGCCAGGAAGGAGAATGACCAGCAGCACCAGCACTTGGATGAGAGAATGTGTAAATGTATAGCAAGCCTTATCAGAACGTCCCATACTTTCCCACTGAAGCTCTAACCACCAACTCCCAGCCGATTATGCTGCTACATGAACTTTTTTACCCCTGGCTGCTTGGAGAGCTAGTCTTTCTGGAAAGCTGTTACATGCATGTGCAATACAACTTTCTCCTGTCCATTAAAATGAAACTGAATTAAAATTTCAGATTGTCAATTAATTCACAGACCCTGACCACTACCACTGAATGAGGCCTTGGTTAGCAGAAGACATGTTTTCCTAACATTTTCCCAACATCACCAAGCCGCAAAACCGACCTTACAACCCCTCACCTGCAAGAGTCCTACTATAAGAGAAATATAAACCCCAACTGGTTCAAGTCTCTTAGTTGGATTTTCAGGAATTTAAATCAGAAAGCAGAGCTATTAATTCACCTTGCTCATTCTTTTGAGCCAAGACACAAGATTACTACTCCTCTCTCCAACCGAAGTAACAGGAAAAGTCATAGTTCTGACTTGAATCCTGGAAAAACTGCACAAGAAAGCACAGAAGCGTGTGCTCTGATCTGTTTCAACTCCTACATATCCCACTCCATGAACTAATACAGGTTAGCATCTCACACTTGGTCCTTGAATAACCCCTAGCAACCCTGGATTGATCTGAGGATCAATGGACAAGAGAGTTTTAGAACACTGCCATGGGTATTAAAAACCTCTTTATTTATCTGTTCCTATTATGAAAGAAAATGTTCAGATGGGGGTGGGTGGGTATGTGTTTCCATGATTAAATGGCACTCTCTCTTCCCGAGTCCTCCGTATGTTGGGGGAGGCTCAGATCTAGGGGATGGTAAAGAGTGGATGGAAAAACTAAAAGGAGTCCTCGAGCTGAATGCAGGTTTCTTCCAGAGTCCGCAGGAGAGGAGGAGGCAAAGGTGGGAGTGAGCTGAGTTCCCAGGAAGTGGGTTAAAAGAAGCAGGATGAAAGGATGGAAACAATGAGCACCACACCCAGACCTGTGTCCAAGTGGGAAGGGTTCATGAACTTTGAGAAATTAAATGTGAACTACAAAGCCCAAACCTCTAAATTAACCTGGCAGTTGGCAAGACTAAAAGAATATTTTCACATTATAGAGCTGTATGGAAACTATTTGAATCTTGGTATCTTCATCCACAGAATAAAAGAATGGAAATAAGTGGGTTTTAAGAGTCTTTCAGTTCGGAGATCTCATAATTCTGTAATTTGTCTTCACAAGAGGATTCTGGTCTTGGTTGTTCAAGTTAAATCCACATCTCTTCCTCTAGCCTGAAAAAGGAAATCCATGAATTTGAAAAAATAATTCTCAAATTATCCCCCAATAGCATAGCTAGTACATTTGCTTCTAGCTCAATAATTGAGCCTCATAAATCAACAGGTTTAGTAATTCACTCTGTTTAAAAAGCACCTGCCAGGTGTCAGACACTGTGGGTGCATTCACGATGCAAAGAGAGATAAGATACAGCATCTGCTCTCAAGTTACTCGTTTAGCTCAAACCACTAGTTTTTCCAAAATTCTATTCCAAATATTGTTAAATAAATGAATGAGTAATTATCGTAACTCTGTACTAATCACTCTAAGGGGAACTTTCTTTCCCCTTGTCAGCCCCCTCTAAGATTAGAAACATAAAGGAAAACATTCTTATCATTTCTCTGTCTGTCTGTTTGTATCTTGGCACTCAATTGCCAACAGTGAGAGTGTGGACCAATGTTTGATGAATATCAGAACAGGGCACCCCTCCCCGTTCCAAATGCTTTGCTACCCCCCAAACAACTAAACAGTAATAAAGGTTTAAGTAGTTCTTTGTTGAGGCATTCAGGAAATGTTTCCCAAATTTGACAGAGTAGGAGAGTGATGGTGATGGATGGGATCAATTACTATGCCACTGGACACCTCATTCTCTAGAATCCCCCCTCCCCCCCAAATAATGGCTCTATTGCCTAGTCCATTCAAAGGTGCCCTGGACGGATGGTTCACTTTCTCCTCCCTCTCTGTTTCTTCGTGTTGTCTTCACCTTTAAAGTTGCATCCCTAACTGGTGACCTAGAATTATAGTCTCACTCCCTAGCCCAGGATATCCTGTACATTCTGATAAATAAGTTCCAAGACTGGTTAATCTCTGTTTCTGGCAGATTTCACAACCCTTAGGCACCCACTAAATAGTAAATGTTTTCTCCTAGACATAATCTCTGTTGGTATACAAGTGAGGAAAGGGTTTGTTAGCTCCACTCTAGCAGATGATGAGCTCATGACCTGTGGATTTAGGTAGGTGCTGAAGGGAGAGAAATATTAAAGTTTCCCTTATCTTAAGGTATCCATATGTAACAGTAACAGCAACCTTCAGGAAAAGAAATATGGTGGATTAATTTCCTTCCATTGGCAGAGTGTATTTTTCCCACTAACTTTAAGAGTGAGTGCTTATGTTCATCCACCACACTGTGAGAACAGAAACGTATGATCAGATGTTGATAAACAGCCTGGGAAAAGAGTGACTCCATTTGGTGAGATCAAGAAAGACTTCGTAGACAATGTGATGTTTACCTTGACATTTGGAGGAAGTTCACCAGGAACAGATGTTGTATAAGGATAGAAAAGCTTAGGGTCATATTTCAGGCAAGGGGAAAATAAGAACAAGGCACAGAGAAATAAATTTGCCTGGTATGTTGAAGACACTATTAAAAGTTAACCATTCTAAAAGTGTTTTGGAAATCTTAGGCCTATTGTTCCCCCACCCTGTCCCCAGCCACCAGTCACTGCTCTATGAAAAGACTTCTGAAGGTCCATACAACTTTTGAGAAATAACAATAGGAGATGCTGAGATGATCCCCAGCTAACTTTATAAACAGCCTCCTAGTGTTCAAGCTGTCTAGAGTGTTACAGATGCAGAGTCAGGAAGAAAAGAACAAAGCCATGTGCAACACTGCTTATACATTCTATGTCCCAAATGAAAACCATGAAATACAATTCCATATGTCATTCCATGGCTTATTTTATCTTTTTTACATTTTTTAAATGTTTATTTATTTTTGAGAGACAGAGAGAGACAGCACAAGCAGAGGAAGGGCAGAGATAGAGGGAGACACAGAATTAGAAGCAGGCTTCTGGCTCTGAGCTGTCAGCACAGAGCCCGAGGCGAGGCTTGAACCCACAAACCGTGAGATCACCACCTGAGCCAAAGTCAGAGGCTTAACCAACTGAGCCACCCAGGCACCCTTCCATGGCTTCTTAAAGTGAGTAATTCAATCTGATCCTTTATTTTCTCCAAACCATATTTAAATATAAAGAGAGAGAGACAAAGACAGAGAGAGACAGAGACAGAGAGAATAAAAGAAAGAAGGAAAGAGAGAAAGGAAGGAAGGAAGGAAGGAAGGAAGGAAGGAAGGAAGGAAGGAAGGAAGGAAGGAAGGGGAAAAGAGAAAAGTTGTTAAGGGGCTACTCTGTAAGAAGTTCAAGATCAAAGTTTCTATAATAACAGCAGGGAGGAGGAGATCATGGAACTAGAAGAGAGACTATGATAAGTACCATAACAAAGATATAATCTAAGAAACTAGGGATTATATCTAAATAGAGGAACCAGTGAGGGCTTCCTGAGAGAAGCAGCCAACAACGTCCTGAAGGCAGGGTAGGACTTTGGCAGGTGTAAACAAGAAGGGGGGCGGGTGGAGATTTGAGCAGGAGTACCATATGGTGGTCAAACCCAAGGCATGTATAGAGTTGTCCAGTAAAGTTTTCTGAAGTGATGGAAATGGTCCATATCTATACTGTCCAGTATTGTAGCCACTAGCTACATTAGACCACTGAGCATTTGAAATTTGGCTAATGAAATTGAAGGGCTAAACTTTTAATTTTATATAATTTTAATTAATTTAAGCTTAAATAGCCATTGTGGAAATAAGTGAAGACCAACCAAATGAAAATAGTCTAAGGCTATTGATTTACTCAGAGTTTGCTCTAGCAAGGGAGTCAGCCACTATCGATTGTTTTGGCAGAGATTCAAAGAGAACCGATTGAAAAAAAGGAAGTAGGTGTGCCCTGATTGGAAGCTGTTGGCACAGAGAAGCTGTAGGGAAAGTTAATTAGAAGTGTGGCAGCCTGTGTGATTGGTTAGGAATGCATATTTGGCTTTCTCTGATTTGTCCTAAGTTGGAAGTGGGGACAAAACTCAGAAACTATCAGGAAACTATCAGGTGTGAGTCAAGCTCTGGCCAATGAAGGATGATTGTTACAGAGCTTATTTTCTGGCTACCTGTAGACTTGCTAGAGATAGTGAATGGTCTGAGTTTCACTTTCAAATAGTAGGCTGGCTTCTTGGGTTGGTTATTATACATCATGGGTTGGTTTTTTAGGCTGTTTACTCCACATTATGGGCTAGAGTTCTACTTTTACATATGGTTTATCTATTGTCTGTATATTTGCTCTTCACTGCTAATGGCCGGTGGCTACAACATTGGACAGTGCAATTCTATAGTCACAAGAAATCCAGTTTGGTGGAACATAGGCTGTGTTTCAGGAGAAATAAAGCTAATTGAGATAAGACCAGAATGTCGAAACCGGTGTGCTAATCTAAGGAATTTGTATTTGTTTCAATAAGGATAAAGTATCATGGAAAATTTGAGGGCAAGAAGCTGCATGATCTCAGTGTCACTTTATAAGGATGAACCCACTTTTAATATGCAAATTGAAACCAAGAGGGAAGCTACTGGAAACCGAGAGACCAAGTCAGCATCTTGTAATAGTTAAGGGAAGAGGAAATGAAGTTACAGGACACTGGGAATGTAGATGGAAAAGAACAGGGGCAAAAATAATTTGAATGTATAATATGTTCTTGAATTCTGATTGGATATAAGGAATTTTTCTTTAAAAAGGCCTCCAAAGGACTTTTGAACCCAAAGTAGGTGGAAGATTATAGATCTTTTAGGGACTCAGGAAGTAAGGAAATAGCAAGGTTAGAGAATAGAGCAGAGGGAAAATAATGAGTGTGAGTTTCAGAGGAGTAAACCTCAGCATATTGAAAACAAAGAAAAAGTAGGAAAAACAAGTCAGAAGAAACCAAAAGGAAATATGCCTTCAAACAAAAAAGACCCTAAGAAGATTAATAAAGGGATATGCCAACCCTAAATTACATATTCATTTAGTAAGAAATTATGCATTCTAGTTCAAATCAGTTTTCAGATGGTCACAGTTATATTAGAAGAGTTCTGTTCAACATAAGCAGTAATACCAGATATCATTTTTTTTAGAAAAAAGACCTGATTTTGCTCTCTGCTCTGCCTGAGCTTTATTAGTTAATTAAAATTAATTTACGAGGGTCTTTTTTTTAAATTTTTTTTTAATGTTTTATTTATTTCTAGGAGAGAGAGAGAGAGACAGCGTGAGCAGGGGAGGGTCAGAGAGAGAGGGAGTCACAGACTGAAACAGGCTCCAGGCTCTGAGCTGGCAGTCAGCACAGAGCCCGACGTGGGGCTTGAACCCACGAACCGCGAGATCATGACCCAAGCGAAAGTCGGACGCTCAACCAACTAAGCCACCCAGGCGCCCCTAATTTACGAAGGTCTTTAGTAACATGCCTCTGTATTGATTAACAAAGTCTTTATAAAAGGAGGCTGCTCCCTTTTTAAGAGATTGTAATCAAAGAAATATGCTCTGGCTTCACAAAAAGAGAGATTGACTGCTCACCAAGGCTTTGGGGTCAACTAGAATCTTCCCTTCCTGGTTAATTAGTAAAGTGTAGTTCACAAAAATTTTCTTTTCTCATTTCATTGTATTCTTCATGTGGGTACTTTTGTTTCAAAAGTTTTCACATTCAAGTGCATCACCTCACTGATTGGATGATATCCAAGTAGTCAGGACCTTTCGTACTGCCCTCCTCCCCCAACTGTGGCTGTCATGCTTCCAATATCTCAAGTGGAATCTAACCAATGACGGATCCAATTGCTCAAGACAATTGACAAGATTGTCAGAGATGTTCCCTCCCAATGGCCATTGCAGTGTGAAATCTCTGAAGGCAGGGACCTTTCTTGATTCAAAGCCACCTCTGAGGTCCCTGATACAAAGTATTCCCTCAAACCACCTTAGTTGAATGAATGACTTAAAGAAAAACAGAAAGGAAAGAAAGGCTACAAAAAAGGGTGAAATACCCAATGTATGCTATAAATCCTCAAAGATCACTACCCTATTCATTTATTCAAGTATTTCCTAGGTGCCAAAATAGGTCAGAGAATATGCTAGCCAGGTGTCTGTTATACAGAGATAAATGTTATAGAGCCCCATTCTCCAATGGACACCCTGCTACACTGTTGGTGGAAATGTAACCTGGTGCAGCCCCTCTGGAAAACGGTGTGGAGGTTCCTCAAAAAATTAACAATAGAACTCCCCTATGACCCAGCAATAGCACTGCTAGGAATTTACCCAAGGGACACAGGAGTGCTGAGGCATAGGAGCACATGTACCCCAATGTTCATAGCAGCACTCTCAACAATAGCCAAACATGGAAAGAGCCTAAGTGTCCATCAATGGACGAATGGATCAAGAAGATGTGGTTTATCTATACCATGGAATACTACATGGCAATGAGAAAGAATGAAATCTGGCCATGTGTAGCAACATGGATGGACCTTGAGGGTGTTATGCTGAGCGAAATAAGTCAGGCAGAGAAGGACAGATCCCATATGTTTGCACGTATAGGGGGATTAGGAGGGACTTAACTGAGGACCATGGGGGAGAAGAAGGGGGGAAATAGTGGGGAGAAGGAGAGAGGCAAACCATGGGAGACTCTTGAATGCTGAGAACAAACTGAGGACTAATGGGTGTGGGGGGACGGGGGGAGATGGGCATGGAGGAGGGCACTTGTGGGGATGAGCACTGGGTGTTACATGGAAACCAATTTGACAATAAACTATTTGTAAAAAAAAAAATTAAAAAATAAAAAAAATTAAAAAATAGAGCCCCATTCTCCAAAAATATATTAACTTAAAATCATTGTCACCCATGGTTTCATGTAAAATTGACAATATATCATGCCTTAATTGCTGTGCTGTTTAATGCATAACATTGCACTGATCAAGTATTCAAAACTCTTTACTGGAAATAAATAGTGCTGAAGGATACCACTGTCATTTCCTAAGAATGCCTGGCCTCTCCTGTGTTCCAGATCTCTCACTTCCATGGTTTCCACAAGAAGATTTGATTGAAAAGGTAAAATCACAATTTACATATCTTATGATCAGAAAGTAAAGGTACCAGTTTAGAGAGCATGTCTTCCAGTAGGCTCTTAACAAAATCCAAACAAGCTAAAAGGCAAATGGAAACTCCTCATCTGACTAATCATCCAAATGAATCTTTGGAGACCACACATGTAATTTCACTCATATTGTTTTCCAGCATGATTTCCTCCAACATCATCCCTCCTTAAATTGGGATCCTCTCCAAATACACATCAAAAGAAAATGGAATATTTAACCAATTTTTATCAAAAATACATACTTCAAGAGAAATAATTAAGATATACTGATAATAAATGCAGAATAATACAACTGGGGTCATTTATCTCCAGTTGCCTTTTCTTTCTACATTCTGAATAATTCACCGATTGCAAAGCACTCATAAACAGGATTGGGTTTGAAGCTGTCACCACACATTTTCAGAGCAATTTCAGTTATCACTGGGTATAATATATGCTAATCTGGAGTTGAATATGGCCTCAGGTGTTATAACATTCTTGTTCTCAGCCTGAAGGAAAGGCATTAATTAACCACAGTTCTGATTCCCAAAGCCAAAATAGAATATCTCACTTCTGTGGTGATCCGGAAATCACTAGTTTTATCTGAGCATTTTCAAGATTCCAAAGGAGCTTCTAAAAATGGATATGATTATGAAGGCAATGACCCCCAGCCTTCCTCAGTGGTAAATTCTCTCCCTGAGATTTTTGCCAGTCTGGCAAAAAGATCGATACAACATTCAGATAGATTTATTTCCAATCGACAAATAACTCGCATATGGGAAGTCATTTAATGCAATTCTGAGCTTTCAGACTCCTCCACATTATTCTGCTCCCATGACTGCATTTCTTGGAAGCAGGACAGGCCTTAAGGGAAGTCTCTGAAGCCCTTAGATGCCCCTTCTGCACTTCTGTTCTACACTGCACAGTGCTCTGCTTCAGCCCTCCTCGAAATCCCGTCGTATGAATAAATGCTTATCTTCCCTACCCCCCGCCCCCTCCTCCCCCCCCAGGGAATGAGGTAAGCACTTTCAGGAAGCAGCATTCCTGGTAAAACCATGTTAGGTTCCTTCTCTTTTCAAAGAGCCTATCTATTAGGAGGTTTTTGGCAAGCGAAACAGCCCAACTCAGGCTAATGTAAGGGGAAAGGAGATTTAATCAAAACACACCACAGGATCAAGGAGACCAGAAAACCAGGCCCGGAAGATACATACAAATAGAAAATATAGATCCTTTCTTGCATAGAAATGAATCATCATGAAAGTAGCAATGAGGGG
>NW_027527955.1:3133424-3165256 GCF_008692635.1 Crocuta crocuta
GCCCTGATTCCTCTTGGCTGCATTCACTGTTGTGATCCCAAGCCAGGGTGGCTATCATACCAACACCAGTCCCAGAAGAGCAGGACAGTGACAACATACAAGCCCAAGGTGAGGCATGGAGGGGGCCATTCCGCAAGCCTAAAATGAAAACAGACATAATGACAAGAGCAGAACTGATGTTGTCAAAAGCACAATGAAGTCCGAGACAGAATTAACAAAGCCTGTTTACTCATTAGCTTGCAGCATGGGAACATCCTGCCCTTGCTTTTTGTTGCAACAAGGGTTCAAGGGTGTCAGAAGGAGAGTAAGCGTTATCAGGTAAAAACAGCAAATACCCAGCACATGTCTGATCGGGAAGCATTCTATTCTGTTAAGGTGGGATTTTCAGAAGTGAGGAGATTTTCTAATTGGTCTTCGGTACATGTGATGGTCTTTGGTTGGCTGCAAGGGGACGAGGGACATTTCACAAAAGAAAGGATTGTCTGATGTTAGGGGCAGAGGGTTTTCTGTGCTAACTTTCTGTGGAACAAGAGTGGGTCCAGGGAGTTGAGGGGGTGCTTTTATAGTAATGGTCCTCGTGACGAGTTGAGTGCCAGGACCGGCAGTTTCTCAAAGTTTAGGGGAGAAACTCGGTCAGGAATCAAGGGTGTTGTCATGTGGCACAGACACAAACTACAGGAAGCAGGTGCAGGGAGGCACTGAGGATTGTTTTTCAGCAGCTGTCTGCAACCTCAGCCAGATTTTACTCATCCAGCCATAGAAGCAGCAGCCCTCCTGAAGGGACTCTCTTCATCTTCCGTGTCTTGCCTGGATTTCTAGATACTCCTAATGCAATAGTTCCATTGCATGCAATTACGGGCTCTTGGTCACCAGAGCTGCAGATCACCTTGTCATTATGGTGTCCTCTCTGCAATCAGGTGCAAAGGACTCAGATATGGAAGTAAGGATGCTACACAAAACTTGTTAGGGCCTGCATGTTTGTATCCTAACCCCCACCACAAAAAATTCTGTTGTTATCCCAGTGGGATAGTATTAGGAGGTGGAGCTTTGGGAAGTAATTAGGCTTAGATGAGGTCATCGTAAAAGAGTCGTGAGAGCTTGCTTCCTTTCCACACTCTGCCATGGATGGACACAGGAAGAGGTCAACAGCCTGCAAGTCTGGAAGAAGAGTGTCATCAGCACTTGACCATGCTGCACCCTGACCTGAGACTTTCAGCCTCCAGAACTGTGAGAAATAAACTTCTGTTGTTTATAAGCCACCCAGCCTATGATACTTCTGTTACAGCAGTCTCGGTGGACAAAGCCAATGTGTGTGGACTAATGCATCACTAAAGCTACCATTCAAAGGATAAAAGACATCATGCAGCCCCCGACACTGATCTAATAATACAAAATTATATGATCGTTCTTCAAACTGGCCCAAGGGCACTAAAGTCTTTCAAGTTACTAGTTTACCCTCTATCCCTTCTTCCAGTACTATCGTATACGCACATGTGCTGTGTCTATGTGCACGTGTATACTGAAGTTGAGGATCAAAGTTGAAATGGATAGAACAAAAAGAGAGAAAAAAAACAAGAGCTTTTTGGAAAATAACTTGAATTTAAAAAGTCTGTGCTTTCTACATAGCCCAATGTAAATTTTATGTAAATACATATATTTGGTTCCTGTTTAGCTTTCAAGTAAAAACCAGGTGATGACCATTACCTTTAACATCCCATTAGCTTTTTACCATATTCCTTATGAAATTTCCCAGTCAATGTTCTCATGCATAATTTATCTTAAATACTGAACACTAACCTCTTTGATTAAGTGCCTCCTACAAATACAAAAAAGAAAAAAATAAGGAAAACTTTTTCAATCTGTCTGCTTGTGTAAATTAAAATTCAAACTTCTGGAGAAAAGAAGTATCCTAATAAGATACTCCACACACTGAGAGTTTTAAATATATGTGCTGCCGAAGCGAGCACCTGAGAGTTTTAAATAAATATTAAGTATCACTATATTTGAAGCACCTTTCTTTCTTTGAGAGAAAGACCAATAAAAGCCCTTATGAATCCAACTGGATTTAATATATAGTTTGAATGGCATTGTGTATTTTCTCTGATATTTTCTGAAAATGTAGAAGAGAATGTTAATTTTTCCAAATACATTTCCTTTTGCTTACCAGCAAAAGTTAGATTGAACAAAGCAGCTTTCCCTCTTTTCCTTTATCAAATTCACATCTGTACACAAAATGTCCTTCTCATTTGGAGTTTCAGTGTTTTGATTATTGTTGCTTTTTCGTTGTTGTTTTGCAATTGCATAATGTGATGGTTGCCTTGGTAATAGAAAAGTGGGCTCAAACCTTTTCAAATCATAACCATCTCTATTCCACCTTATTTATTGGATTTCATTCAGGTATATTCTCCTTTCTATTTTTTTTCCTCTTTATGAATTTAAAGTTACTCCTTCCTTTGTCATCTTGATTTCCATTTCCTAAATACCTCTCAAGCTGCCAGTATTTCTTACCTATTCTATTCAAATGGAAAACCAAGTCCATGATTTTATATGCAATTGAAAAATAGACATTTGCATTCGCGTTTCAATCAGTATTGTGACTGAGCACCAATTTCCACTCGGACACACAAATATTCACATCTACCATCCCTGTGAGCTAGTCTGGTGTGGGGATTGTAGGACTATGATCTGGGGTGCAGGGTAATCAGGAATGGTGGAGTTGGGAAGCATCTGGTCAGGGGACTCCATGGAGTCCTTAGCTAGCTTCATTCTATGGGTCGGCAGACTTGCTGGGAGCAGCTGGCCTCTGCTTATAGCTCCTGTGTGACTAGAAGTAAGGCTCCTGTGGTGGCTGATAAAATCTCTCATTTTCATGGGCAGCTATGAAAGGAGCCTGCACCTTAAGTGTAATGGAATAAAGCCCCTTACATGTAAAGAAACACCAGATTCTGTATTGCACCCCAGGGTGCAGCACTTACAGTGGTAATTTCCCAGAACCGAGCTAATACTCATGACTATCAGCATACCAGAGTGATGGATTTATAAATTTTACTGAAGAAGGAACTTGGGATAATTTTGTCCAGGACTTTTTTCTTTTTCTTTGTTTATATAATGCTTATTGATTTAGAGAGAGAGAGAGAGAGAGAGCATGAGCAGGGGTGGGGGAAGGGGCAAGAGAGAGGGTACAGAGGATCCAAAGCAGGCTCTTGAACTCATGACCTGATCTGAAGTAAGACTTAACCCACTGAGCCACCAGGTTCCCCAGGACTTTTTCTTAATCTAGGAGAGTAGATCTCCAAATTTCCGTAGAGTGACGGAACTGGGTTCACAGACCACTCAAATTGCATGTGAAATGTAGGGTTCATGCGTGTGTTTCTCTAAAGATAAAACCTTGGGCTTTTTTCACAGTCTTGCACAGGCCTATGATAAGCATAACATATGTCACAGTTTACATGGGACAGTCAATAGTTATGCCCATCTCCTAGCATAATTATTAATAAGGCCCCCATTTCACTTTCAAAAGTTTAGTTTAGTTGATAAATTGTATGGTCTCTCCACTTCCACATAAAAACTCTTGTTTTTGTATGCTTGAAAGTTGCTGTGAAAATAGATCTTTACATTTCTCACCACACAGCCATACACACGATAACTGTGTGAGGTGATGGGTATCAACTAACCTTATCATGGTCATTGTTTTGCAGTATATGGGCATATCAAATCGTCACAGTGTTCACCTTACACTTACACAATATTGTCTGTCAATTATATCGCAGGAAAGCTAGGAGAAAAGTGATTAATTGTGAAAAATAACTTTTTCCACTCAGAGAGTATACTCTGAGTCAAATTTCTCTGCTGATGTCAGGAATTGGCTTTGGTTATAGTTATTAACATATAAAAAAAGGAAATCTCATATGTCTACTATCTTGGAGGTTTCCAAGCACTTTCTCAAGATTACTGGAAAAATAATTGGCTATTGGATGATGTCACTCCCCTGCTTTAAATCTTTCACTTGTTCTCCAAAGTCTGGGGAGTCAAGTTTAAGTTCTCTTCTTAAATACATAGGGCTTTTGTTACCTCTCCGGCTTCATATTTTGCCATTCCTTACCCATACCCTTCAAGGCAGTCCTTCCCAACTACATATTTCCCCACAACACTCTTTCAAGCCTCTCTTGCTTACAAATGATGTCACCACTATGCTGAGTGCCCTTCTTATTCTGTCCCTTTCATGATTCATTTCAAGCATTCCATCCTCTAGCAAACTTGACTCTCCAGTGAATGAAATACTTCATTTTGATATTTATATAGCACCTCTTACATAAAATCATCATGTTTAATATTATAACAGTTACTTGTCTGTCTTGATAAACAGACTACAGATTTCTGAGGAAATTGTTCATTGTGATATTCCCAGCAGCTAAGATAGTGCCCAACATGGATTTGCTCTTAAATGTGTGCTGAATAAATGAATATATACTTGTTGACCAAACAGGTTAAAAGGAATGAGGAGAAATTGTGGGGAGGAAATGAGGAAGCAACACAGGTATGAGAAAAGACGGATTTGTGAAGACAGGAGCAGAAGGTATTAAGAACATATATCCTAGGAAAGAGAAGATATGAGATAGCCCATTTTCACACATGGAACACACTATCACAATTATAAGGAGGCATATTTAAAGAGATGCGTTAGAAGTATGTAAAAATATTATCCTTAAACAATAAGAAATACTTTTATCATAATGGTAACTATACAAAGACTTCCTTAATACATTTTTTCAAATGTTATCCCTAGAAATATTAAAAAATAAGATGAAAAATCATCTTGCTCAATAGTTTAGGGAGGTGTGAGATGATTTCATATGGCCTCATATAACTGTAGTGGCAAATCTCAATGAGTCCACCTACTGAATGTAGACAGCACAGTGGTAAAGAGCCCAGACCTAGGGTCAAAGAGAGCTGTTTAATCCTAGTTTCACGTTTACTTCTTACTTACTACTTAGTAAAGAAAGTACTTACTAGCTATGTGGCTGTCATCATTCTCAACATTATTATTTCAGATACCAAAAAAACTATGGTCCTGGGAGACACAATGATGTACCCAGGATCATATAGCCAATAACGGGTCATGCTAGACCTGGAACCAGGTATTCAGATGTGCACCCACTGCTCTTTCCAGGACAGCAGGGCTAGGGGCTAAATAAGCCACATGCTCCTTGGTTCTTAAATAGTACAGCGCCTAGAATGAAAACCTGCATTAGGAATTCAAAACTAGAATCATGTAACCTATAACCTTTATTAATGAAAAGATTAAAGCTCCATTTGTGTTAGCTCTAACTTTTTAAATTACAAAAACGAAATACCCTACCACTTTCTTGGGGTAGACTGTTCAAAGCCCTCCTTTAAAGGCCTCACAGTTTTCATATTGCTTTTTTATTTAATGTTGAGACTTTTTAAGGCACTTGGGTGGCACAATCAATTGAGCCTCCAACTCTTGATTTCAGCTTAGGTCATAATCCCAAGGTCATGGGATCAAGTCCTGAGTCAGGCTCTGTGCTATACATGGAGCCTGCTTAGGATTCTATCTCTCCTTCTGGCCCTCTCCCTGACTTTCTCTCATTCTCTCTTAAATAACTAAGAAAAAGGAAGGAAAGAAGGAAGGAAGGAAGGAAGGAAGGAAGAAAGAAAGAAAGAAAGAAAGAAAGAAAGAAAGAAAGAAAGAAAGAAAGAAAGAAAAAAGGAAGGAAGTAAGGAAAGGTAAGAGAAGGGAAGAAAGGAAAGGAAAGAAAAGAAAAGAAAAGAAAAGAAAAGAAAAGAAAAGAAAAGAGGAAGAAAGAAGGAAGTTGAGATGTTTTAAGGCAATTGAAAGTTAAATTGTCATTATGACCTCCAAAAGAGAACTGAAAGATTTTTGGCCTTCCAAAGTTTATTACCTGAAAGAAACTTCAAATCTATTATTTAGAAAAAGCTGATTGATGGAATGTTTATGCTTCCACCTGCATGCTTGTTGTCAAATAGATTGAGGGAAAGCCATGTGACCATAGTTCTTACCGTCTGCTCAGGAAATGTGTGCTTTGTTAGACAGTTGGAGGCCCAGAGCTAGAAGGTTTAATGTTTATTATTTTTCTTTTGCTGAATACATTTGGAAGTTGATTCTTAGCCATCGTTCTAAATGTCATTTTACTTAACATTTTTTTCTTCCAGAATAAAATGTAGCTAGAATTTAACTACAAGGTGAAGCCTCAAAAAATTATGAGTAAAAATCATAAAGATTCATGAAATCATCAATCCATTTATATTTATAGAATTTGTGTGTCTCTAGTATTTTTTAAATGATTATTTCACAGCAAGGGTGGTGATTTTTTCTCAGTAACCTCTGCCCTCTAAAATTCAATTCACAGTCATCTTTTTCTTCTTGTGTTGTATGGATTAAGTCTTCTCCAGTGTGAGGAACTTTTTAAAAAGCTAATGACTAGGTGATTGCAAATCTTTTTGCTGCTATTAAAAATAACTTCTCGGGGCACCAGGGTGGCTCAGGCAAGTTGGGTGTAGGAATTGTGGGTTCAAGCCCCATGTCGGGCTCTGTGCTGACAACTCAGAGCCTGGAGCCTGCTTCAGATTCAGTCTCCCTCTCCTTCCTCTCTCTCTGCCTCTCCCGCATTTATACTCTGTCTCTCTCTGTCTCTCAAAAATGAAAAAACATTAAAAAAAAATTAAATGCCTCATTTTGGAGTGAATATTAAGAATTTGCACCGTGCTTGCTGTTTAAAGTAACTTTTAAATGTCCACAATTGAATTAAAGCCTTATGTTCAATCACGAAGCATGAAATTACTTGGTATAACCAATGTTCTGTAACTCAGGCCCTGAAAAAAAATAAAATAAAATAAAGATTGTAATTCAAAATTACTGAAAAGTATCTCAACTGAAATTGGGCTCTTGTACTTTCTAAAGGCCTTGGCTGAATCAGTAACTCAATCAAAGGGTAAAACAAAAAATAAAAGAATTCCATCCACATACATGATTATGTTATAAAAACAAGCAAACTTTAAGCCAGGTAAAATAGACTTCAGTGACAGAGAATGTCATAAACGTAATTCTTTTTGTTTCAATTTTTGAATGTGAGTTGAGATTGTGTTTATACATCAATACCTGTTTATATTTTGGGTGGATTCCTGGCTTAATCAGTCAAGTACTCATTTCACACAAACCACAGGATAGTAAATGATGATCAAGTAGACTCCTCCAAGATCTGAACTGACTTGAAAGCCAGCACATTCCTCCAGCCTGGGTTCTTACCCAATGATACTCCCACTGTGTGACAAAAGCAGTTACCAAGCCAAGAATCTTTGCTACTCCATGGAGGTCTGCACAATGGAGTGTGGACATTGCCTGGGGGTATACTAGAAATGCAAAATCTCAGACCTTACCCTGAAGCACAGTCCATATTTTAACAAGATCCCAGGTAAATCAAATAAATATTAAGCTTTGAGAAGGACTGATACAGTTTACTGGACTAAAAGTGTAAATTACCTCCCTAATTGCCCAAAGTAATACCTAGGAAGAAAATTGAGCAAGTTTTAGGAGAAAAACATTTATGGCACATACCATGTGCAACTTTAGCCGTTACCTCATTTAGTTTTCACTTAAAAACCCTGCAAGGTAGTTTATTACCATTTTTATAGGGGAAGAACTAAGTACCTTGTTAAAGATTACATAGCTAATAAATGTTGGAACAAAGATCCAAAAACCAGGTCAGTCAGGCTCCAACACTTCCTATCTCTTTTCCATTATAGCACACTACCCCTTTTTTGTGCTCATTTTTTATACTACTCAGAGCCATTAAATCCCTTCAATATGGGCCTTAGATTGAACACTGTCATCAAAATCCATTTATTAAACTCACTTGGTTTGTCACTTACATTTTCACATTTTGTATCCAAGGCTGTCCTGTGTAGGTTACATCCTCAACACAGCAAACTGAGCTGTTTGTCACACTTCCAAGGTCCATTGATGGCACATCCTTTCCCCTTGATCTCAGAATTTATCTTTTCAGTAATTTATAGATGCAAATATTTTCAAGGTTTATTGCAGATAAAATGGTCTCAAAATCTTATCATCAAACATGGTTAAAATTACATACAAATCCTGCTAATGGGTCCCACTAGCTACAGGAGTGAGAATTATCAATGTTTTTTTCGGAGGGGAAGTGAATGATATAAATAAAAGTTCCACCCTGGTCACCTGGCACACCATTGGCTCTCATCCAGGCATCCACCACATGAGATTCTAGATCTGGTTTTCAGAAATCTGTGGCACATAAGGATTTCTTTTAAGGAAATCATATTTCTGGTGGTGATTTGTCTGCATCTTGAATTTAAATGTCTGAGCTCATCATTTTTTTCTGAAAACAACAACAACAACAACAACAACAACAACAACAAAAAACTACTGAGTTCTCCAGTGAGTGAACTTAGAAGCAACCATTATGCTATTATACTCTATTATATCCTTTATTCATATTAAAATGTTATATGGCAACAAATACATGGTCATTCAAAGACTTTCTTTCTACAGACACTTGATTACAAGAGGAAACAGGTGAAAATTTAAGTAATTATTTTGCCATGCATGCCATGGACTTTTTTTTTTTTTTTACAAATAGTTTATTGTCAAATTAGTTTCCACATAACACCCAGTGCTCATCCCCACAAGTGTCCTCCTCCATGCCCATCCCCCCTCCCCCCCACATCCATCAGTCCTCAGTTTTTGTCAGCATTCAAGAGTCTCTCATGGTTTGCCTCTCTCCCTTTCCCCCACCATTTCCCCCCTTCTTCTCCCCCTTGTTCCTCCGTCAAGTTCCTCCTAATCCTCCTATACGTGCAAACATATGGTATTTGTCCTTCTCTGCCTGACTTATTTCGCTCAGCATAACACCCTCAAGGTCCATCCATGTTGCTACACATGGCCAGATTTCATTGTTTCTCATTGCCATGTAGTATTCCATGGTATAGATAAACCACATCTTCTTGATCCATTCATCTGTTGATGGACACTTAGGCTCTTTCCATGTTTTAGCTATTGTGGAGAGTGCATGCCATGGACTTTTAATGCCCCTCTTTACCAGTGGAAACAAGGTCATTATTGCCTTTAAATCTAATCAATTACAGATAACCCAGGACCATTTCAGGGATACCCCTCCCCTTCCTAAGGTGAGATCTTCTAGAACCACTTCTAGTACTAATTTCTGTATCAGTTCAAAAAATGTACAGATTACTCTTCCAAACTGGGTTCTTAAACTACTTCCTCCGTTTGCTCACTGATTTATATGAACAGATAGATATTATTCCTGGACAACCTTTCATACCTTTCATAGAGATACTATATTTTGGTTAAACCTTCCCCAAAACTCCTCGCTTTAGTTATGTTCCCTAATATAATAAATATATGAATCCCAAGTATCGATTCTGGAGTGATTTATTTGGGATCATGTTTTGACCAAATCGTTCATTCCAAGTAACTTGAAGTCAAATTGTTTCATTTATGAAATGAAGCAGGTGTATTTATCTTCAACTGTAATCACTGCCTGCAGATTAAGTCTAGGTAGTAACATTAATACCAATTAAAATTTGTATGGGACATCACTATTTTAATTTACAAAGCAATTTCACATGTTTTAGATGTTACTTCACATACTTCAAAAAATTAAAAATATAAGTAAGTACATCAAGAAATGTTTTCCACTTCAGTTTCCACATTTTAGAAATCTGAATGAGTCTAAAAAGATAAAAATATGGAGCCACTCTAGCTGAATGCTCACTTGTGCACATGACAGTCTCCTTAATAAACAGTTATTGCTGCAGAACAGTGAAGTGCTACAATTGCCTTGTTTATTCAAAGCAACACAGAATTCTATTTTTGGTCTCATTCAAAGTGAACTCAGAAATGCAAACAGAGATTTGAGCAATCAGAAGTACTTCCTGTTGCCATTGGAAAAGTTGAGTTTGTGATGAAAGCTGCTAGGTCAAGTCTCTACACCAAGTAGAAGCTAATGATTCCATAAATATGTAGTTTAGCTTCAAGTAAAAGAGATCCCTATAAATTTTGAAGTTCTATATTTAACTTTGGATTTCTAGAGCCATTGAGAACCATCATGATTTTAAAATCACTTATTTCTTCACTCATGGACAAGAGCGACTCTTATGTGGATATAAAGGATACCTCATGCACTGTTGGTGGGGATGCAAACTGGTGCAGCCATTGTATGAAGGAAAACAGTATGGAGGTCCCTAAAAAAATTAAAAACAAAATTACCATCTGATTAAGTATTATGCTACTGGACATTTACCCAAAGAAAACAAAAATATTAATTCAAAAAGATATATGAACCTCTATGTTTATTGCAGCGTTACTTATAATAGCTAAGATATGGAAGCAAACCAAGTGCCCATCCATAGATGAATGGATAAAAAAGATGTAATAAATATATACATATTATGTATTATATATTTATATACTGTGTGTATATGTAGCATATATATAGTGTATATATACATACATATACCATACATAGGTATATGCATATATGTACATATACCATACATATATATGTATACACACGCACACGAATATTACTCAGCCATAAGAAAGAATGAAATCCTGCCATTTGGAAAAATATGGGTGAATTTAGTGAAATAAGTCAGTCAGAGAAAGATAAATATCATATGATTTCATTCGTGTGGAATGAAAAAAAAAAGAGAGAAATAAAAAAGAGAGAAGAACTAAAAAATAGACTCTTAAATATAGAGAATGAACTGGTAGTTATCAGAGAGGAGATGAGGGGGGAATGGGTGAACTGGGTAAAGGGGATTAAAAAGTAAATTCATCACAATGAGCACTGAGTAATGTATAGAATTGTTGAATCATTATTATATTGTACATCTGAAACTAATATAACACTGTATGTTTCTTACACTTGATTTAAAAAAATTATAAAATAAAATAAATACACAAAAAAGTGCATCTTAATATATAGACATTTATGATAAGAGAGATCATTGTTTATTTGCCTATGTATTACACTAAAAAAAAGGCAAATATTAACCTGCTAAATGCTGAATTATTTCTATTCTCCCCATAATCACAAGAAAGACTTGACCTAACATGAAGTGTGGATTTAAAGAAATAAATGGGAAAAAGTGACAGCCCAGTCTCCAGAGTTACAAATGGTGCTTTGACAGGAATATGGCCGAAATTTTGTGGAAAGCGCAGGGACTATCCTCAAAAGTACTTCATTCATAGGTGCTATTGGTGCCCACTCAGATGTGCTTCTTTGGTGAGGTCCACTCATTCACCAGCTATGTGGATGTTGGCTATTCATGGCTCACACTTCCTCCTGCCCCAGAGACTGCCCTTCACTGGAGGAAGTCACCTGATCTGGAGAATTCTGTGTGGTAATGTCCTCCTTGCAGAGGTGGCCCGTAGCCAATCACACCCGACTTTCAGCACCCTTGTTTCCGAAGCAAACCATGTCTGTGGTATAATTCATGCTCCAGAGCCCCCTGTGGAAGTTGGCTGAAGCTAAACTCCTCCTGAAGCCATATTTTTGCTTAGCTGCTTTTTCTGCTTTGCTGTCTTGTTTCCTTCAGCTTCTTACAGTTTACTCCTGAGAGTAATAATAATTCATCTTCAGTAACTCATTCACAGAAAAATCCCCATCTCAAAACAAACCCGTCTTCTAAGGAAGCCTACTAAGAAACTACCTCATACTCTTAAATTTCCTTTGCTGATGACAATAAAAACTGGCACTAAAATGTAACATGATACAAATAGATCCGTGGAACAGAATAAGGGGACTAGAAATAGATCCACACTCTTATGATCAATTGAACTTTAACAGCACCATTAGAACAATTCAGTAGGGAAAGAAAAATCTTATCAAAAAATGTGCTGAAACAAATGAATAGCCATATAGGGAAAAAATGGACCTTAATCCTTATCTCACACCATATACAAAACTTAATTTGAAAATTAACAATAGAACTCCCCTAGGACCCAGCAATAGCACTGCTAGGAATTGATCAAAGGGATGGATACAGGAGTGCTGATCATAGGGGCACATGTACTCCAATGTTCATAGCAGCACTTCAACAATAGCCAAAACATGGAAAGAGCCTAAGTGTCCATCAACAGACGAATGGATCAAGAAGATGTGGTTTATCTATACCATGGAATACTACATGGCAATGAGAAACAATGAAACCTGGCCATGTGTAGCAACATGGATGGACCTTGAGGGTGTTATGCTGAGCAAAATAAGTCAGCAGAGAAGGACAAATATCATGTTTGCACGTATAGGAGGGTTAGGAGGAACTTAACAGAGGACCATGGGGGAGAAGAAGGGGAAAAATAGTTGGGGAGACGGAGGGAGGCAAACCATGAGAGACTCTTGAATGCTGAGAACAAACTGAGGGCTGATGCGGGTGGGAGAGAGGGGAAGGGGGGTGATGGGCATGGGGGAGGGCACTTGTGGGGATGAGCACTGGGTGTTAAATGTAAACCAACTTGACAATAAACTATTTAAGAAAAAATAAATAAAAATAAAATGGGCTTAAATGTAACCTTGTATAGCAAAAAAACCACAACATTAAAAAAAGAACTTAATTTGAGATGGATATTAGGCTTAAAAATTAAAACTATAAAACACTTAGAAAAATTATCTTTAAAACCTACTAAAATAATAATCAGTGGGGAGAAAGGAAGGAAATGTAGATGAGACAAGACTGGCAGAATGTTGATAGTTACTGAGCTGGGTGATGGGTAGCTGGAGGTTCATAACACTACTCTTATACATGTACATGCATATCTACATATCCATATGTGGTAAAATGCCTTTCATCAAACATGCCAAAGGGTGTGAATAATCTTTTCAACAAGTAGTAATGGAACAAGTAGACATCCGTATAAAAAAATAAACAACCCTTACAGCATATAAAAATTATTTCTAAATGTTTCAGAGACCTAGACGTAAATCTTAATACTATAAAACCTCTAGAAGAAAATATAGGAGAAAACTTATGCAACTTTAGCATCACAAAATTTCTTAGATAGTACACAAAACCATGAGCCATATAAAAAATTGATAAATTGAATTTTATAAAAATAAAAACTTCTACTCTTCAAATGACAGTTAACCAAATGACCAGGAAGCTCAAGACCAGGAAAAATATTCATGATATGAAGTCCAAAAACCCAATAAAATCATAGGCAAATGATTTCAACAATTACTTTGCTAACAAAGATATTTGAATGCCTAATAGAACATAAAAAGATCTTCAACATCATTGTTATAAAAGAAATGCAAATTAAACCATGAAATATCAATGTAACCACCAGAATGCCTACTACTGAAAATGTGTAACATTTCCAGGAGCTGATGAGGTTATGGAGCAGCTAAACCTCTCATACATTGCTGGTGAGAATAGAAAATGGTCCAGGGGCGCCTGGGTGGCTCAGTTGGTTGGGTGGCTGAATTTGGTTCAGGTCATGATCTCACAGTTTGTGGATTCGATCCCTCAATCGGGTCCTGTGCTACAGCTCAGAGACTGGAGCCTGATTTGGATTATGTGTCTCCCTCTCTCTCTGCCCCTCCCCCACTCGTTCTCTCTCTCTCTCTCTCTCTCTCTCTCTTTCTCTCTCTCTCTCTCAAAAATAGATAAACATTAAAAATCATTTTCTGAATAGTCCAACTATTTTGAGACAAGATTTTACAGTTTTTGTAATCCTAAACATATACTTACCATATAACTCAAAAACTCTGCAATTAGGTATTTACTACAGAAAAATGAAAAACCTATTTTTAATTAAAAAAAACCACTTTTATATGAGAAAGTACAGCAGCTTTACTCATAGCAGCCAAGCTGGAAGCAATTCACATGTCCAGCAAGAGGTAACTAGATAAACACAGTGGTGTGTACTTACACAATGGGGGAATGGTGTGAAACAGAGATCAAACACCACTGGCAAAGATTGATTGTTGTTGAAGCCAGGTCAAGAGATATGGGGGTTCATTATACTATTCTATTTACTTTGTATATATATTTGAATATTTCCATGGTAAGTATTTTCAAAATCATTTTCAAAAATTATAAAAATCATCTATTCATTGATCTTATAATGTCTCTTCTGAAAAAATACTTCTAGAAAACAGTCAAAAAAGAGGAAATAAGTTATCTGCATGAAAATGTTCATCCATCTGATTTACAATATTGAAAAATTCAGAAAGAGCTCAAATATATAAAAATAAAGACATGTTCAAGAAATCATACTTTATAAAATATACAGATATTATAATTCATCAATATAAATAATAGTTCATATTTATTGTGTAGTTTGATGTGGTAGATCCTATTCTGAGCACTTTAGCTGATTTCACTTATTTAATATGAATAATATGTACGAACAGTAGTTGACTTAAGAAATATCTGTTACACTCCAGTACTGTGCTAGACACCAGGAGTACAAGAGAGTGCAAGAAAATGTTACTTTTAGTCTCATGGAGCTTTGAAAAGCCTAACAGGATAGATAGATAACTAAAGAAACAATTACAAAAACAAGAAAATAAAGAAACAATTACAATCCGATGTAGTAAATGCACCAATAGGAAAAATATAATGCTCATCTTTGGATTTAAGCAGTAAAGTGAATGCATAAATGAAGTTACTCTGTGACAGCTATGTTAGGAGACCAGCAATAAAGGATAAATTTTGACTTCTTCAGGTAATATAATTACAAAACTATTTCATTTTAAATTTGAACTCTGTTCATTTTGCTACAATATTTTCATTGTAATAAGTTAAATCACATTTATATCAATCAGTTTAGCGGTGAGTTGGGTTTGTTATATGGTAACTTTATTGTCATTTAAAAAATCTAATTTGTTTGTCAAACCTTCCTCAGGCTTCGCCCACTCCCAAGGGTAACAGAAAAGGTATTCATTGGCCCTGATTCTCTGTACACTGAAAGTTTGTACTCTACTGGTAGAATAACCTGGCTGTACGTTTAGAGTCACCGCAGAAGCTTGCAAAACCTAATGATGCTGGACCCTACCCCAAACCAATTAAACCCAAACCTCTCAGGGAAGAACCCAGAAAGAGCCATGGGTCACTTTTTCCATTTTTACCTAGGACTTTGTTGAGCACTCTTTATTCAGAAAGTTGGGCCCCTGTAATTACTCTATTTTTGGCTGGGAAGATAACTAAATTTACTGATGTAGACATTTTAAAAGTGATTAAGCAAAACATAGGCTCTCTATTCATTTCTCCATATTCTAAACTTGTCTGCTCTGAGGAGTGTGCGTTTTAGAAGGCTTAACCCCCAGCAAGGCAAACACAGGGTGCCAAGCACCAACCATCATGCCAAATCACGAATCACCAAAGCTGGTGATTTTCTCCACCCAGGATTTTCATCATTTCTCAATACACTGAAAAGACAGCGTATGTAGAAAACGGAGAAGGCGCGCAACCTAAAATAAACATCAGAGCTCAGCGAGGTGAATACAAGAGGCTAAAGTGCGGATAGTTCCGTCGCAAGTGAAAAGACAGGAAGGAACCACAATTGTCCTGTTCCCTCTCCTAACTGCCCTTGCTAATGTTCTATGTGCCACCTCACGCTTCCACACAGAGAATTGAGACGACTCAGAAAGGAGCTTATTCAGAGGGGTGAATCATGTCAATAGCTCCTCATTCTTTGTGAGCCACTTTCTCTTCCTGCCTTCACTTTTCCTCCCTGTGCTGCGTGCAAGTGGGTGGGTAGCTGCTAAGGGAGGTTTGTTGTGGTGCATTTTTGGGAGGGACCGTGTGGAAGGCAGGGATAATAGCTATTTCACTTGTCTGATACAGTACTTAGCACAGTAACACATGCATGCAGATGCCTAATAAGCCATGGAGTAAAATTAGCCTAATTCTGTTCAGAATCCTTGTTTCAGCAGCCTTTGGGGAGACCATGATAATTAGCTGAAATAGCTGGAGAATAACAATCATAGAAAACCAATGCAGAAAAAATTACCAAAAACAAATTGTCTTTGCCTAAGGTACATTTCTATCTGAGAAAGAGAGGAAAATGAAACAACCTTGAAGTCCTCTGAACCATGCATACCAAAATGTTGGAAAATTTTCCCCCTTCTTTTTAGTATAATCACCGTGGGCAGACATTTGACTCAAATTCTCAGATGGGTCAAGCCTCCCCGTGACCTTATCAAATAATTAATGTGAGATTTTTTATAGAAGCCTTCACAGTTGATTTTACTCATTAATATGAAATATAATTAAATGCACAGCGATGACTCTCAATTAATTGCTCAATTCTTTCAAGTTTAGAGGTAATCACTGTTTCTTAAATACATACAGACTGATATCTGTTTTGATACACTGACTTGCATGATGTTCAACAAGGTAATTAAAAACAAAATGGAAATAAAGCAGGCTTTGTCTAAAATAATGAAACTGTTTTAGCTGCTTGAGTTCAAATTAAGCACCTTTCTGAAATTGAAAAGTAAGATTAAATACAAGTGCGGTTAAAACCTATGGGTGGTTACATCATCACAATTGCAGAATAGTTACAAGCTGTGCCTTTCCCAAACCTGGACAGCCCTTTAAGGCTCGTCGAATATGATTAAGATGCATAATGGAAAATTAACTTCCTGGCAACACTTACACTCAAGGTAGGGAACCTTCATACACTTCAACAACATAGTAATACTAAAACACAAACCCAAAGAATATTAGTGCGACGCATTTCTTTTTTTTTCTTTTTAATTTCCCTACTGTCATTTTGTAACAATGATAACTTCCAGGTACTGCAACTCACATTCCCACAAGGCGTAGGTGTGAAACCTCAGGTTGGCTTCTGCCTGTGGCTTCCTCTGTCCTAGGGCTGCAGGCTGGATGGCTTGCACTGTTCTCTTACTTCCTTTTACGTTTGGAAAATGGATAAGCAAGAATAATGACTGCTTTAGTTTAATGGCTACGCAGAATTAGGACTTTGGTTCAGCTTCCCTATTGCCTTTTTATATGATCTTTAATAAAGTCATATATTGCAAACACCAAGCCAAGGAAGGCAAACAGACTGTGTTTGTGGAGCACCTGTTACTGCACACCTCGAGGGTGAGGAAAAAGAGGAGTAGGAGGCACACCCACAGGATTGCTACAGCTAGTGAACCAGAGATGCAGGAAATGAAATATATTCCAGAGAGCCATCTGCCTTTGACAGAGAACTTGCAACCGTGTCAGCAGTGAAAATCATTTCAGAGGCACAGGCCGAAAATCAGCTCTGACCTCTCAAGAGCAAAGATCAGCATCACTTCTTCTGCTACAGCTGGTTTCACGTAACCTCCGAGGTAATGTTTTCAGAGTTCGAGCCTCTTTATATTTGACTTCACACATCCTTTTTGCCTTTGAGATATAAAATACGCTGGACTTCCTGAAGCCTGGCTTTTAAAGGAATGGATCTGAAGTCCTTTCTCTCTCTCCACTGTGTCTTGAAGTTGAGAGGCATACACACTTGGCTGTTGGGAATGGCTATCGGGTGTTGTATTTGGTATTTAAGGCATCGATTGTATGAATGGGCAACGCCTTGACCTGATGGATGTCAGCCAAGGTGGAGCTAAAACCCGAGCCTAAAATATTGGAATTGGTTCTGTAGAGCTTACACAGTGTCTGACACAGAGTAACTTTCCAAAAATGTTTATTAGGAATGAATGAACACATGACTCAACTTGGGCCACCAAGATAAATGAGGCCCATTTACTTCCCATTTCTACACCCCTGAGAGTTAGTTTCTAGACACGTGTTTCAGGTCCGCTTTTCTTTCCCTCTATAGATCTTCATAGTAGAACCCCAACACCTCTGGCTCTTCAAGCCTGGAGTCTCTCTCCGACTTTTCCTGAAATTCTTCCACACACTCCTCCCCATACTTCCCCAAGGTCCGTGGCTCCTTGAACCTGTACAAGTCCATCTCACATCATGTCTCCAAAGAGACTGTCTGAAGAGTTGGTAAACCCTTAGCTTATGTAATTCAAAGTAACCTAAAACCAGTCAAATCATAAATCACAGTCCCAATCAGTGTCAATCTTATTTCTAACAACCCTCTCACATTACCCCATTTTAAACTATTTTAGGTTGGTTTTATGAAATAATTTTTTATTTGAGTATTTTAAAAACAATGGTAGCATTTATTTTTGTAAAACCCAGAGTTTGTGTGGTCACTACTTTATCTCAATTTTAAGAATGTCGTTGTCCATCTCTTTCCTATAGTGTGACCCCAGTTCAGGGCACCCTATAGCGTCTGCGAGTGGGGCTCCACAGAGTGTTCAGAAATTAGAATCACCAAAGTATTCAGTGGCAGAGATAGACGTATGACAAGGCAATTTCAAAAAGCTGCAGCTGAGCTGTCTTGTAAGTAATGCATTGAGCAGTATTATGTACCTTGATTAAACAAGGGTGCTTTGAGAAAAAGCACACTTTTTTAAAAAAAAATGTCAAGCATCAAATTTTTCAAACAATTTCCACCTTTTCTTGATTCTCATTCTAATTTTCATCCAGAAATCAAAGAGAAGAGTCTACTTCAAGGCAATATCTGTTGTCACAAACAGATATGATCAAAAAATGATACCCAACAACTGTATCATTTCTGTTTTGGAGTTAATGATGATTCTGCAGTGGTGAGCCATCAAAGAGAAAAGAAGGAAGAAAAGAAGGAGCCAGCCTCCTAGGCTGAGAACATATATGGTGTGTTCAGTCAATTAGAAGTTCTATATTTGAAACTTAGCTTTCACTTTGACCCTCATGTTTTTAGTTGTCTTTCTTTTTGGTAGCAAGGAAGGTCCTAGCTCAAGCACCAATATGACTCAGACATGCACTAGCAACCCTGGGGGGAGAGTGGGGCCACCAGGAATTACTCGCATGAAGGCTTGAGGAGACTCGGGCTGGAGATATGGAGTGACAATAATGAATATTTAGAGGAAATGGGAAGCAGGTGGGAGGGGCAGAAACTTGATTCAAAGATAAGAGGTCAGTCATTGGACTGGAGGGAAGCACAATGTCCCTCATCCTGATAGCCCACAAGCTCAACTTTCCAGGGGTTTAGCCAAAGGACTATGACAGAGGACCGATGAAAACCGACATTCTATATTTTTGGTTTTACTACAATTTAAACTGGCATGAAGAGAGCAAGATTGTCCCTCATATTTGTGGCAGAAGCTGTTACTTGCACTGCTGGGCCAGATAGTGACCAAAAATCTGTAAAATAAGAATGACAAGAAAAAATATTACTGTTGCTATGCTTATCCAGCTTTAGGCAGTGTGTTAAGTGCTATACGTACATCGTGTTTATCTAACAGGTATCAGCAATCTCAACTTCAAGAATTCTCAGTGGTAGCCCAGGCACCAGGCATGGCATCCACACATAGCTCTGGTCATATATGAGAAGCCCTGATACAAGACATCCTCAGTGAATGTCTATGGCATAGATGTTGAATCTGGTATCTGTAATAGCCAGCTTCCAATAAAGCCCCCAACGATCTCTGCTTCCTGATATGTTTTTTAATCTTTCTTATTTATTTTGAGAGAGAGAACAAGTAGGGAGGGTCAGAGAGAGGGAGAGAGAGAGAATCCCAATCAGGCTCCATGCTGCCAGTGCAGAGCCCAACACAGGGCTCAATCTCACAAACTGTGAGATCATGACCTGAGCTGAGATCAAGAGTCGGATGCTTAGCTAGCTGAGCCACCCAGATGCCCCTCTGCTTCCTGCTGTTTAGATCCTTGTGTAATCTCCTCCCATGTTGAATAGGATTGACCTGTGGAATCAGAAGAATATTCTGGAAATGGCAGTGTTAGACTTCTCAGGATAGGTCATAAAAGACATTGCAGCTATACATTTTTCTTCTTTTGGATCACTTGCTCTGTGAAAAGTCAGCTGTCGTGAACACTCAAAGAGCCCTATACATAGGATACATAGGGAGGAACTGTGAGCTCTTGCCAAAAAGCCAGTGAGGCTTCCTGCCAACAACCTTTTCAGTGAGAGCCATCTGGGAAGCATATCTTCCAGCCCCAGTCGAGGCTTCAGTTGACTTTATCCCAAGCCAAAAATTTAACTTCAACCTCATTAGTGATCTCAAGCCAGAACCACCCAGCCTAGCTACTCTGGATTCCTGAGCAACAAAAACAGTGGCATAATAATGCACATTAATTTAAGCTACTAACTTTTGGAATAATTTGTTACAGAGCAATAGATAACTAATATCAATGTTGGTACTTTCATACTTGAAAATGAGGTACCAGAGGCACGAGCAACTAAAAATATGGAGGTGGCTTTGGAAAAGGTAGTGGGCAGAAGCTGCAAAGACTCTAGAGATTACTAGTGACAGCCTGGAGTGTGGTGAACACTTCTTCGACAATCTGGTGGAAGCCAGTTTGCCATTGAGGAGGGCAAGGGTGTGGGGAAATTAAAGGAGATACATGAAAAAAGCTTACTGGAAACTAGAGGAAAAAGGATGCTTGTTCTATAATGTTAGGAAGTTTGGTGACACTACTTTAGGCAGTTACAGGGAAAATAAAAAATGTACCACATGCAGGGGATGACCTCACTAAGGAGATTTCAAGACAGGGTGTCGAAGGTGCTGCTGGGGTTCTGCTTGCTGCTTATGGCAAAATTCAAGCAGACAGAGGAATGACTTTTAAACAAAAAAGGGCCAACGACTTTCTGGTTTTGAAAATCATCAGCCTCTCAATTTAACAATGCTACAATTCAGGATGGCTTCCAGGCAAAGATGAAGTCCAAGACATTACCAGGAATATATAGTCTTATGATAAGCCATGGGTGTGGCTAGAAAACCCCATTGTTAAAACTTCACAGAGATTACCATGGTGCCTCAGAGAACTGTTCTGGCAAAAAAAATAGGACTTCTAAGAAGCCTTACAGTGAATTTCTTCAAAAATGTCAGCAGAAGCCCAAGTTAGAGGGCTTAGCTCAAAAAAAAAAAAAAAAATTTTGTAGACATGGCTTTTGTCTAAGCAGGGACCCACAAATTTTTTCAGACAATTATGTTGGTAGAAACAGCACTTGCTTGGACTCAAAGGAGCAGACACAGCACAAAATGGAAAGAAAGGACTTTGAACTCCCAAAACTCAACATTCAGCAAGCACACGGGAAAGCTTCACAGCTGCAAATCGGGCTTACCTTTCTTGGCAAAGGCTGAGTGA
Source organism: Crocuta crocuta (assembly GCF_008692635.1). Classification (NCBI taxonomy): domain Eukaryota; kingdom Metazoa; phylum Chordata; class Mammalia; order Carnivora; family Hyaenidae; genus Crocuta; species Crocuta crocuta. The sequence continues at coordinate 3,154,671 of NW_027527955.1, forward strand.
CTCAGGGAACGGAGCCAGGAGCTCAGAAGACAGATCCAAGAACCATGGAGAAGTAGGACTTCATCCTAATCAAGCACCTTCCAGGTAGACTTGAGACTGGCATTTATTCACTTCCTGTTTTCCACATTTTCAAACAGAAATGGCTACAGCTGTTATATTACCCCTATCTCAGCACTGTCTGTTGGCGGTGTTATGATGGGGAAATAGCTTGTGTCTTTAGGTTCACAGGTGTTCATATCAAGAGCAACTGTACTCAAGGAACTACACTTAAGAAACTGTACCTGAGAAGCTGCATCTGTGTCTGAGCCTGATGTAAGGGATGGGAATCTGGGCTTCAAGCTGAAGTTGCAATAGAATGAGATTTAGGGGGATTTAGGGTACAGTGTGAGTATATTTTGCAGGGGAGAGAGACATGAATCACTGGGGACCAGGAGGTAGACTATAGTAATCTCCCTCCAAAATGGTCCACAATGTTCCCTGACTCCTGGAATTTATATCCTGTGTAATCTCCTCCCATACTGAAGAGGGCTTACCTATGTAGCCACTAAAATACTGCAGAAATGACTGTGTGGCTTCCAAGGCTGGGTCATAAAGACCTTGAAGCTTCTACTCTTATCTTCTCTCTTGGATCACTGCTTTAGAGGAAGCCAGCTTCCATATTATGAGGACACTCAAGTAGCCTTACAGGAAGGAAATGTGAAAGAGGAATTGAGGCAGTGCTGATGGACTGATAAACACTTAACATCTGGCTTTCAAAAAAAATTGTGTGTGTGTGCAATTTTACCATTATAAAGATGTGTAGAACAAAATTTATACTTTCTAAAACTAAACAATAAAACAATAAATCAAGTTCTGATTTATAGTGTTTACTGATAGACAAGTATAAATTTTCCCACCATGACTGACTTCAAGCTACTAAAACATATCATTGAATGCAGAGATAGGGGGCACCTGGGTGGCTTAGTCGGTTGGGCGTCCGACTTTCGCTTAGGTCATGATCTCGCGGTTCGTGGGTTCGAGCCCTGCGTCGGGCTCTGTGCTGGCTGCCAGCTCAGAGACCGGAGCCTGTTTCAGAGTCTGTGACTCCCTCTCTCTCTGACGCTCCCCTGCTCAAGCTGTCTCTCTCTCTCCTAGAAATAAATAAAACATTAAAAAAAATAATAAAAATAAAAAAATAAAAAAAGAATGCAGAGATAGGATGAAATTAAGATGTGCAATAGGACACAACCACATAATACTTCTAGCATACAGATACAGTGGACATAAATAACCACAAGAGCATCAAATGAAGGAAAAATGTAGTAAAACTATTAGGAAGTGATGGATTTTGAGTATTTACTACCTTAGATATAAGGTAGTTTATTTAAGTTTACATAATTTAATTTCTAATAATGGTTGTGTTTATTTACCATGGGCTTGCAAAATTCATAAATTTTAACAATTATTTCTTAAAAGCAGGTATGAATGGGTGCCTGGGTGGCTCAGGCATTTCAGGATGCAGCTCTTGGTTTCAGCTTGGGTCATGATCTCGCAGTTTGTGAGTTTGAGCCCTACACCGAACTCTGCACTAGAAGCACAGATTCTGCTTGGGATTCTCTCCCTCCCTCTCTCTCTTCCCCTCCATGCTCAGACTCTCTCTCTCAAAATTAATAAATAAACTTTTAAAAATTTTGAAAATCTGATATGAGCAGCTTAAGTACACCATTGAATTGAAACCTCATGTCAATAGCTCTGTAAGTAAACCATCTTGTAAGCAGACCTTCCAGCCCCAGTCAAGCCTTCGGATTACCATAGCCCTGTCTAACACCTTGACACCAACTTCATAAAAGACCCTGAGCCAGAAGCACCCAGCTATGCCACCTCTGAATTTCTCACCCAGAGGCTCTGTCAGATCACAAATGTTTATTTTTTAATCCAGAAAAAGTTGAAGTAAATTGTGGTTCAGCAATAAGACAATAATACATTGGCAGCTGCTCCAGTCATAGGGGACATTGCCACATTGAGGCAGGGAATATAGAAGGAAGAAAACTAAATGGGGTACCCTCTGCAGTTGTAGAATCTCACTCTACGACTATTCCGAATTTCAAGAAGGAATTGAAGTTTTTCCAGGTATATATTTTATTTTCATTTTACCAATGAAGTAACTGGGGCTCAGAGAGGTTAAATAGCATAACTAAAATCACACAGCCAATAAGCCAGTAAGAGGTAAAACCCAAATCCCAGGGTTTGGACTCAAATCCAAGCCTATAAACAAGCTTGGGAAATTGTAACAAGATCTTTACTTTTTAAAACACTTTATTATTTGTGAATAATTTGATTCCCATGAGTCTGATGAGGGAAAAGGAATTTTTATTTCTACTTTATAAATTAAAAAATTGATTTTTGTACAGCTATTAACCAGTGCTGAAACTAGAAAGCCTTTGGACCTTCATCCACTATTCATGAAAAGACTAAAAACAAAAGTTAGTAAGAGTATGAAATACGATATGTATAATTGTTAAATTTTGTAGTGTAGAAAGATAAAAATTCAGAATTCAATAAGCTTCCTATATGTTACTGAGGCAAAGGTATGTGTAACAAATTAAACTTTTATGTAAAAACAGATAATATTTTTTAAATTTATTAAAATTTTCACTTGTTCAAAATCAAATTTCTCTTGGGCCTTATCCAATTTGACCCAGGACCAATGGGCTTCTGTTAATTTGCATGATTGCCTCATATAGTATTAATATATTTCCAAGCTCCTCAAAATTATTCACTTTAACAGCTTTTCATAAGCACTTCAAATGAATAGTAACATGGCTTTGTTTTCCAGATGTTATTTCATGTGTCTGAATAATTCTACCAGACTTTTATGAATATATCGGTTCAGAATAGTGAAGAGCAAATACAAAATTTTACTTGAAACAGTCTTAACAAATTCCATATTTGTCTTTATTCTTAAGATTTTACTATTTATGTATTTGGTACAATAAATACAGTGATGGCAGTTCCATTAGAAAGGACTAGAATTTGAAAGACTGGGATGCTCTCTGGGACTAAGTTTGGGAAATATGAACCAAATGGCCCACCCTGAGAGGTAGAGAATAAATGTGATGTTTCGAGAAACAGGATGGATCTGAAATCCAAGTACCAGACTATGATTACAATCCAATCAAACTGATTAGGGTAGGTGGATTAAGGCCTGAAGATGATTGTGGTCAAAGGAAACTGCAGCTAATCAATTGTGCTGTGATTTGTAGGAGAAAAATGTGTCAACAAGGGCTGGGAGATCTTCACAAGAGTCTGGAAAAAGGGAGGCAAATATTCAGGGAATAAGGTGAGTATTATAGGCAGTTTCTAGCATGAAAGACCTTCAGACAGAAGTTGGAGAATTGTCCCCTTCCAGAAATAAAGTGGACTCTTTCTTCTGGATTAGCGATCCTGAAACATTTAAGTTGCAGGACCCCTTTAAATCTTTTAAAATTATTAAGGAACCCAGAGAGATTTTCTTATATGAGCAATACCTGCAGGAACTTATCATAGTAGGAATTTAAAATGCAGCAGTAAATACTTTGGAGTAAATACTTAAATATCTATATAAGGAAAAAGCTTGATAGAACAACCATTGGTTACTTTTACAAAAGTATTTGAGAATAAAAAGTAATTACAGAACGAGGGATGCCTGAGTGGCTCAGTCAGTTAAGCATCCAGCTTTGGCTCAGGTTTTAATCTCATGGCTCATGAATTCAAGCCCCACATCAGGCTCTGTGATGACAGCTCAGAGCTTGGAGGCTGCTTTGGATTCAGTGTCTCTGTATCTCTCTCTCTCTCTCTCTCTCTGTCTCTCTTACTCTCTCAAAAATAAACATTAAAAATTTTTAAGTAATTATAGAATGAGAGAATCCCAGAATCTTAGAATTATAAAGGGACATAGTTACAACTTATGTGGAAAGGACAGGTAGACTATGAACAGAGTGAATGTTTGAAACTATGTTGGGCTTTAGGCTACCTCCACAATACTAAGCAAGGATTTGGGCTCAATAGGAATAATTTCAGGGTATCTGCATTACCTGTCCCACAAGTAGAGGTGAGGCTTTTGGCCAGTTTTTCAACATCCATTTGTTTCCTAATTCTGTACCTAATTTTATACACTAATTCTGACCAGTTATAAAGCTCCTTAATTTTCAGGTTAAAAAAAAAAAAAGGATATCACTATTAAGACAGAATTAAGAACTATTTCTTCAACAATGAATTTTACAAGCGCAGAATTTTTTAAGAGCATGACTGAAATTATTCTTCAAGATATAATTAATATATTACACTTTGTTTTCATCTATATGGCTATTTATTTATCCATATGCCCTGATAATTTAGTGCTCTGAACTCTTGCTGAATACAACTTCATTTCCATTGGAAATGTTTTCACTTAAGTTCTTTTATAGACATTTGGAGAGAAAGATGAACTTAGAAGTAATTCCTTTGATATTCTTTGATAATTTCATAAAGGAAGAATTTTGGAATCTAAGTGCTTTTCAACTAAAAAAAAATGTGCCAGTTAGAACTGGTTAGACCCTGCCTGACCTTCTATGACATTTAAATACTCTTCTTCCAACTTAACTCACTTTGTCCTACCAGACAGGGACTTCACTTCAGAGTTGATAAGAGAGTCCATGTTCTACTGTACTGATTGTAGTACTCTTCACAGGTAGTTGTAAAAACAAAAACTCTCTCTCTCCACCCCCACACCCCTTCCTTTGGTCCTTTCCTCCTTCTTTCCCCTTCTTTGATCTTTGGGGAAGTTCAGATATTCTATTCTAATGATCAGATTTCTTACTGGTTATAAATATATCTATTTTTATTTAGAGAGAGAGCCAGAAGTAGAATGGTATCGTGGATTCAACTGAGCCGAATAACTTAACAGTTTTCTTATTAGAAGCCATATTGTCAAAAATAATTTAGTAATGATTTTAAGCAACAAATCCATTTAAAAACAGTATATGATAATCCAGGCCACAGTTTTACTGATTCTGTTTCAGGATGACACAGAGACAGCTAAGGGATGGGGGAAGGTTAAAAAAAAAAAAAGCTAAAAGGAAAGAAAAACTGACATAAAGTTTAAAAAACTAATCAACACATTATGTGTGTGTGTGTGTGTGTGTGAGTCCCAGGAAAACTCATTATTATCCTCTCTTAAAAAATGTATTTGGCCCCAGAAGTGCAAGGCTGTCAGAGCAAAACATAGCTGGTCTCTTTAGCTTCTCCAGCATGGCCTGTAGGTAATTGTCTCCTCTCCTTGGTTCTGCCATTGCCCTTGAGTAGGCTGGTTTCCTAGGTTCTGTTTTCCTGTTTAGATTCTTTTTTTTTTAATTTTAATGTTTTTATTAATTTTTGAGAGAGAAACAGACAGACAGAGAAAAAGCATGAGTGGGGAAGGGGCAGAGAGAGAGGGAGACACAGAATCCAAAGCAGGCTCCAGGCTCCGAGCTGTCAGCACGGAGCCCAATGTGAGGCTTGAACCTCAAGATCATGACCTGAGCTTGTCATGCTCAACAGACTGACCCACCCAGGTGCCCCTTCCTGTTTAAATTCTAACCACACCTCAAGGCTTGTTGGAGACTCATCAACATTAAGACCCCTTCCTGGTTAGCACAGTCCTCCTGCGATCTTCTTGCATAGCATGTGTTTTCTGAATCACTCATTCCCTCATTCATTTGTTCATTTAATCACTCATTAAAAGCTTAAACTTGTTTACAGGTAACAACTATTCTAAACAATGTTCTCTGAGAAAACTGACAAGACTAAATTTTATTTCAGTGTGAGTGAAGCCAGTTGAAGAAAGTAATTCAACGATGGACCTAGTCCTTAGCAGAAGCTGAGACAAGATTTAGAATAGACCCTACTAAGTCACTGTTTTTAAAGTCTTTTCATACCGTGAGTTCCCTGCAAGTCTCATGGTGGCCTCTTCTGTGCTGAGTCCTCTGGCTCTTTTGCAGGCATTGCTGTCCCTAACCTGTATTGTAGAATTCCAGTGCTCCAGACTCTGCAACTGGGTCAACCCCTGCAGTGTCACACAACAGACTGAAAAATACTTAACTCTCACTCATTACATCCATCATTTCATTTTTTGGTGTTGGCACTATGGTTTCAAATAAAGATAACATATCAAGCCTGTTATAAAAGGAGGAAGGAAAGAAATTGTACCATCATATAGAAATGTTACAAACTAAAAATTGAAGAGTACTCTCTCTGCCTATTTATCTTCAGTCGCTATGCACCAAGGTGCTTTGGCAAGAGAGGTACTTTGGGACAAACAGTAACTGATATGAAGAACACGTGTTGATTTCTGCATTTATGAGATATAACTAATAACAGATGGATGTTATTTATAAACTCTTACATGTTTATCCTAGTTCTTTTGAACTCTTTCTATTCTGGGTCTATCAGCTGCTGCCATTTGGATAATTAATTACACAACCAAACTCAGTTTAAAATTTTGAAATGTACATGCCCTTTATGATCTGCATACTGAATTCTGTTGTTCATGCTGTCCAATGTTTTACATTTCACTTATTGCCTCTCTCTCTGTCTCACTCTCTTTCTCTCTCTCTCTCTCTCTCAGAAATAAATAAAATATTTATTAAATTTTAAAAAAAGAAATTGATGTTTAATGGTGAGATGAGGTCTCAGAAGCCTCTCCATTTATCCCTCCTTTTGAGGGTACGTGGGGCCCTTCTAGAATGAGCACCTGGATGCAACAGAAGTAACACCCACCTGCGGTCTCCTAGCATAGACCTTGATGAGTTAGGGAAAGTAACTTGTTCCATACCTAGAGGATTCACCATATTTCAAATTTGGTTTGTTTTGCTCTTCATGTCTTTTGGTGTGGGTGAAATATATATAATATAAAATTTACCATTTTAACCATTTTCAAGTATACAGGTTAGTGTCATTAAATACATTCACATTATTGTGCAACAATTGCCACAGTCCAATTCCAGAATTTTTTGTCATCTCAAGGTGAAACTCTATACCTGTTAAGCAATAATTCCCCCTTCCCCCTCTCCAAAACCATGGTAACCACTACTCTACTTTCTGTCTGTATGAAGTTGACTAATTCTAGGTACTTCATATAAGTGGAGTCATATAATAGTTGTCTTTTTGTATCTGGCTTATTTCACACAGATTCACGTTTTCAAGATTCACCCATTGCCCTTCACTACCTCAAATATACTTTGTCCATGATAAAAGCCATGTTCTTTCTGAAGCGTGTAGTGTTTATATTTTTATGTGAGAATATATGTAGTTTCATCTGCTGTCAATATGTAGCATATAAGAATATTATAGGAGTAATGTCTGTATACTTTTTTCTTTTTAAAAAATTTTTTTTAAATGTTTTATTTATTTCTGAGAGAGAGAGAGAGAGCATGAGCAGGGGAGGGTCAGAAAGAGAGAGACACAGAATCGGAAATAGGCTGCTGGATGTCAGCACAGAGCCCGGCATGGGGCTCGAACCCACAAAATGTGAGATCATGACCTGAGCTGAAGTCAGACGCTTAACCGACTGAGCCATCCAGGAACCCCTACTTTTGTTCTTGAAATAGAAACAGAGAAAGAGAGCTGGTAAGTTGACATTGCCTCCAAGGATGTGAGCAAGAACCTACTAATGGATTCCAGAAGTAGTAAGCAGGAGCTGGAGGTGAGAGGGGTTATGAGTATTTTCCCTGGTCCATCTGACTTACACCTTCTTTATATATTTCTCAACGAGGAAGAAAATCTAAATTTGATTTTCTGCTGATATCTTTCTATTACTGCAACCAAGGAAAAGAGTGAAGGAGAAGCACACATTTCTTAACTGCCTTGTCAGGAAGTGATTTTCACCATTTCTGCTTACAGTCCATTGACCCAAACTAAGTGCAAAGGAGGCTGGGAAATGCCAGAAAACAGATGGATATTCACTGATCATAAAATATCTGCCATAAGTGTGATATAATCCTTGGTGTTATATAAAGGAAGAAAGATTATACTTTCTTTTAGAACTTAAGGTCCATACATATCTTGTGTGAATACACACAGGATAACAACAAACCCATGAAAAATACAAAATACATGTCTCCAGTTTTTATCTGCAATTCCAAATTCACAAATACCCTGGAAACCAAAGGTTTTTTACCAATAACTAGTTCGATGAAAAAAAAAAGTGATCTAAACCAAAATGAGGCTATTTATAAGACTATCTGGGCCTAAAGTTGTATTTAAGGAGTTGTGAGCCTGAATAAAATATACATAAATTAGGAGTAAGAATAGGGTCTAAATTGGAGTAGCAGTTTAGATATATTCAATTTGTCCCTAAGCTTTTAGTCATCTGTCATGTAAATCTATTAGCCAACATTTATTATTTCCTGTGTAAGAAGCATTATTCTAAGTGCTTTACATTTATTAGCTCATTGAAGTTTCTCAGAATCCCTTTGGTATTGTCATCTTTATTTAGCCAACATGGAAACAAAGTCCCAGTAAGTTTACATAAGGTTACCCAGCTAAAAAAGGGCAGCTAGGGATAAAATCCAGGCAAACTTCTTCCAGAAGCCCTTGCCTACTACACTACATAGCTCCCACATCATATTTAAAATCAGGTGAAGAAAATCTCTTCCCAGAGTAACATCATTAAAATGACAGTATAGTAGTTTTCCACCACCTCCCTGATTTTGACAATCACCAACAGAAAAGAATGGCTTAATGGAAGTCTGGGAGTCCATTGGAGAAGTTCCAGCATGTCACTGGAGCTAAACAAAGTCCAAAATTAGGCACATTGAAGAGTGTAAGAGAAATCCTTTTGCTTTATCTGTTTCATCCCTTCTCCAAGGCAACAAGGTCAGTGCTAGAGAGACCTCCTCTGTCCTTGCTTTCTACCACGAGGAAAACGAGAGTGAGTGCATGAGCATCTGGCTTCCCCAACTGTGCAAGACACTGCCAAAAAGGCCCATTTCTTTCCCACCCCAGCCAGAATACTGAGTAGGAAACTGTATGAGTGAGGCACAGTGAACAGGTGGGAGAAGAGTAACCAAGTCTCAGCATGGAATAAAGCAAACAGACACATATCCTACTGACTGCTTTACAGACGCCATCAGGAAGCCCACCTGCAAGCCACCAGCAATGCCTCACCTGCTGGTCCCTCGAACTGGCTCATGGACACCCCAATGCCCTGAGCACCTTGCTCTCATGCCCGCTCTCACAGTATGGCCAGCTCTCTATGCATATTCCTGAGGACAAGGTGGCAAGAGAGAGTCTTTGCAGACAATTAGTGAGCATGTGCAGAAAGTTGGCCCAAATCTGCAATGTTGGGAAAAAGCACAAGCTTCAGCTTCAGCATCGCCCTAGGGAAATCAAATAAGAGGCTGTCAGTGCACAGCCTGGCTTTGCAGGATTGAGAGAAGGCAAAGAATTTTAAGAACACCCCTCCAAGTGGGAATAAAAAGTGTGGAGCAGGTATCTGTTGAAAAGATCTGAGAAAGCCTCAGAATCCCTAACAGGGAGGATTCCTGAATCCAGTCAGTCAAGCCTGAGGAAGGGGACTACTTCTATAAATGTTAAGACAGCGATGCAAGTCTTCAAGGAACATGACAAATCAGGAAAGCATGATGCCACCAAAGAAACACAATAGTTTTCCAGTAACCAACCCCAAAGAAATGGAGAATTCAAAACAGTTGTTCTAAGAAAACTCTATGAACCACAAGAAAACACAGAAAGATAATTCAACAAAATCAGGAAAACAATATATGAACAAAATGAGAAGTTTAAAGAGAGATAGAAGTCATAAAAAAGAATCAAACATAAAGTTTGGAGCTGAGAAATACGATGAATAAAATGAAAAACTGTACTATACAGCAGCAGCAGCAGATCAGATCAAGCAAAGGAAATAATCTGTGAAGTAAAAAGTCAGGTCAATTACAATTATCCAGTCAGAGGAGAATGAAGAAAAAAGACAGAAAAAGAGCAAAGAAAGAGTATAAGAACTACAGCATTCCAGTAAAAAAAAATCTACAGACACATAGACCAATGGAACAGAATTGAGAACTCAGAAGTGGACCCAAAAGTATACAGCCAACTGATCTTTGACAAAGCAGGAAAGAATATCCAATGGAAAAAAGACAGCCTTTTTAACAGATGGTGCTGGGAGAATTGGACAGCAACATGCAGAAGAATGAAACTAGATCATTTTCTCACACCATGCACAAAAATNTGGGGAAAGGAACAGAAAGTTTAGTTAAAGAAATAATGGCTATGAATTTCCCAAATCTGATGAGAGATTTAGACACCCAAGTTCATGTAGCCCATCAGTCCCTCCAAAATTTCAGCGTCAAACCATCTTCTCCAAGACACACTATAATAAAACTGTCTAATATCAAAGACAAAGTGAGAATTTTCAAAGCAGCAAGAAGGGAAAAAATCCTTACATGAAAAGGAACTCTAATAAATGTATTAATGGGCTTCTTTTTTTTTTTAATGTTTATTTATTTATTTTATTTTTTTTTAATAGTTTATTGTCAAATTAGTTTCCACATAACACTCAGTGCTCATCCCCACAAGTGTCCTCCTCCATGCCCATC
>NW_027527955.1:3165326-3170939 GCF_008692635.1 Crocuta crocuta
TACTTCATCCAGAAAAACTCTCCTTCAGAATAAAAGGAAAGATTAAAGTCTTTCTTAAACAAATGCAAGCTGAGGTAGTTCATCACCACTAGATCTTCCCTATAAGAAATGCTGAAAGGAGTTTTTCAAGCTGGAAAGAAAGGATGCTAATTAGTAATATGAAAACTTAAGAAACAAATCATCACATTGTATACTTTAAATATATTACAATTTTATTTGTCAATTATACCTCAGTAAAGCTGGGCGAAAAAGACTTTCCTGATTTCTCATGGCACCTTTTACTCTCCCTCCCCCCCATAACTCTTTAGTATTCCTTTAACAAACATCTCCTGAACACCAATCAAACATCAGTCTCTGTTGAAAGTATGGGAATAAAGCCCTAAGCAATGCACACTAAATTCTTAGGATTGCCTACTATTTGTTTGTGATTTTCTATAGGACTTGAAGTTCCAGAATGACAGAAATCCAATCTTTCCTATTTGCACCTCAATCTCCAATGCCTAGCCCTGGGTTTGACATATCACAGGCTCTTCATAGGTTTTGTTCAGTGAGTATTGTTGAGTGAGAAAAGCATGCCACTTTAACATATAACAGCCAATGACAAAATCTCTCAGTCTCAATTAAAAATGTTTTCCTTTAATTAAATTTTACTATTGTTAAATAAGCCAGTGACCACTGAAAACATCTAAGTGTTCCTTTATAACAAAAATTCAAACACCTTTGATGTCATATGGACTTGGGAGATGCGTCAAAGCAAAGCAAAGCAAAACAAAACAAAACCTCTACCTATCTATATATAGTTAGTTAGTTAGTTAGTTAGTGGAATATAGTTAGAGAAAATGCACCTTATATCTCCCATTATTTCCTCCTTCTGAGAAATAAGCCGAACAGCAGCCAGCACACAAATAAAAAGGATATATATTTTTTAAATGTTTTTGGGGGCACCTGGGTAGCTCAGTCTGTTAAGGGTCTGTCTTTGGCTCAGGTCATGATCTCGTGGTCTGTGGTTTGAGTCCCTCATTGGGCTCTGTGCTGACAGCTCAGAGCCTGGAGCCTGCTTTGGATTCTGTGTCTCCCTCTCTCTCTGTCCCTCCATTGCTCCTTCTCTCTCTCTCTCTCTCTCCCTCTTTCAAAAATAAATAAACATTTAAAAAATCAAAATTAGAATGCCTTTGAATGTCAATTACATGACACCAACATGGCAATACTTTTCTATTCCCAAGTCTACATGACACCAAAGGCAAGTGTTAACATGCTTTGAGATTTGGGTGATTCGTCTATCAGATGGATTTGAGGCACCAATCTTCCACTGATTTCTCCTCCCAGGATGAAGGTGGAAACTAGACCAAAGTCACTCAGCCTTTAGAGCTCTGCAACAGAGTGAGCCAAACAGCACACTTTTCTGGTAACCAGCATTCGACCTGATGCCTGTTAAGTTCCTTCCCTCTGAGAGCCTATTACCAAACTCCACAGCTCAGAGACCACACAGCATACCTGTCAGCTGGGTCACACAAAGGCTCAATCACACTGCTCATTTTTCACTTCAACTCTGGATTTCTTTTTTCATTTTTCCCTATTTCTCTTCTACTGTGTTTGTTTAATGGACCCCCTGCGAGCTATTCATGGAAATTCTTAAAACTAGGAGAAAAACTAATTACTAAGATTTATGAGGTTGTGATGATTTATTCACCTCTCAAGGAAAGAGGCAATCAATCATATTTTGAAAGGCTGGACAATCAAGTTCTGCCTGTATTTATATGATATCATAAAGTTGTTTTCTTGAAGAACCACTGAGCTACCAATCTAAAGATGAGGCTGCCTCGTTCCAGGCAAAGATTTTGAATAAGGATTTTTAGAAGCTAGTGTATCTGTTTGTCACTGAGACATTTTCAGTGGAAAAGAAACTCAATAGTATAATAACTTTTATTCAATGTCACTTAATATTTTTTAAGCTTATATTTTATTTTTTGGGGCGACAGAGAGAGTGAGTGTGGGCAGGGAAGGGGCAGAGAGAGAGAGGGAGAGAGAAATTCCAAGCAGGCTCCACTCCATCAGCATAGAGCCCAATGCGGGATTCAAACCCACAAACCGTGAGATCATGACCTGGGCTGAAATCAAGAGTCAACTGAGCCACCCAGGCACCCGAATGTTTTAAGGGAGGGTGGACAGGCTGGTTTAAATTTAACTCAAGAATGGGGAAGGTGGACAGGCCAGCTGCCACCAGTGCATCATTTTTTCTCAGGGACCTTCCTTCAAAAGAGGTGGTTCCAAATACCTCTCAAATCAAAGCCCAAGGCCAGACATCAGCTCACCTTTGCTCCAGCTAGCACAGTCTGAGGACCTATTTCTCTGAGCCTCCCTGCCTCTTCTGGCCACCGCGGCTGGGTTTCTTAAGCTGAATCTCCAGAATAGAAGGTGGCAGGTGGTATGGCTATTCCCGGGAGAACAAGATGAAGGCATGGTCCCTCCACCTCGTGTACTTAAGTTTAAGGTCTGGGTGCGGCCCACCTGTCCAAGGCATTGGCGTCCTCTCGAGAAGAGTCCCTGCTGGCCTTGAGTTCTCCCCCTACCCACTCCCTTTCTTTGCAATGCCAGCCTTCATCTTGCCCCAGGTGCAGAGCTCATGGTAAGAGGGGCAGAAGGCAGGCCCTGCTACCTGTTCAGCTCCTGGTCAGAAAGGCCCAGCCATACCAACATGTTTATCAGAGGGATAAAGTTCTGTTTGCTCACACACACACACACACACACACACACACACACACACACACACACTCTCTTTCTTGTTTTTTCTATCTTTTGCATCTAACAGGTTACAAACTTAGTATTTATATTTTATGCATCTTACCAACTTTGCCTGGTTTCCAACCTATGTTCTCGTCTACACGATCTATATTTAAAATATCCCATGATTTTTGCCTCTGTCTTGTAAGCTGCCAGTATGTCTGTCTACAAATTTTATCCATCCTTTTTGTTCTTCTTTTCAGAATAATTGACTATTTTCAAATACATATTAAATAAAACAGAGATACAGAATACGTATCACACAAGGTACATAGCAATGAAAAATCTATAGAATTAAGTGGACCAAGAATATTTGAATGATGACTAAACTGTTATAGATCCTGTTTCCTATTTTTAGATCTACACTTTGCAGCATCTAGCAGTCATTCCATTAGAATATCTCTACTGGACTGATATTTGCTGCCCAATATTTGCTCCTTCAATAGTCTGAGCCATTTTAATAGAATCCTAGGTAGGGCCACCAGCATGATATTCAACTGAATTTTCTTTTACAAGATCATCAAAAACGGTTCCCAGTGGTTATATTCAGTCAAGATTTGATTATTTGGTTTAAGTGAAAACTTGTCAAGGAAATCCTTACTCACTAACAGCAGTGATGTCAAGAAGAGGATTTCCAAGTCCAAAACGATTATTTTCACTGATGGACATCATAGCTTCAACTTCCTGCCCCACACAACAGCACCTGCATCTGATGCTCTGTATTCACACAAGCAGAAACAGGTACCTCAGCAAAGCTCCACTGCTCAGGCATTCAGTGCCAGAGATTGTGGCCTCTGCTCAACATCTACTGTGGGCTTTGTACTATGTTAGATGTAACCAGTTCCCTACCAACGAGGGGCTCACAGCAGCTCACAGTACAGCTGGGAAACAAATAAGTAAATAAATCATTATAACAAAGTGTTAAATTGCTAAAAACGAACTTGAACCCTGCCCAAACAGAGAAGTTCAAAATCTGGCTACACGAAACCAAAAGCATGAGTCATGTCCACTTCTAACTGTTAGCATTAAAGAGGCTTCAATCTTTAACAGAAGAAAAAGGATGTTGTAGGAAACTCCAAATATGAATAAAAGATCTATTTTTCAGTACATTAATAAAAGGGTAAGGATAAGTACAAACTATGAGGCTACTGGCCAACCTTTTCTCTTATGCTCTTTAGAAAACTTTCCAGTTTATGTTCTATTCCATCTCACCAAATGCTTGGTATAGGAAAACAATCTGATAAGTGAAACCCTACGAAGATGCTAATGGCTGGTTGCATAAGACATCATCATACTAGTGGATTTACACACTAATATGTCTCTCATAAAAGCCTTAACCTACTATCACAAATTATTAATTTTAGATTATCAAGCATTTTATTAGTTTTATCTCTAAAATTGAATATTCTGCCCTGGTTTGTTCACATAAAAATACTCAGGCATTCATCAACTCTATCTAGATGATACACTGGCCCAAGCCACATGCATTCAGAAGAAAATTTTTTAATAGACTACAGTTTTTAATCTAAACATTTGTGACATAGAATTCATAATAACAAAATCAAAATGATCACTATATGTGAAACTACTACCATCAGAAGTTACAGTAATCATGAGGAAATTAATTATATTGTTTTAATGTCCTGAACCATATTTATATTTTCTGGTTTTCCTTTTCAAAAACAAAACAAAACAAAACAAAACTCAAGGCTCTGATAAGGCAACTTTAAAAGATTTACCTTAATATATTCACATCTTTAACTAAGTATATATTTATATTCCTCAACTAAGTATAAGCTTTGCATGTGGTAAGATTTCAACCTTTAAAAAACAAAACCCCACACAAGCAGCAAGCAGATAGTCTGTAGTTCAAGCAGCTGCTGCTACGAAAAATTTAGTAAGTACACTCGAGGTGAAACTAATGGAGTAAAAAACATCTTTTGACTTATAAAGCAGAGTCCTCCAAGTACCTCTCAGATCAGAAATTATACTAGCAGAGGTTTTGTCGCTCACCTTCTGGAATAAAGTGAAAAAAGGTGTCTAATTTTACCCCTGGAACATTCAAAGCCCAGTCATACCTGTGCTGGGATTCTGGGAGCTTAGGCCAAGGGTGAGGTGGGTGAGTCAGAGTCCTCAAAAGGGGAACCTAAAGGAGATCAAAAACAACCTCCTAGAAAAGTTGGAATTTTAAGTCTAGATCAAGCATCTGACCAAAGGCTTGACCATAGAGGTGAAAACTCCGTACAGAGCATTGGGATGGCCTTCCAAGCACAAAGACAGGAGCAGGGAAGATATGTTGAAGGAAAAACAGAAACTCCCTGACTTGACTCTTCATAGTGCCCATAACTTCACTGTGTGGGGAAAAGGAAGCTAAGACAGAGCAGACTTAAACAGAGGAAGCCTTTGAGGCAGAAGCTTTCTAAAGTGCACTTTCAGAGAAAATGCCCCCCAATTAAGATATGGGGTAGGCACTCGTGGGCGAAGTTCAGGAAGCCCAAAGAGATAAAATGAATATTAAATTTCCTTCAACTTTGTTCAACAGATTTCATTTCCCAAAGTTCCATATTATTTTGGTTTCACTAAACTTAATCCCAAATGCAAAGCTTCAGTTCATTAAAATAGCAACACCTAATGCTTTCTGAGACTAATTCAGATGGTTTCAAACCCTCAGCAAAACCCTTTTAATAGTTTCAAGCAAATTACACATCAAAACTGCTATTGGGGCTGCCTAGCAACAAGGCTAATTGCATAACATAAATTCATTTCAAATCCTTAGGAAAGCAGCTCTTTATTCAAATATAACCTCCCCCCCCCCCCCCCCCCAAGTTTCCA
>NW_027527955.1:3171031-3177454 GCF_008692635.1 Crocuta crocuta
TTTTTTTAAAAAAAAACCCCCCCCCCCCCCCACACACACATAGTTTCAATGTATGGTGTGGAAATACCATACAGAATATCTTATTAGACTATCATGTTTAACACACTACTTTACGTGAAAAATCACTTTACCTCTGAAAACTGCATATTAATCACAACTGAGGGGCGCCTGGGTGGCTTAGTCGGTTAAGCGTCCGACTTTCGCTTAGGTCATGATCTCGCGGTTCGTGGGTTCGAGCCCCGCGTCGGGCTCTGTGCTGACTGCCAGCTAGGAGCCTGGAGCCTGTTTCAGTCTGTGACTCCCTCTCTCTCTGGCCCTCCCCTGCTCACACTGTCTCTCTCTCTCTCTCTCTCTCTCTCTCCTAGAAATAAATAAGAAAACATAAAAAAAAATTTTTTTTTAAAAAATCACAACCAATACTTAATAAATCTTTCTGCTTTCCTTTTTTCCACACCCTCCATGTCATAGCAGGTTTTCTGAGTTGTGAACTGGAGTTTATATCTTTTGAAACCATAAAGATCTCTCGATGGCATCACCCATAGAAGTGGCTACCCTGCTGGGTAGTACAACCATCATTTTCATGGCACTGACTTTGATGAAAAGCCTTTAAATTAGCCATGTCAGAATTCATTCTTTCTGACATGTTCTTATAAGAATGGAGACCATAGTCATCTTATCTGTTCTGGAAAAGTATTTGCTTACATGCTAAGGAATCTATAGTAAAAATCAAGAATATTCATAGCCAATGTCATTGGACTATTTTTTTTACAAGAGTAAGATAAATCTTAAAATCTCATTTTACTATCATTAATATTAATAGAACATCCTATGGTAGTGATCATGCCTTCACTGATATCAAAATCATTTTACTGGCATTTTCTCTATCATGAAAACAACATAAAAGTAAAAATCAAATTTTATTATAGCCCATATGTACAATTTCAGATAAGACTAGTTTTTATTTGGAAACTTTGAAGATTAGACATTTTCCCTTCCAATCTATAAGTTTTTGAGATGTGATAATAAATGACTAATGTCTATTAAGTTACTGTGCTAAGAATTCATTAACTTTCAATAAATATTCATTGATAATAATTTTTTTCCTCCTCAGTATATGTTAGCACCTAATGGTTTTCCTATATCCTTTATTATTCATTTGAAAAAAAGATCTTAAATAACTTTATTTTACTCCTCACAGCTTCAAATACATAAAAAGCACTTTAGTGCAAAATCTCGTGCTTTTTTTTTTAAAGTAAGCTTTAGACTTTAATGTACTGGATTTTCCTAAGTCTGCATGTTGACCTATGAAATGGTTCATTCTACCTACAATCATTATTATTTTTAAATTATTTTTTAAACCAGTATGGAAGCTTCTCACTCTGATGTTTTAATTTATTCCCTCAATCTGTACTAAAGATTTATAAGATAACCTCACCCCTCCCATTCTGTCATGACTGACCAAAAGCTTAAAATAATCTATTAGGGAAAGGCAGCACTAGAAACCTGTGTAAAGTTTCACATTTTAAAGACATTTTTGATATACAGAATTCAGAAAAAAAAAAGATGTTAATCATCCCTATGACATTTTGGAAATCCCCAACAACTTACATTTTCTACTTGGTAAACTGAACAAGGTACTTGTGAAGCAAAAACCACCAAAAACCCTGGCTAGACTATGAAGAGCCGATCTGACCGTGAATAGACCGACTACTGGTTTCTGGTGAAACTTTTGGGAACTGTTTTTAACCACAACAGTGGGGACAATAAGTGATCATGGTGAGCAAATTGGAATTGACAACATATTTCAGAGCCATCCCATTCAGCAGTACTTTGATGAACATAGCCAGAGAATTAAAAGGCTACAGAAATTAAAATTGAAAAGCCAACATAATTATCTCTACCATTCTCTGAGGTTGTGTCCAAACAAAGTCTGAAGCACTCTTAAAGCCAAAATAAATATAAGCCTATTTCCACCTTCAGAATGGTGGGACCATTTGTTGGAGATCAGACCCTCTCTGATCTTTTCAGGGCTTTCTGTAGCTTCTGTGGACCTATCTTAGAAACTTCAAGCTCATCTATGCATTCCAATATATTCACATCTCTTCTATATAGTACAAGTTTTTTTGTGAACAATCACCGTTTTCAACCCATCGCCAAAGACAAGAGTGTGCAATACTGGAAGAAAATTGTGCAACGGTGTGAAGATCAGCAGCACAAACTGAACAAGAAGCTGACTTGGTTAATTCCTGGAAAATTAGTGAGAAATAGGATTTTTCAAATTAAGGAAGAATTATTTTGCTTTTCTTTTTGGTCACTGTTGTGTTTCTTCCTGTCATGTTTCTTCCTTCACTGTGCATTTCTTCCTGAATGTGTATGATAAGGTCTATGCCAGCGGAATCAGGGTATTACAGTATTTAACAGAGAAGTCTCTAGATTAAGATGGTTTAGGTTCAAATGCTAGTTCTGCCATTTTTGTTCTATCAAATTTTGGAAAAGTGTATATTCAAGATTCTCTTCTGTAAAATGGGGAGAAGTAACACCATCTCATAAGTTTGTTGTGGAAATTGTGAAAGAGCACATAAAGTTCTTGGCACAGGAGGGGCACATAACTGGTGCTCAAGAAATGGTAGTTACTCCTGCTAATAGCACGTGACACATGTAGGTGCTCAATAGGTGCTGATTGGATGGGCAGGTGAATGCATTATCAAAATAAAAGAACAGTCGGTGCCTACAGGCAAATAGCTCAGTTGACACAGACACAAGGCATCTATTCAACCTGTTGACCATCATTTATCTGTCTGGGAAGACTCCAAATACCAAAAATGTCGAACCAGAAGATATGCTGAAAAACACCAGCCCAGCAGACCACTGCAAGAGAACTGGAATAATCTAGCAGTTCGGTCCTTCCAGTTCTGGGTCTAATTTGCTAAACTTTTGAATTCACACAGTATTTTGAAAAGTCATTCCATAGACATCCCTCCATTCACAGGAGTTTTCTCTTATCCTTTCAGGACTGGATATTTAAAACCACCTTGGGGCGCCTGGGTGGCTTAGTCGGTTAAGCGTCTGACTTTCGCTTAGGTCATGATCTCACAGTTCGTGGGTTCAAGCCCCGCGTCGGGCTCTGTGCTGACTGCCAGCTCAGAGCCTGGAGCCTGTTTCACAGTCTGTGTCTCCCTCTCTCTCTGACCCTCCCCTGTTCACGCTGTCTCTCTCTCTCTCCTAGAAATAAATAAAAATATTTAATAAAAAAAAATAATAATAAAACCACCTAAAAATCTATAAAGCTAATAATGATATGTTTCATTTTTATCACAAAGCACTGGAAGGTAGGTATTATTATCTCCAATTTATAAATTAAACTGAGAAAAAGTTCTCAGTGTCTCAATCATACATCTAGCAAGGAGTAGAGCCAGGACTCAAACCCAGGTCTCAGATCATACTTTTGGCATGATTTGACCATTATTTCAACAAAAAGATATGTTTAATACCTACTGTGTGTCAGGCTCTGTTTAAGTACTACAGATATAAATATAACTATTATAACATTACTCTTTCAAAATGTTTATGATTTAGTATAAGAGACAGAGAATGACACTCAAAACCCCTCTGTCGTGTTTTAAGTAGCTTACAAAAAATGTGGGTTCTTGGGTCCCACCCCAGAGCTCAGATTCAGTAAGTTTGGGTTATAGGCCAGGAATCTGCACTTTTAGCTAGTCTTCCTGGGGTAATTCAGACCACACCTGAAGAAAGGTTATAATGGGGAGAAGTGCAGGAACAGAAAGAGGATTTCCATGGAAGATGATTCCATGGATTAGACTGGGGATTAAGGGACCCACAAGAGTTACCTAAGGAGAAAGAATGGGAATGGAGAGAGAAGCATTCTGACAGAGAAACAAAACTGACCAAACTTTTGAGAGATGAAATTCGCTTGTGAATATGTGGTAGTTCAGCATAACTGAACTAAGAGGGAGTAGAGGGGAAAGGATTTAGGGGAAGTAACCTTGGAGGCAGACAGGCTGAGACCCCTAGAGGCCTTGTGGGCTACCCCCAGAGCTGGAGAACACAGAGCCCAGGGCAGCCCCGGAGGACCAGAAGCAGAAGACCAGCGGGCATGCGCATGGGTTGCTGCCTCCCCCTCCTCAGATCCTCAGTTCGTGCTATCTACAGAATTGTGGAAGTTTATTCCTGAATAATTAAATTTCCATTGGAATGGCCTGTTTCAGTTAAAATGTGTCTCTAAGGAGGATTTGAACCAAGCCAGGAGCAAGCTTCGACATACAAAACACATATTTTCAGATGAAATGGTGAATTTTCAAATGGCTTTTAAGTCAATACAACCTACAAAGCTAATGAAAGCGCCGCCAAGGCAAGATCCAATTAGGGGCTCTTAATCTTCTAAACTTTACCTCACAGAGCTAAAGTTCCTTCCTCAGGTATGCTGAGCACGTGTGAAATCCTTACACCAAAGACCCTGTCCCGCTTAGAGGCCTCCTTAAGCTAAACTGTTGTTGATATTCTCAGGCTCCACGTAGAAAAAAGCCAGCCTCATGCACCAACCACATCTCCTCCATTTCAGTCGTGGGGAATGACGTCTGGGCTCATTAGTCTTTGGTTTGAGGAAAGTGAATTTAATGTAAAAAAACTTATCTAGATAGAGAGGAAAAGTGACACAAAAACTTGTGACACGGCATAGTTTTTGATCGTTAGACAAAGACAGCTGGTGGACCCGAAGTCAGAGAGGTGGGGTGGCTCCATTCAAGTCTTCCATGAGACAAGAAAGCAGCAAGGTTAGACTCTCTGCAGCTGGCTAGCAGGATCCTGTCACCTCTTACACCAGGAAAGGCCAGGATGGGAGACTTCAGGAATGCAGGAGACATCACCTCACGAGTCACCTGTCTCATGTGTTTCTCAGTAGGACACTACTGGCTTTTTCTTTTCTGGCCACCTCTTTGGTAAGACTTTACCATTTACTCTAAAATATTGGTCATTCCAACACTTGCATACTAAATGCCAAAAGTGCCATCCAGTCATTACAACAATGCAAAGAACACCTCCCACGTTTCCAAACTCTCCTTAAGGATGGTGGTATCACCTGGTGGAGATCCACTCAGTAGAATTTTAGATCCCTGGGGACGTTCAGGGCTATCGTGGTTCCAGATCCCCTTCTGGTAGACAAAGAAAGTGAAATCCATTGCAGACTTTATCAAGTAGGAACAGGCCCAGAACTCGATTTTCATGGATCTCAGACAAACGTTCCCCCAAATCCTGCTGCTGTGAAGCTCTAAAAAGAGTCCCCAACTTCCCTCTGATATCTCTCATTCATGCAATCTAAAGACTTTCTCTTGAGCAAAAGACAAATGTAAATCTCTAGCAACCTCTCCTTTTGGCATATGTGTCAGTCCACTTTTTCTCAAACTTAATGTACTGGTTGGTCCTGAAGCCAACAGGCAAAATCTATGCTGGGAGCAAAGGAAAACTCAGGCGTCTTCAGATGGAGGGTGTGGGCAAGATTAAAGAGAAAAAATATATATATATGTAAATGGAGAGAGAGAGAGACTTATCCTCATGAAGTTTCAGAATACCAAGGACAAAAAATAATTTAATAGCCACTAGAAAGGTGGAAAAAATCAAATTTCTTCAAAGGAATAATAACCAGATTGACATCATCATTCTCATCAGAAATACTGAATTTAAGTACCAATAGTACCAGGAAATACCACTGCCTAGCAAGCAAACAAAATCTCCATCATTATTCAAGGGAAAAAAAATTAGAAATTAAAGTTCTTTATCACTCAAATGAGAAGATGAAATGAAATGCATATTTATGTATAATGTACGTATATACACACATATGTGCCGTAAAAATGTTTACCTGCTGTACAAAAAAAAAATACTCCAAGATGTGTTCCACCAAAAAAATTAAAAGTCCAAGAAAGACACTGATTTCACTACCTAATTGATNATATATACACGTATATGTGCCGTAAAAATGTTTACCTGCTGTACAAAAAAAAATACTCCAAGATGTGTTCCACCAAAAAAATTAAAAGTCCAAGAAAGACACTGATTTCACTACCTAATTGATCTAACCCAGATCAGTCAAAAGAAACCAAAGTCCTGCATACCAGCCATGCCGCATGCTTAGAAGTCCACTGGCCTTGGCACATTCAGAGTGTTTCGGGTACCTCAGTGCAGGGAGGCCACTCCAGTTTGGAGTAGCAAGAGTGGTCCTCTGGCTTTGGCTTTTCGTTCACAAAGGGCCTCCAGTTCCACCTCTGAAGCAGATTATGGATAATCAGTTTGACTCATGAGACCAAACTCCTGAAACTTTTGCTTTGACCTTGCCTCACGGAAACTTAAATAACAGTGACTTAAATAATATAGGGATTTTTCTTCTCATGAAATAAAAAAAAAAAAAAA